>NC_069072.1:111117129-111718163 GCF_025698485.1 Gossypium arboreum | reverse complement strand
GGATAGAGATCCGAGATTTACCTCGCGATTTTGGAAAAAGTTGCAAGAAGCTTTGGGTACCAAGTTGCATTTCAGCACCGCCTTTCACCCCCAAACCGATGGTCAATCCGGCGGATAATTCGATACTTGAGGATATGTTAAGATGTTGCGTCCTCGAGTTTAGTGGTTCTTGGGAGCGGTATTTGCCGTTGATTGAATTCGCTTACAACAATAGCTTTCAATCAAGTATTAAGATGGCACCCTACGAGGCCTTGTACGATCGTAAATGCCGTACACCATTGTTTTGGACCGAGCTCGGTGAAAGCAAGATTTTCGGTGGATTTGATTAGGGATGCTGAGCGAAGTGAAAATAATCCGTGAAAGTCTCAAGATAGCCTTCGATCGTCGAAGTCGTCGCGGATCTGAAGCGTAAGGATATCGGTATCGTGGGTGATAAAGTGTTTCTCAAGGTATCGCCTTGGAAAAAGATACTCGTTCGGTAGTAAGGGCAAGTTGAGCCCGAGGTTCATTGGGCCATATGAGATATCGAGCGAGTCGGTCCGGTGGCATATCGCTTGATTTTGCCCCCTGAACTCAAAAAGGTTCACGATGTCTTTCACGTTTCGATGCTTCGACGCTATAGATCCGATCCATCGCACATGATTAGTCCACCAGAAATTGAAATTCAAGCTAATATGAGTTATGAGGAAGAACCGATTCGTATCCTATCATGAGAAGTGAAAGAGTTGCGAAACAAGCGGGTTCCGCTAGTGAAAGTGTTATGGCTCAAGCACGGGATAGAAGAAGCTACTTGGGAGACCGAGAATTCTATGAAAGAGCGATATCCAAACCTATTTACCCGGTAAGATTTTCGGGGACGAAAATTTCTAAGTGGGGGAGAGTTGTGACAGCCCAAAATAGACCCTAGCCGGAATGTGGTTTGGGACCACTAAACCGAGTCATAAAATAATTAATTGTTATATTCTATGCTTACTATGTGTGTGCATGCATATGTGGAAATTTCATTCTCTAATTTTACCCATTTGTATGAGAAAGTATTAAATAGGGATCAAAGTGAAACATGGTGAAATATGATAGGCTAATTTTAAATGGCTTGTTAGTACATGTTAACAAAAAGGTGGAGTTGCATGTCAAATAATCCCTTCCTAAGGAGGAGTGGCGGCCATGACAAGGTTATGGGCAAGGAACATGTTCCCAACATGTTTTACTAATGGATGATGTTAGAAATAATAAACAACTAAGCATGGGTGAGAAAAGAAAAAAAAATGTGTGTGAGAGTAGCATCCCCCCATTGCCGTGCAACCAAGAAGAGAAAACAAAAAATTTGTTCATGCTTGCTCTCTCCTTTTGGCCGAAAATACTAAGAGGAAGAAGGATTTTTGCTTCATTTCCTTTGTTTAGAAGAGATCTAGAAGGAGATTTGGCTAAGTTTGCATCAAGATTAAGGTATGTATGAGGTTGTGTTGGGAGTTTCATGCATGGTTTGGTTGCTAATTTGATGTGCATGTTAGCCATGGCCCAAATCCTTGTTATGCCATGGAAATGGTATTTGGCCAAAGTTGTTATGGTGATAAAGCCATTGCATGCTAAGTGTGAAGCTTGATGATGATGCATGCAATGATGGATTGTCTACTCTTGAGTAAGATTTTGAGTTTTCTTTTGTGTTTAACCATGATTGAAGTTGAATGGAGCATGATTGTCATATTCGCCATGATGCATTCATGAGCATGGTTCATGCTTCTTGCATGTTAGTTAAAATTTGTATTTTGGATGGCTATGGACACCTTGAAATTCGCCATGCTCATATTGTATATATATGTTTGCACATGATGTTTTGGCTATGAAGTAAGTGATGAATATATTGGTTTAAAGAAGAAGATGTGGAAGAATGCTTGTGAAATTGCAAGCACAATTCGGCCTAGCACACATATAAGTGCTTGATGCTATATTATAAGTTTTGGGCCACAATGTGCAAGGCATCAACTAGTAAAATGCATGCTGTTTTTGTGAGGTATTAAGTGCAAAATTGACCTCAACATGTACATGAATATTCGGCCTTGGGTAGCCTATTGAAGGCCTTAGCTTTTCCTTGATGCTCAAATAAATTGTATTGAATTGCTTGATGTAGTATAAAATGTGCATGACCATTGTGTATTCAAGCTAAAGAGTGGCCATATGACCATTTAAACTCCTTGTCATATTCGGCCATAAGCAAGCACAATGAGGTTTTAATAAATTGAATTTGTTTGAATTAGCTCAAGAGCTAAGAGGGCCACAATTGGACAAGGGGAAGGAAAAGGTGATCGAATAGCCGAAAAAGCCGTTCGACAACATCCGAGGTAAGTCCTCAAGAAGTGACCCTACTTGAGTTATGTGAAATAAAGTATGGATGTGTATTGATTATTGATTATGTATGTATGAGCATTTGAATTCTACCCGGGCTAAGTCCCGAAGGCGAATATGCTTGTGATTATATTTGCGTTTTGAGCCTTAGTAATGAAAATGAAATATGTATGTCCAATGATTATTGATGTATGTGTACATGAGAAATTGAATGATATCCGGCTAAGCCCGAAGACAATTATGCTGGAAATTATATCCGGGTTAAGACCCGAAGGCAATTGTGCTAGTGGCTATATCCGGGCTAAGACCCGAAGGCATTCGTGCGAGTTATTCTATCCGGGCTAAGACCCGAAGGCATTTGTGCACGTGATTATATCCGGTTATATTCCGAAGAATCTTGGGCTGGAGGTGAGTGTTGGTTGCTGTAATGAATTCAATTAGTACACTCGAAAAGCCCAAAGGATAAGGTACGTTATATGTGCATTGGAAAGTCGACATGTTTGAGCAACATTCGCTCAATCGACTAATGAATTTCAGTTATTGAATTGATTGATACTTTGTGAAAGTATATAATGATGAAGTGTGAAGTAAGAATGTGTATTAATGAAATGATGCATTTGGCTATGTGAATGTATTGCTGTAATTAGAGCTGATTATATTCCTTGAGACTTACTAAGCATAAAAAATGCTTACCCGTTACTTTGGCTCTCTGTTTTATAGATTTAAGCTCGATAGCAATCGGATTCGGGATCAATAAAGTCGAAGTCATCCACACTATCCACGCCTCTATTTTGGTATAAATTTTGGTTGAACTTTGAAATGGCATGTATAGGACTACCCTTGTTGGTTGAATATGTTGTGATGTATATATATACGGCCATGCGAAAATGGCTCGTAAAAGTGAAGTATCGACTTAGACTAATTGTGGTTTGTATGTATATATTTGGTGTCATGATGTGGCTATGGCTTGGAAATGGGAATGTTGGTCATATGATCAGCCATTGGCATGGTTAAAATGATCATATATGAACCTATGTATGGCAAGACTAGTTGGTTCATGGAGACTACCAAATAGGTAAGACCTACCTTAAAACAGATGCTGCCAGCTGCAGTGACGTGAATGTGAAAAATCACCAAAATTCGTAGGAATGGAATTAAATAGTGAATAAGCTATGTAAATGAACCTTGATGAGTCTATTTTCATATGGAAGAAACGAAATGGTCATAGGAGTTACATGTTAAGAGATATTAAAGCTATTGTGAGACAGGGCCAGAACGGTTTCTGGGTTCCCTGTCGCAACTTTAAAAATTTACTATAAATTATCCAAAAAGAATTATGAGACATACCTTATATGTACAGATTCCATTTTGAGTCTAGTTTCATTAGAAACAAACGGCACCAGCATTAAAGCCCTGTACAGAGAGATATTCAAGTTATACCGCGCGAAGGCAGAGCAGTCGATCCCTGTAACATGGGTGACTTTAACTAATAAACTGTACCAATTGGCCCGACCAAAAATTCTAGAAATAAATCCATGGATGGATATATGAGTCTAAATTCAGGGAAAATTTACGAAACCAGTTTCCGAGTTTTGAAACTCGAGATATGATTTTTAAGGCGACAGTGACGCAGTTTTCCAGCCTGACTGGAAATGTCAAATGGATGGGCAAAACAAGTGAACTTGGCTTGTTAACCCCTCGTGTCCGACACCGGCGATGGTCTCGGGTTTGGGGTGTTACAATTTTATTGGTATCAGAGCCACGGTTTAGTCGATTCTAGGACTACCGTGATGTGTTTGGGGTCTAGCTATACATGCCATTAAATGATGAATCGATAGTGTGGTGATTTCTGACAATTTGACTTTGTGTTTGTTTATAGCAATGGATCCCGATCCCAACCGAAAGCGATAGCTGATGATGTGGAGAGTGTGGCGCTGCTCCCGCAAGAAGGACAGCGCCGGCGGACTCTCAACCTATGGCCAGCAATCCTAATGACGAGGCTAGGCAAGCCTTTTATAGTGTGATGAACGAATGGTTTAATCAATACATTCGAACCAACACGGCTGTTCCACAACCTCCATTCCCGACAAATGCAACCCCGCACCTACAATACCTCCGGTGATTGACCAAATAAGGTCAAGTAAGCCCCAATCGATAGGATTCAAAACATGGGGCCACTGAATTTAAGGCTACGGATGATGATGATGCCGAGCGAGCTGAATTTTGGTTAGATAACACTATCCGGGTGCTTGATGAGCTATCCTGTACACCCGATGAGTGCTTAAAGTGTACCATCTCCCTACTACGCGAGTCCGCCTACTATTGGTGGAGTACTCTGACTTCTGTGGTGCCTAGAGAGCAAGTGACTTGGGAATTCTTTCAAACCGAGTTCCGAAAAAAGTATATCAGTCAGAGATTCATCGACCAAAAGCGGAGGGAATTCCTTGATCTTAAGCAAGGTTCGATGTCAGTTACCGACTACGAACGAAAATTTGTGAGGCTTAGTCGGTACGCGCGAGAATGCATTTCGTCCGAAGCTATTATGTGTAAACGCTTCGAGGATGGGCTGAATGATGATATAAGGATGTTTGTTGGCATCCTCGAGATACGAGAGTTCGTAGTACTTGTTGAGCGAGCTTGTAAAGCCGAAGAGCTTAGAAAGGAGAAACAAAAAGCTGATGTGGGAACTGGAGAATTCCGAAAGAGGTCCTCGGGAAAGTCTCTTCAACAAGCATCGAAGAGATTTCGAGACGATGTGAGCCGGTCTAGAGGCGTTTCGGGCTTTTCTAGACGAGGACGCGATCGACCCCCTGTGACCACACGAGTCACCTCGATCGCCGGTGGTGGAAATGATCGCCGAGAGAGGGCGGAGTGTCCACATTGTGGCAAATGGCATTCGGGAGCTGTTGGTTTCGTGATCGCTCCTCGCTATAAGTGTGGATCGGCCGACCACTTTATGAAGGATTGCCCGAGGATGCATGAACAGAATGTAAGTCGAGTGCAAACCCGGTGCTACCATCGCCGAGGTAGGCCACCTAGAAATATGGGCAATGTCGATGGCGGTCGAGAGGATCTAGAGATGCTACCATCGATCGAGGCTCGTGCTCTGCTAGGACTTATGCCATACGCACACGCCGAGGATGCTGCCTCTCCAGATGTTATTACCGGTACTTTCACTCTTTTCAATACAAATGTGATTGCTTTGATTGACCCTGGTTCTACTCATTCATATATATGTGAAACCTTAGCATCCAAAGAAGACTTTGCCCATTGAGTCTCTTGAGTTTGTAATTCGGTGTCAAACCCTTGGGTCATTACGTGCTTGTCAACAAAGTGTGCAAGAAAAGTCCCCTAGTGTTTCGAGGTTCTTGTTTTCCGGCGGACTTGATGCTTTTGCCGTTGGATGAGTTCGACGTTATTCTTGGTTTGGATTGGTTGCCCATGCACGATGCGGTTGTAAATTGCAAGAGCAAGACTATCGATTTGAGGTGCGCGAATAATGAAATAATTCGGGTTGAGTCTACGAGACTTAATGGAGTTGCCACCGTAATATCAGCGATGTTGGCCCAGAAATATGTAAGAAAAGGGTGCGAAGTGTACCTTGCGTACGTGCTCGATGACAAGGAATCAGAAAAGAAACCCGAATCTGTGCCCGTGGTTTGTGAATACCGGATGTTTTCCCAAGAATTGCGGGTTTACCACTGTTCGGAAATAGAATTTGGCATCGAATTGGTACCGTACCACTCAATTCGATAGCTCGTGTATCGTATGGCACCAACGGAATTAAAGGAGTTGAAAGCTCGGTTGCAAGAATTGGTGGATAGAGGTTTTGCTCGCCGAGTTTCTCGCCTTGGGGTGCGCCAGTGTTGTTTGTGAAAAAGAAGGATGGAACCATGCGGCTGTGCATCGACTATCGTCAGCTTAATAAAGCGACGATAAAGAACAAATATCCGTTACCACGTATCGATGACTTGTTCGATCAATTGAAGGGAGCCTCATTGTTCTCGAAAATCGATTTGAGATCGGGCTATTATCAATTGCGAATCCGAGATTCGGACGTACCCAAGACTGCCTTCAGAACAAGATATGGTCACTATGAGTTCCTAGTGATGCCGTTTGGGCTCACTAATGCCCCTGCAGTATTTATGGATTTAATGAATCGGATCTTTAGACCATATTTGGATCGATTCGTAGTCGTGTTCATTGATGACATCTTGGTCTATTCAAGAAATGAGACCGAACATGCTGAACACCTGCGGTTAGTGCTGTAAATTTTACGGGATAAGCAATTAATGCTAAGTTCAGCAAGTGTGAGTTCTGGTTAAGAGAGGTTAGCTTCTTGGGTCATGTGGTATCTCGCATCGGTATTTGAGTCGACCGAATAAAATTTCAGCCATACTTAATTGGAAGCCTCAGAAATATTATTGAGGTTCGAGCTTTTGGGGCTTGCTTAGGTTATTACCGACGATTTGTAAAAGGCTTCTCAACGATAGCCACGCGATGATGGCTTACTCCAAAAGGATGTTAAGTTCGAATGGACGAGAAATGCCAAAAAGTTTCGATCAACTGAAAACTTATTTGATGAAGCCCCAATTATAGTGCAACCCGAGTCCGCAAAGAGTTTTTCATCTATAGCGACGCCTCTCTACTTGGGTTAGGTTATGATTAATGCAAGAAGGTCGAGTTGTGGCCTATGCGTCGAGGCAATTAAAGCCACATGAGAAAAATTATCCGACTCATGATCTCGAATTGGCCGCCATCGTATTCGCCTTGAAGATTTGGCGACATTACTTATTTGGTGAAAGGTGCCACGTATACTCGGATCACAAAAGTCTCAAATATTTGATGACCCAAAGAGACTTAAATCTGCGAAAAAGATGTTGGCTCGAGCTGTTAAAGGATTATGAGCTGATCATTGACTATCACCCGGGAAAGGCGAATGTGGTTGTGGATGCCTTGAGTCGTAAGTCATTATTCACTTTACGAGCGATGAATGTGCACTTGTCTATCCGATCCGACAGTGTGTTAGTGGCTGAATTGAAAGCCAAACCATTATTGACACACCAAATTCGAGAAGCTCAGAAAGTCGACGACGAGTTGGTTGCAAAACCGGGCGCGTGTGTTCCGAACAAGGACTCGGAGTTTCAAATCGACGATGACGATTGTTTGAGGTTCAAAAGTCGTCTGTGTGTCCCAAAGAATTGAAACTCATTTCGATAATTCTGAATGAAGCCCATTGTAGCCGAATGGCAATCCACCCGGAGTACGAAGATGTACAATGATTTGAAACGCGTCGGTTTTGGTGGCATGGTATGAAGCGAGACATCTCCGACTTTGTTTGAGATGTTTAATATGTCAACAAGTGAAAGCGGAACATCAGGTGCCTTCAGATTACTTGACCAATCACGATACCCGAGTGGAAATGGGATCGAGTCATAATGGACTTTGTATCCGGACCGCCATTGTCGACAAGTAAGAAGGATGCGGTTTGGGTCGTGGTAGATCGATTGACTAAGTCGGCCCACTTTGTCCCCAGTCGTCGGACTTTTCAATGGACAAATTAGCTGAATTGTACATTTCTCGGTTATGAGATTACACGGGTGCCTATTTCTATCGTGTCGGATAGAGATCCGAGATTTACCTCGCGATTTTGGAAAAAGTTGCAAGAAGCTTTGGGTACCAAGTTGCATTTCAAAGACCGCCTTTCACCCCAAACCGATGGTCAATCCGAGCGGATAATTCGGATACTTGAGGATATGTTAAGATGTTGCGTCCTCGAGTTTAGTGGTTCTTGGGAGCGGTATTTTCCGTTGATTGAATTCGCCACAACAATAGCTTTCAATCAAGTATTAAGATGGCACCCTACGAGGCCTTGTACGGTCGTAAATGCCGTACACCATTGTTTTGGACCGAGCTCGGTGAAAGCAAGATTTTCGGGTGGATTTGATTAGGGATGCTGAGCGAAAGTGAAAATAATCCGTGAAAGTCGAAGATAGCCTCCGATCGTCGAGAAGTCATACGCGGATCTGAAGCGTAAGGATATCGAGTATCGTGGGTGATAAAGTGTTTCTCAAGGTATCGCCTTGGAAAAAGATACTCGTGTTCTACCGTAAGGGCAAGTTGAGCCCGAGGTTCATTGGGCCATATGAGATATCGAGGCGAGTCGGTCCGGTGGCATATCGCTTGATTTTGCCCCCGAACTCAAAAGGTTCACGATGTCTTTCACGTTTCGATGCTTCGACGCTATAGATCCGATCCATCGCACATGATTAGTCCACGAAATTGAAATTCAAGCTAATATGAGTTATGAGGAAGAACCGATTCAGTATCCTATCATGAGAAGTGAAAGAGTTATGAAACAAGCGGGTTCCGCTAGTGAAAGTGTTATGGCTCAAGCACGGGATAGAAGAAGCTACTTGGGAGACCGAGAATTCTATGAAAGAGCGATATCCAAACCTATTTACGGTAAGATTTTCGGGACGAAAATTTCTTAAGTGGGGAGAGTTGTGACAGCCCAAAATAGACCCTAGCCGGAATGTGGTTTGGGACCACTAAACCGAGTCATAAAAATAATTAATTGTTATATTCTATGCTTACTATGTGTGTGCATGCATATGTGGAAATTTCATTCTCTAATTTTACCCATTTGTATGAGAAAGTATTAAATAGGGATCAAAGTGAAACATGGTGAAATATGATAGGCTAATTTTAAATGGCTTGTTAGTACATGTTAACAAAAGGTGGAGTTGCATGTCAAATAATCCCTTCCTAAGGAGGAGTGGCCGGCCATGACAAGGTTATGGGCAAGGAACATGTTCCCAACATGTTTTACTAATGGATGATGTTAGAAATAATAAACAACTAAGCATGGGTGAGAAAAGAAAAAAATGTGTGTGGGAGAGTAGCATCCCCCCATTGCCATGCAACCAAGAAGAGAAAACAAAAAATTTGTTCATGCTTGCTCTCTCCCTTTTGGCCGAAAATACTAAGAGGAAGAAGGGATTTTGCTTCATTTCCTTTGTTTAGAAGAGATCTAGAAGGAGATTTGGCTAAGTTTGCATCAAGATTAAGGTATGTATGAGGTTGTGTTGGGAGTTTCATGCATGGTTTGGTTGCTAATTTGATGTGCATGTTAGCCATGGCCCAAATCCTTGTTATGCCATGGAAATGGTATTTGGCCAAAGTTGTTATGGTGATAAAGCCATTGCATGCTAAGTGTGAAGCTTGATGATGATGCATGCAATGATGGATTGTCTACTCTTGAGTAAGATTTTGAGTTTTCTTTTGTGTTTAACCATGATTGAAGTTGAATGGAGCATGATTGTCATATTCGCCATGATGCATTCATAAGCATGGTTCATGCTTCTTGCATGTTAGTTAAAATTTGTATTTTTGGATGGCTATGGACACCTTGAAATTCGGCCATGCTCATATTGTATATATATGTTTGCACATGATGTTTTGGCTATGAAGTAAGTGATGAATATATTGGTTTAAAGAAGAAGATGTGGAAGAATGCTTGTGAAATTGCAAGCACAATTCGGCCTAGCACACATATAAGTGCTTGATGCTATATTATAAGTTTTGGGCCACAATGTGCAAGGCATCAACTAGTAAAATGCATGCTGTTTTTGTGAGGTATTAAGTGCAAAATTGACCTCAACATGTACATGAATATTCGGCCTTGGGTAGCCTATTGAAGGCCTTAGCTTTTCCTTGATGCTCAAATAAATTGTATTGAATTGCTTGATGTAGTATAAAATGTGCATGACCATTGTGTATTCAAGCTAAAGAGTGGCCATATGACCATTTAAACTCCTTGTCATATTCGCCATAAGCAAGCACAATGAGGTTTTAATAAATTGAATTTGTTTGAATTAGCTCAAGAGCTAAGAGGGCCACAATTGGACAAGGGGAAGGAAAAGGTGATCGAATAGCCGAAAAAGCCGTTCGACAACATCCGAGGTAAGTCCTCAAGAAGTGACCCTACTTGAGTTATGTGAAATAAAGTATGGATGTGTATTGATTATTGATTATGTATGTATGAGCATTTGAATTCTACCCGGGCTAAGTCCCGAAGGCGAATATGCTTGTGATTATATTTGCGTTTTGAGCCTTAGTAATGAAAATGAAATATGTATGTCCAATGATTATTGATGTATGTGTACATGAGAAATTGAATGATATCCGGGCTAAGCCCCGAAGACAATTATGCTGGAAATTATATCCGGGTTAAGACCCGAAGGCAATTGTGCTAGTGGCTATATCCGGGCTAAGACCAAGGCATTCGTATGCGAGTTATTCTATCCGGGCTAAGACCCGAAGGCATTTGTGCACGTGATTATATCCGGTTATATTCCGAAGAATCTTGGGCTGGAGGTGAGTGTTGGTTGCTGTAATGAATTCAATTAGTACACTCGAAAAGCCCAAAGGATAAGGTACGTTATATGTGCATTGGAAAGTCGACATGTTTGAGCAACATTCGCTCAATCGACTAATGAATTTCAGTTATTGAATTGATTGATACTTTGTGAAAGTATATAATGATGAAGTGTGAAGTAAGAATGTGTATTAATGAAATGATGCATTTGGCTATGTGAATGTATTGCTGTAATTAGAGCTGATTATATTCCTTGAGACTTACTAAGCATAAAAAATGCTTACCCGTTACTTTGGCTCTCTGTTTTATAGATTTACGCTTCGATAGCAATCGGATTCGGGATCAATAAAGTCGAAGTCATCCACACTATCCACGCCTCTATTTTGGTATAAATTTTGGTTGAACTTTGAAATGGCATGTATAGGACTACCCTTGTTGGTTGAATATGTTGTGATGTATATATATACGGCCATGCGAAAATGGCTCGTAAAAGTGAAGTATCGACTTAGACTAATTGTGGTTTGTATGTATATATTTGGTGTCATGATGTGGCTATGGCTTGGAAATGGGAATGTTGGTCATATGATCAGCCATTGGCATGGTTAAAATGATCATATATGAACCTATGTATGGCAAGACTAGTTGGTTCATGGAGACTACCAAATAGGTAAGACCTACCTTAAAACAGATGCTGCCAGCTGCAGTGACGTGAATGTGAAAAATCACCAAAATTCGTAGGAATGGAATTAAATAGTGAATAAGCTATGTAAATGAACCTTGATGAGTCTATTTTCATATGGAAGAAACGAAATGGTCATAGGAGTTACATGTTAAGAGATATTAAAGCTATTGTGAGACAGGGCCAGAACGGTTTCTGGGTTCCCTGTCGCAACTTTAAAAATTTACTATAAATTATCCAAAAAGAATTATGAGACATACCTTATATGTACAGATTCCATTTTGAGTCTAGTTTCATTAGAAACAAACGGCACCAGCATTAAAGCCCTGTACAGAGAGATATTCAAGTTATACCGCGCGAAGGCAGAGCAGTCGATCCCTGTAACATGGGTGACTTTAACTAATAAACTGTACCAATTGGCCCAACCAAAAATTCTTGAAATAAATCCATGGATGGATATATGAGTCTAAATTCAGGGAAAATTTACGAAACCAGTTTCCGAGTTTTTAAACTCGAGATATGATTTTTAAGGCGACAGTGACGCAGTTTTCCAGCCTGACTGGAAATGTCAAATGGATGGGCAAAACAAGTGAACTTGGCTTGTTAACCCCTCGTGTCCGACACCGGCGATGGTCTCGGGTTTGGGGTGTTATAATTTTTATTGGTATCAGAGCCACGGTTTAGTCGATTCTAGGACTACCGTGATGTGTTTGGGGTCTAGCTATACATGCCATTAAATGATGAATCGATAGTGTGGTGATTTCGACAATTTGACTTTGTGTTTGTTTATAGCAATGGATCCCGATCCCAACCGAGCGATAGCTGATGATGTGGAGAGTGTGGCGCTGCTCCGCGCAAGGGACAGCGCCGGACTCTCAACCTATGGCCAGCAATCCTAATGACGAGGCTAGGCAAGCCTTTTATAGTGTGATGAACGAATGGTTTAATCAATACATTCGAACCAACACTACTGTTCCACAACCTCCATTCCCGACAAATGCAACCCCGCACCTACAATACCTCCGGTGATTGACCAAATAAGGTCAAGTAAGCCCCGATCGATAGGATTCAAAACATGGGGACACTGAATTTAAGGCTACGGATGATGATGATGCCGAAGCGAGCTGAATTTTGGTTAGATAACACTATCCGGTGCTTGATGAGCTATCCTGTACACCGATGAGTGCTTAAAGTGTACCATCTCCCTACTACGCGAGTCCGCCTACTATTGGTGGAGTACTCGACTTCGTGGTGCCTAGAGAGCAAGTGACTTGGGAATTCTTTCAAACCGAGTTCAAAAAGTATATCGATCGAGATTCATCGACCAAAAGCGGAGGAATTCCTTGATCTTAAGCAAGGTTCGATGTCGATTACCGACTACTGAACGAAAATTTGTGAGGCTTAGCCAGATGCTGCGAGAATGCATTTCGTCCGAAGCTATTATGTAAACGCTTCGAGGATGGGCTGAATGATGATATAAGGATGTTTGTTGGCATCCTCGAGATACGAGTTCGTAGTACTTGTTGAGCGAGCTTGTAAAGCCAAGAGCTTAGAAAGGAGAAACAAAAAGCTGATGTGGGAACCGGAGAATTCGAAGAGGTCCTCGGAAAGTCTCTTCAACAAGCATCGAAGAGATTTCGAGACGATGTGAGCCGGTCTAGAGGCGTTTGGGCTTTTCTAGACGAGGACGCGATCGACCCCTGTGACCACACGAGTCACCTCGATCGCGGTGGTGGAAATGATCGCCGAGAGAGGCGGAGTGTCCACATTGTGGCAAATGGCATTCGGGGAGCTGTTGGTTTCGTGATCGCTCCCGCTATAAGTGTGGATCGGCCGACCACTTTATGAAGGATTGCCCGAGGATGCATGAGCAGAATGTAAGTCGAGTGCAAACCCGGTGCTACCATTTGCCGAGGTAGGCCACCTAGAAATATGGGCAATGTCGTTGGCGGTCGAGAGGATCTAGAGATGCTACCATCGATCGAGGCTCGTGCTCTGCTAGGACTTATGCCATACGCACACGCCGAGGATCTTGCCTCTCCGGATGTTATTACCGGTACTTTCACTCTTTTCAATACAAATGTGATTGCTTTGATTGACCCTGGTTATACTCATTCATATATATGTGAAACCTTAGCATCCAGTAAGACTTTGCCCATTGAGTCTACTGAGTTTGTAATTCGGGTGTCAAACCCCTTGGGTCATTACGTGCTTGTCAACAAAGTGTGCAAGAAAAGTCCCCTAGTGTTTCGAGGTTCTTGTTTTCCGGCGGACTTGATGCTTTTGCCGTTGGATGAGTTCGACGTTATTCTTGGTTTGGATTGGTTGCCCATGCACGATGCGGTTGTAAATTGCAAGAGCAAGACTATCGATTTGAGGTGCGCGAATAATGAAATAATTCGGGTTGAGTCTACGGACTTAATGGAGTTGCCAACTGTAATATCAGCGATGTTGGCCCGAAATATGTAAGAAAAGGTGCGAAGTGTACCTTGCGTCGTGCTCGATGACAAGGAATCGAAAAAGAAACCCGAATCGTGCGTGGTTTGTGAATACCGGATGTTTTCCCGAAGAATTGCGGGTTTACCACTGTTCGGAAATAGAATTTGGCATCGAATTGGTACCGGTACCACTCAATTTCGATAGCTCCGTATCGTATGGCACCAACGAATTAAAGGAGTTGAAAGCTCGGTTGCAAGAATTGGTGGATAGAGGTTTTGCTCGCCCGAGTTTCTCGCCTTGGGGTGCGCCAGTGTTGTTTGTGAAAAAGAAGGATGGAACCATGCGGCTGTGCATCGACTATCGTCAGCTTAATAAAGCGACGATAAAGAACAAATATCCGTTACCACGTATCGATGACTTGTTCGATCAATTGAAGGGAGCCTCAGTGTTCTCGAAAATAGATTTGAGATCGGGCTATTATCAATTGCGAATCCGAGATTCGGACGTACCCAAGACTGCCTTCAGAACAAGATATGGTCACTATGAGTTCCTAGTGATGCCGTTTGGGCTCACTAATGCCCCTGCAGTATTTATGGATTTAATGAATCGGATCTTTAGACCATATTTGGATCGATTCGTAGTCGTGTTCATTGATGACATCTTGGTCTATTCAAGAAATGAGACCGAACATGCTGAACACTGCGGTTAGTCTTTGTAAATTTTACGGGATAAGCAATTATATGCTAAGTTCAGCAAGTGTGAGTTCTGGTTAAGAGAGGTTAGCTTCTTGGGTCATGTGGTATCTGCATCGGGTATTCGAGTCGACCCGAATAAAATTTCAGCCATACTTAATTGGAAGCCTCCGAGAAATATTACTGAGGTTCGAGCTTTTGGGGCTTGCTTGTTTATTACCGACGATTTGTAAAAGGCTTCTCAACGATAGCCACGCGATGATGAAGCTACTCCAAAATGATGTTAAGTTCGAATGGACGGAGAAATGCCAAAAAAGTTTCGATCAACTGAAAACTTATTTGACTGAAGCCCCAATTCTAGTGCAACCCGAGTCCGGCAAAGAGTTTTTCATCTATAGCGACGCCTCTCTACTTGGGTTAGGTTGCGTATTAATGCAAGAAGGTCGAGTTGTGGCCTGTCGTCGAGGCAATTAAAGCCACATGAGAAAAATTATCCGACTCATGATCTCGAATTGGCCGCCATCGTATTCGCCTTGAAGATTTGGCGACATTACTTATTTGGTGAAAGGTGCCACGTATACTCGGATCACAAAAGTCTCAAATATTTGATGACCCAAAGAGACTTAAATCTGCGAAAAAGATGTTGGCTCGAGTTGTTAAAGGATTATGAGTGATCATTGACTATCACCCGGAAAGGCGAATGTGGTTGTGGATGCCTTGAGTCGTAAGTCATTATTCACTTTACGACGATGAATGTGCACTTGTCTATCCGATCCGACAGTGTGTTAGTGGCTGAATTGAAAGCCAAACCATTATTGACACACCAAATTCGAGAAGCTCAGAAAGTCGACGACGAGTTGGTTGCAAAACGGGTTGCGTGTGTTCGAACAAGGACTCGGAGTTTCAAATCGACGATGACGATTGTTTGAGGTTCAAAAGTCGTCTGTGTCCCAAAGAATTGAACTCATTTCGATAATTCTGAATGAAGCCCATTGTAGCCGAATGGCAATCCACCCGGAGTACGAAGATGTACAATGATTTGAAACGTCGGTTTTGGTGGCATGGTATGAAGCGAGACATCTCCGACTTTGTTTGAGATGTTTAATAAGTCAACAAGTGAAAGCGGAACATCGGTGCCTTGAGATTACTTCACCAATCACGATACCCGAGTGGAAATGGGATCGAGTCATAATGGACTTTGTATCCGGACCGCCATTGTCGGCAAGTAAGAAGGATGCGGTTTGGGTCGTGGTAGATCGATTGACTAAGTCGGCCCACTTTGTCCCCGTACGTCGGACTTTTCAATGGACAAATTAGCTGAATTGTACGTTTCTCGATTGTGAGATTACACGGGTGCCTATTTCCATCATGTCGGATAGAGATCCGAGATTTACCTCGCGATTTTGGAAAAAGTTGCAAGAAGCTTTGGGTACCAAGTTGCATTTCAAAGACCGCCTTTCACCCCCAAACCGATGGTCAATCCGGCGGATAATTCAGATACTTGAGGATATGTTAAGATGTTGCGTCCTCGAGTTTAGTGGTTCTTGGGAACGGTATTTGCCGTTGATTGAATTCGCTTACAACAATAGCTTTCAATCAAGTATTAAGATGGCACCCTACGAGGCCTTGTACGGTCGTAAATGCCGTACACCATTGTTTTGGACTGAGCTCGGTGAAAGCAAGATTTTCGGGGTGGATTTGATTAGGGATGCTGAACAGAAAGTGAAAATAATCCGTGAAAGTCTAAAGATAGCCTCCGATCGTCAGAAGTCGTACGCGGATCTGAAGCGTAAGGATATCGAGTATCAGGTGGGTGATAAAGTGTTTCTCAAGGTATCGCCTTGGAAAAAGATACTCAGGTTCGGCCGTAAGGGCAAGTTGAGCCCGAGGTTCATTGGGCCATATGAGATATCAGAGCGAGTCGGTCCAGTGGCATATCGCTTGATTTTGCCCCCTGAACTCAAAAAGGTTCACGATGTCTTTCATGTTTCGATGCTTCGACGCTATAGATCCGATCCATCGCACATGATTACTCCACCAGAAATTGAAATTCAAGCTAATATGAGTTATGAGGAAAAACCGATTCGTATCCTATCACGAGAAGTGAAAGAGTTGCGAAACAAGCGGGTTCCGCTAGTGAAAGTGTTATGGCTCAAGCACGGGATAGAAGAAGCTACTTGGGAGACCGAGAATTCTATGAAAGAGCGATATCCAAACCTATTTACGGTAAGATTTTGGGACGAAAATTTCTTAAGTGGGGAGAGTTGTGACACCAAAATAGACCCTAGCCGGAATGTGGTTTGGGACCACTAAACCGAGTCATAAAATAATTAATTGTTATATTCTATGCTTACTATGTGTGTGCATGCATATGTGGAAATTTCATTCTCTAATTTTACCCATTTGTATGAGAAAGTATTAAATAGGGATCAAAGTGAAACATGGTGAAATATGATAGGCTAATTTTAAATGGCTTGTTAGTACATGTTAACAAAAAGGTGGAGTTGCATGTCAAATAATCCCCTTCCTAAGGAGGAGTGGCCGGCCATGACAAGGTTATGGGCAAGGGAACATGTTCCCAACATGTTTTACTAATGGATGATGTTAGAAATAATAAACAACTAAGCATGGGTGAGAAAAGAAAAAAAAATGTGTGTGAGAGAGTAGCATCCCCCCATTGCCGTGCAACCAAGAAGAGAAAACAAAAAAATTTGTTCATGCTTGCTCTCTCCTTTTGGCGAAAATACTAAGAGGAAGAAGGATTTTGCTTCATTTCCTTTGTTTAGAAGAGATCTAGAAGGAGATTTGGCTAAGTTTGCATCAAGATTAAGGTATGTATGAGGTTGTGTTGGGAGTTTCATGCATGGTTTGGTTGCTAATTTGATGTGCATGTTAGCCATGGCCCAAATCCTTGTTATGCCATGGAAATGGTATTTGGCCAAAGTTGTTATGGTGATAAAGCCATTGCATGCTAAGTGTGAAGCTTGATGATGATGCATGCAATGATGGATTGTCTACTCTTGAGTAAGATTTTGAGTTTTCTTTTTGTGTTTAACCATGATTGAAGTTGAATGGAGCATGATTGTCATATTCGCCATGATGCATTCATGAGCATGGTTCATGCTTCTTGCATGTTAGTTAAAATTTGTATTTTGGATGGCTATGGACACCTTGAAATTCGCCATGCTCATATTGTATATATATGTTTGCACATGATGTTTTGGCTATGAAGTAAGTGATGAATATATTGGTTTAAAGAAGAAGATGTGGAAGAATGCTTGTGAAATTGCAAGCACAATTGACCTAGCACACATATAAGTGCTTGATGCTATATTATAAGTTTTGGGCCACAATGTGCAAGGCATCAACTAGTAAAATGCATGCTGTTTTTGTGAGGTATTAAGTGCAAAATTGACCTCAACATGTACATGAATATTCGGCCTTGGGTAGCCTATTGAAGGCCTTAGCTTTTCCTTGATGCTCAAATAAATTGTATTGAATTGCTTGATGTAGTATAAAATGTGCATGACCATTGTGTATTCAAGCTAAAGAGTGGCCATATGACCATTTAAACTCCTTGTCATATTCGCCATAAGCAAGCACAATGAGGTTTTAATAAATTGAATTTGTTTGAATTAGCTCAAGAGCTAAGAGGGCCACAATTGGACAAGGGGAAGGAAAAGGTGATCAAATAGCCGAAAAAGCCGTTCGACAACATCCGAGGTAAGTCCTCAAGAAGTGACCCTACTTGAGTTATGTGAAATAAAGTATGGATGTGTATTGATTATTGATTATGTATGTATGAGCATTTGAATTCTACCCGGCTAAGTCCCGGCGGCGAATATGCTTGTGATTATATTTGCGTTTTGAGCCTTAGTAATGAAAATGAAATATGTATGTCCAATGATTATTGATGTATGTGTACATGAGAAATTGAATGATATCCGGGCTAAGCCCGAAGACAATTATGCTGGAAATTATATCCGGTTAAGACCGAAGGCAATTGTGCTAGTGGCTATATCCGGCTAAGACCAAGGCATTCGTGCGAGTTATTCTATCCGGCTAAGACCGAAGGCATTTGTGCACGTGATTATATCCGGTTATATTCAAGAATCTTGGGCTGGAGGTGAGTGTTGGTTGCTGTAATGAATTCAATTAGTACACTCGAAAAGCCCAAAGGATAAGGTACGTTATATGTGCATTGGAAAGTCGACATGTTTGAGCAACATTCGCTCAATCGACTAATGAATTTCAGTTATTGAATTGATTGATACTTTGTGAAAGTATATAATGATGAAGTGTGAAGTAAGAATGTGTATTAATGAAATGATGCATTTGGCTATGTGAATGTATTGCTGTAATTAGAGCTGATTATATTCCTTGAGACTTACTAAGCATAAAAAATGCTTACCCGTTACTTTGGCTCTCTGTTTTATAGATTTCGCTTCGATAGCAATCGGATTCGGGATCAATAAAGTCGAAGTCATCCACACTATCCATGCCTCTATTTTGGTATAAATTTTGGTTGAACTTTGAAATGGCATGTATAGGACTACCCTTGTTGGTTGAATATGTTGTGATGTATATATATACGGCCATGCGAAAATGGCTCGTAAAAGTGAAGTATCGACTTAGACTAATTGTGGTTTGTATGTATATATTTGGTGTCATGATGTGGCTATGGCTTGGAAATGGGAATGTTGGTCATATGATCAGCCATTGGCATGGTTAAAATGATCATATATGAACCTATGTATGGCAAGACTAGTTGGTTCATGGAGACTACCAAATAGGTAAGACCTACCTTAAAACAGATGCTGCCAGCTGCAGTGACGTGAATGTGAAAAATCACCAAAATTCGTAGGAATGGAATTAAATAGTGAATAAGCTATGTAAATGAACCTTGATGAGTCTATTTTCATATGGAAGAAACGAAATGGTCATAGGAGTTACATGTTAAGAGATATTAAAGCTATTGTGAGACAGGGCCAGAACGGTTTCTGGGTTCCCTGTCGCAACTTTAAAATTTACTATAAATTATCCAAAAGAATTATGAGACATACCTTATATGTACAGATTCCATTTTGAGTCTAGTTTCATTAGAAACAAACGGCACCAACATTAAAGCCCTGTACAGAGAGATATTCAAGTTATACCGCGCGAAGGCAGAGCAGTCGATCCCTGTAACATGGGTGACTTTAACTAATAAACTGTACCAATTGGCCCGACCAAAAATTCTAGAAATAAATCCATGGATGGATATATGAGTCTAAATTCAGGGGAAATTTACGAAACCAGTTTCCGAGTTTTGAAACTCGAGATATGATTTTTAAGACGACAGTGACGCAGTTTTCCAGCCTGACTGGAAATGTCAAATGGATGGGCAAAACAAGTGAACTTGGCTTGTTAACCCCTCGTGTCCGACACCGGCGATGGTCTCGGGTTCGGGGTGCTACAATCACGTAGCAAGGATATAGCACATTTCAGGCATTCATCGGCTGTGCAAGATAGTTCATCAAGTACCCGAATAGTGTTGTCCAACCAAAATTTAGCTTGCTCGGCATCATCACTATCTGTAGCTTTAAATTCATTAGCCCCGTGATTTCTGATTCTGTCAACCGAAGGCTTATTTAACCTCGTCTGATCACTTACCAGAGGTATTGTAGGTGCAGGGGGTGTATTATTTGGGAGTGGGGTTGTGGAACAGCCGTATTAGTTCGAATGTATTGGTTGAACCAATCATTCATCACACTATAAAAAGCCTGTCTAGCCTCGTCATTCTTATCGCTTGCAATAGGTTGAGAGTCTATCGACGCTGTCCCATGTGCGGGAGCAGGCGCTACACTCTCAACATCATCAGCTACTACTCGATTGGGATCGGGATCCATTACTATACGAAAACACATTTTTAACTGTCAGAAATCATCACACTATCATTTAACACTATATGGCATGTATAGCTAGACTCATACATGCTACGTTAGTCCTAGAATCGACTAAACCGTAGCTCTGATACCAATAAAATGTAACACTCTTAACCCGTACCCGTCGCCGGAGGGTTAAAGAGTATTATCATATACAAAAGAGTCATATCAAGATAATTAGGTATAGCGATTTATTCTTAAGTTCAATTCAATCAGACATTGAAAACATTAAGCAAATCTCAACCACGCATTCACATTAACCATTTGGAACACATATAGTAACTTATCAAGCCATTTTCACATGGCTACCCATATATACATCATCAAAAAGATAGTTATTTAACAACAAAAAGTCAAGCCTATACATGCCATTATCGAAATTTAACTACTAGAGTACCAAGAAGCTTAGATAGTGTGGTCGACTTCGACTTTGAGATCCCGAGACCGTGGTGACGAAAAAAATCTACAAAACAAAGAATTAAGGTAACAAGTAAGCATTACTATGCTTAGTAAGTTTTAAGCAATGCAAACAATTAATTTACTTATAGATCGATTATTCAAATTTTCAAGAAATCATTCCTAGATAATTTCCATTTTGGCCAAGTATCCATGAACATAATGCATATGTAGCAAATTCACCTCACTTGAATCTAAACTGAATTAAAACCAAATATTGAAATAAAAAATAAGATCATAAGAACTCGAAAAGCATCTCATTAACAAGTTTTAACCATGTTTGCAACAAAATCACAAATTCACTACAAGCTGTCTTCCTGAGCAACAGTCACTAAATTATTTATAACTGGAGGTAAGAAACTCCAAATCAAGTGCCGTTAATTTTCCCTGAAAATAGACTCATATATCTTCCATCCATAAAATTTTCATAATTTTTGGTTTGACCAATCAATACCATATTTTTCTTTAAGTTTTCCCCTGTTTCACTGTTTGACTATTCTGACCACTCTTCACTACGAATCAAATTTCTCATTATACAGAATTCAAAATATGTTATCGTTTATTTAATTTGAAACTAGACTCATTAAGGAGTCTAAGAATATAAATTTTATCTTATAACCATTTTTGTACCATTTATAATGATTTTCTGAAAAACAGAACAGGGGACCTCGAAGTCATTTTGACTCTGTTCCATGCCACTTCAAATATCTCATTATTGGCAATTCTTTTGCTTACATGGTTTCTTTTATAAGAAAGTAGACTCATTAATATTTCATGACATAACTTATTCAGCCTCTAACTCAACTCCCACAATTTATGGTGATTTTCCGAAATCACATTACTGCTGCTATCCCAAGCAGATTTATTACACATTCTTTGCATTCATATTATTTAACATGTATATCACCAAATCAATCTCATGTAACCTTTGACCATAATCGAATACACACATACACATATGAGATTTTCACATATACTTCTCATTTCGCATTCATGATTCAATTCCGATCAATCTAACATATAAAAGTATATAATACATACCTGACCAACTTAATGCATTGAACATATTCAATGGTGGTTTCCTCCGAACATTCGAAATCACAATTTTACTCAAATCACCGGCATTAAGCCTACTAGGTTTATAAAACCCGAGTCCAATTTATAGCAAAAAGCCTGCGGGACTTTAAGCCCGGATATATTTCCAGCACATAGCCTGCGGACCTCAGGTCCGAATATGTTTCCAGCACGTAGCCTGCGGACCTCAAGTCCGGATATGTTTTCAAGTATCATGCATACTTAGTCATATTTGAACACATTTCATTTGACTTATCACTTTAGAAGTCATTTAATACATTCGGATATAAACTCAACATGTACATAATCATATACAATTCGGCTCAAGAGTCATACCTAATATTACATATTCATTTCACCATTCAAGCTTAAACCCAAAGTGACCATTAGACTATCAATCATATACACGAATTATTTATTTCACATCCTAATTCACGTACAAACCAAAAGGTCGCAATTCACCTAATATACTTATATAGAGGCATCATCAATTATATTATAAAGGAGACTACTCAAAACTTACTTCAGATATTTTTTGAACAGATTCTTGAGATAGGCTATCGATTGCTTTCCCCTTTTCCTTATCTGATCTAGCTCCTCCCTGCTCTTGAGCTTAATTTAAACAAAATGAATTTATTTAATTACTTATTCAACTATACTTCTTAGTAGTCGCATATAACAATCATACATAACTCCAATACATGTTTATATTTAATAAAATTGGCCATGACTCAATTTCATACTTATTTATTCCCTATCTAATTCCCATGCACAACAAAGATTTGCATAACTTATTATGTTACCTTATACATGAATTTAACTATATATATATATATATATTCAATTGTCTCTATGATGCAAGGTGTATACATAAGGCATAAATATACATATATATATATATAGTGCATGCCTTGACATCATATAAACCCCATTCAATTTAACTAAACAAACTTTGCCTCCATTTAAAATTCCATTTCATGACCAATGTAGCAATTTCAGTATGAGTATCACCTATGCCAAACAATGACAATTCATACTTTTAACAAGATTAACTTCTTTCATCAACAAATTCTTCTTCAAAACTTAAAGGCTGTAATCAACTTATTTCTTTGTTAACCATAACCGAATGTGCAAATTCATCCATCAAAATTCAAAGCTTTGGCATGGGCTAAGTAAGAATCAAGATGATCAACCTAAAACAAGTTAAAATTTCAAAAATCTAACACAATTCAGTAACCTTCTTTATGCTTCAAAATGACCGAAAGTTTTCCCCAAATTCTTTCTTTCTAATCGGCCAAGAAAAACAAACATAAAGATTTGTTTTCATCACCCATTTTTCTTTTTTCTTTTTTTATTCATTAAATATAAAATATAAAGCCATTTTAAGTGATAAATAATATATTTTGATATAAAGCATCATCATGGCCGGCCAATAACAACAAAAAGGGATATTTGACATGCAAGTTCAACCTTTTTATAATATGCATTAATAGACCACTTCAATTTTACCTATCACATTTCACAATTGCCTCACATGAGTCCTATTTAATAAATTTCACATATAAATGACAAAATTAAAGCATGAAATTTTCACACATGCATGTACACATACAATAAGCATAGAATATAACGGTTAATTATTTTTATGACTCGGTTTTGTGGTCCCGAAACCACTTTCCGCTAGGGTCAAATTAGGGCTGTCACAAAATCTCAATGGCTCGTATTCATCCGTTATTCGAGTTGCTAAGAAGTCAGCTATTGTGCTTCCTTTTATCGACTTTTGACCCACATAAACGATGTTGTATTCTGATAGTAGGATCTGCCATCGTGCCATTCTCCTTGAGAGTGCAGGTGATTCCATCATGTACTTTATTGGGTCCAGCTTTGAAATTAACCATGTCGTATGATACAACATATATTGCCTGAGCCTCCGAACTACCCAAACCAAAGTGCAACAGAATTTTTCAATTGAAGAGTACTTTGCCTCATACTTTGTGAACTTTTTTGCTGAGATAGTAAATTGCCTTTTCTCTTTTCCTTGACTCATCATGTTGCCCCAGTACGCAACCCATTGAATTTTCGAACACAGTCAGATACAATATTAACGGTCTTCCTGGAATTGGCGGTACTAGTACCGGGGGACTAGACAAATATTGTTTTATCTTGTCAAAAGCCACTTGGCACTCTTCGTTCCATTCTCCCGAATTATGTTTTCGAAGGAGTCGAAAAATTGGGTCACACTGGTTGGTAAGTTGAGCAATGAACCGAGCGATGTAGTTCAACCTCCCTAAAAATCCTCTGACTTCTTTTTGCATGCGCGGATGTGGTAGTTCTTGTATGGCTTTTCTCTTATCTGGATCAACTTCAATGCCTCTGTCGCTGACGATGAAGCCTAGCAATTTTCTCGAGGTAGCCCTAAACGTACATTTGGCCGGATTGAGCTTCAGCTGGAACTTTCTCAGTTTTTCGAACAACTTCTTGAGGTTCCCAATATGATCTCTTTCCTCCTTGGATTTTCCGATAATATTATCGACGTAGACTTCTATTTCTTTGTGCATCATGTCATGAAACAACATCACCATGGCCCTCTGATATGTTGCCCCAGTGTTCTTTAATCCGAACAGCATCACCTTATAACAGAATGTTCCCCACATCGTTACGAAAGTAGTTTTCTCCATATCCTCAGGAGCCATCTTTATCCGATTATAACCAGAAAATCCATCCATGAACGAAAACAATGAATGTTTGGCTGTGTTATCCACCAATGTATCGATGTGTGGAAAATGAAAATTATCTTTAGGACTTGCTCGATTCAGATCACGGTAATCCACACACATTTGTACCTTGCTGTCTTTCTTCGGTACTGGGACTATATTAGCTACCCATTGTGGATACTTGGAGACTTGTAGAAAGCCAGCATCGAATTGTTTCTTGACTTCTTCTTTTATCTTTAACAGCATTTCAGGTCTCATTCGGCTTAGCTTCTGTTGAATGGGTTTGCATTCTGGTTTCAATGGGAGTCTATGGACCACTACATCCTCATCCAATCCTAGCACATCCTGATATGACAATGCAAATACATATTTGTACTCATGAAGCAAAGCGATCAAATCATGTTTGGTGTTATCTGAGATGGAGGTCCCAATCTTCACTTCATGCCTCTTTTCTTCATTTCTCAAGTTTACTATCTCAACAGATTCTTGATGAGGTAGAATCTGTTTATCTTCTTGTTCTACCATTCTTAGTAAGTCAGAAGATGAGACATAGTCTTCAACATTTTCCTCAGCTTCAAACTCTCCTAAACAAATAGCTTTCTCGAAATCGATTTCAAGATTTGTAACAGGTTTGTTTATATCGTTGATATCTGAGCACCTGAAAGTTGAATGGAAAAGAAAACTATAGAGGAGAATCAAAGTATTGGGACCAACAAGCATAATGGCATGATGTGAGATATATGCAATGACAGGCTGTGAGAAGAGCGAAAAAGCATGAAATTAATGAGAATGAAAAGACCATGACAAAATGCATCTTCATTAATGTTCATTTAAATGATAAAGAGCAAACATAAGCTCTTACAAAAGAATCTCACTATTACTTAGGGACATACAAAAAGAAGAGTGTTAACATTGAGCATTTCTTTGGAAGAGACTTAGAAACTACAAGAAGGTCCACAATAGTCCAATTGTTCAAAACGAATCTAGGAGGACAAGGGCGTATCATTGAAACATCTTTTATTGCATCATCTCCTTTGTCAATGACATTTATACTGACATTCTGAAGACCTCTTTCAATTAATAACAGCGTACTTCACTGATTATCTTGCCCGGGGTATATCATTCTTGCAGATGTAAATGTTTTTGACAAAGGAGGGTACGTTATGGGCTCCCATTCCAATTCTTGACCTAAAGCTCTTGCAATCCGCCTTTCTCGATCTTTCTGCAACTGTTTTCTTCTTTGTCGCATATCTAGCTGGAACCCTAAACCATATCGAGCCTTATGGGGCACTGGTTTTAGAGCTCTAATTATCCCTTGCTGATATCTCCGCATCCCTTTCTTCGCTCGGGCTCCTTTTCCTACAATCAGCTTAATTCCCATCTTGGTATTCCTCGACAGCTTAGGCATGGGAATTTTATTTCCTTCAGCAATGAACGTAGCATTGATGAATTTTAAGGAACAGAAGGAACATTCTACTGCATCCTTGCTTACTTCGAGGTATGGTGTATCAGCAGAGATAGATGCGACAATGTCTTCCTCACCCACGATAGTGACTAAAAGACCATCCATGATAAACTTCACTTTTTGATGGAGAGATGAAGGAACTGCCTCAGTAGAGTGGATTCAAGGCCTTCCTAAAAGGCAATTATATAAAGGTGTGATGTCCATAACCTGAAACTCGATGACATATATATAGGGGCCCACTTCTAGAGGAATTTTGATTTTTCCCATGACTTCTCGTTTTGCCCCATCGAATGCTCTTACTGTGGAGTGACAAGGCCTTAGATAAGATAGATCAATTGGAATTCTAAAAAGCGTGGCCAAAGGCATGACATTGAGTGCAGACCCATTATCAATGAGTATATTCGATATTATGTAACCCTTACAACGGGTTGTGATGTGCAATGCTTTTACGGAGCCCCTACCATTTGGCGGAATTTCGTCATCACTGAAAGAAATAAAATTATCCGCGTTTAGGTTATTCACCTACCTATCAAGCTTTTCGACAAATATATTGCTTGCCACGTAAGCCTGATTTAACACTTTCAGCAAAGCATTCCGATGTGGTTCTGAATTCAATAGTAGGGATAATACTGAGATTCGTGCCGGTTGTTTGCTTAACTGTTCCACGACGTTATATTCACTATGCTTGATGAACTTCAAGAATTCATGTGCTTCCTCTTCATTCACAGGCCTTTTAACTTGTTTGGATGGAGTCTCAAGTTCGACCTCGGCCTCATGCATCGTGCCTTTCCTTTCTGGTTCGAGTCACTCGTCTTTGAGATACGAAACTCAAAATTTAAATCCTTAAATTTTTCCTGAAACTAGACTCATATATCTTCTTACCATAATTTTTCCAGAATTTTTGGTTTGGCCAATTAGTACAATTTATTCATTAAATGTTTCCCTGTTTTACAGTTCAGCGGACCTGACCTTTCTTCACTAAAAATCTATTATCTCATTATACAGAAATCAAATAATGTTTCCATTTGTTTCTAATAAATATAGACTCACTAAGGAATCTATAAATACAAACCTTGACTTATAATTCCTTTTTTAAAATTTCTAGTGATTTTCCAAATTTGGAACAAGGGATCACGAAGTCACTCTGAACCAGTCTTACAGAAATTTAAACATCTCAGAATATAGGCTTCCTTTGCTTGCTCTGTTTCTTTTCTATGAAAATAAACTCAATAAGCTTTAATTCTATATCTCATTCACCATATAATTCAATTTCTACAATTTTTAGTGATTTTTAAAAATGACGTCACTACTGCTGTTTCCTAACTGTTTCATGGCCAACTCTTACTCTTTCATAGTTTCTTTACATCAAACCTCATTTAGGCATACATAATACCAAAACATGTTCTTATTTAGCTATATCATAAGCTAATCATTACCAAGTATTCACATGCCATTCTTTAATCATATCATAAGGACATACACACAAAATAGCCAAGTCCCTATACATGCCATAACTTAAAGTATTTCTAGTCATAAAATACTGAGATAGCTCGTTGATAGTGTGAGGCGATCTCCGACGTCCTTACAATTTTCCAAGTTGGCTTTGCGATACTGTAAAAAATAGAGAAAAGAAAGGGAGTAAGCATAAAGCTTAGTAAGTTTGCATGTAAACAAATAACAACATTCTAAATGAATTATCAAGATAACCTGAACCTTTAGAACATGGACTTATCTTACCTTCCCTTTGGTACACTCTTTAAATTTTCTGTTGAACCACTTGGAATACTAAGGATACACGGGTACCTTTTCTTTTTAAACTTACCATTGCCATGTCTTGACATGGTCTTACGTGGTATCCTTGCCTTATGAACTCACCATTGCCATGCCTTGGCATGGTCTTACATGGGATCTTTGCCTTATTGTAGTTTATCAATGGCATATCTTGACATGGTCTTACACGATTTCCTTGCCTTGTAAAACTTACCAATGCCATGCCTTGGCATGGTCTTACTTGGTATCCTTAAACCCTAATGTCATGACATTTGTATTCTACACATTCCTAAGGTTCAACCGGGACTTTTAAGTATCATTTCTTCGTCAATTCTTGCTTGAATAATCAAGGAATAAATTTACAAAATAAATATATAGATGCTGAAAAATAAAATCATAGATTATCAATAATAAAACATTGCATTTATTTACCACAAACTTACCTCGATACAAAATACGATCAAATATTTTGATTTAGTCCTCAACCATTTTTTTTCTTCGGTCTAACCCAGAATTTAATTCTTATTGATTTATAATAGCAAATTTAACTTATTTAATGTTCACATATATCAAAACAGTCCTTAACTCTAACTTTGACAAAATTATGATTTTGCCCCTAAACTTTTGCATATTTACACTTTTGCCCCAAGGCTCGAAAATGAAACTTTATCGCTAATTCTTATGTTTTATGACATTCTGATCATTTATTTACCTACAAAACATCAAATTCCCACTCTAACATGTACTTATGACCATTAGGTATTTTTACCGGTTATGTTGTTTTACTTATTTTCGCTTAAAATCGCTTAGCTCAAGTCGTTTAACATAATTTCAAGCTTCATAATCTACCATAAAACATAAAAATAAACACATTCACCTTTGGGTATTTTTCAAAATATGAACCCTAGGTTAAATTATTTCTAGAATAAGCTAAATCAAGTTACTAGGACTTCAAAAACGTAAAGAACATTAAAAACAGGGCTTGGAATCACTTACAATGAAGCTTAGAAGCTTGAAAAAACCCTAGCTATGAAGAACCCTTGAAATTTCGGCCTAATGAAGATGATGGGAACATTTTTCCATCTTTTTCCCTTTTTTAATCTTTTAATTACCAAATGACTAAAATACCCTTCATTAAAAATTTAGTTATTTTTATCGATGTATGTCCATTTTTGTCCATGAAAACCTAATGGTCTAATTCCATTTAAGGACCTCTACTTCAATTATACTCTTCAATTTAATCCTTTAGCATCTAAAGCTCATATTTATCAACTTTTCCAATTAAGCCCTAGTAGGCAAATTAAGCATGCTATCTATAAAATTTTCCATCGATACTCTAACATATGCATCTAATCACTCGGTAAATTATAAAAATTAATCAGAATAAACTTTTCTATCTCAGATTCATGGTTTCGCAACCATTATTCTATTTAAGCCCTATTTTGGGTTGTTATAGTGAGGCAATAATGGCACATTTCCTAGCCGGTCTCAACCGAGACATTGCCAACATCGTGGAGCTTCAACACTATGTTGAAGTCGTGGACATGGTGCACATGGCCATCAAGGTGGAAAAAAAACTCAAGCGAAAAGGCATCGTTCGAAGCTATTTCACCATCGGTACTTCAAAATAGAGCCAAGGTATTAGCAAAAACAATCCACCAAGCCGTGCCAAAGAGCAAATGGTGCCAGCCAAGACGAGCAAGCCTATTGGCGACACTAGCAAAGGCAAGGCGACTGAGCCATTTTCCAACCTAACAAGGGACATTAAGTGTTTCAAGTTCCTCGGGAGGGGCATATCGCCAGCTAATGTCCCAACCGAAGCAATATGGTGGTTCGTGCTAATGGAGAAATTGAATCAGAGGAGGAAAACAAAAACGAGCCCAATGCTACCACCGATGAGGAAGAAGAGTTAGAGTGCACTGTTGATGGTGAACTCCTTGTCATCAAAAGGAGTCTAAGTCTCCAAGGTGTGGAAAATGAGCAGCAAAGAGAGAATATTTTCCATACTCGGTGTCAAGTTCAAGGGAAGGTTTGTTGCATGATTATCGACGGTGGGAGTTGCACCAATGTGGCTAGCACTCTCATGGTGGAAAAGTTGGGGCTACCGACCACCAAGCACCCCAACCCCTACACACTCCAATGGCTCAATGATGGAGGTGAACTAAAGGTGACCAAATAAGTGCTTGTGATGTTTGCTATTGGAAAGTACTTGGATGAAGTGTTATGTGATGTTGTGCCAATGTACGCAGGGCATTTGTTGCTCAGACGTCCTTGGCAATTCGATAGACGAGTCATCCATGATGGGTGTACCAATACTTTCAAGCATTTGGGCAAAATCGTGACCTTAGCACCATTAACACCGAAGCAAGTTTATGAGGACCAAGTGAAGTTGAAAAACTCCATTGATCAAGTAAGAGAAAAAGAAAAGAGTGGGAATGAAAAAGAACAGAAAATTGAAAAAAAGAAAGGAAAAATGAGAGGAAAAAGTAAGGAAAGTGAAAAGAGAGAGGAAAAAGAAAAAGATAAAAAGGAAGAAAAAGAGTGTGAGAAATTGAATGTATTTGGAAAAGGAAGTGATGTTCGAAAGGCATTCTTGATGAGACAATCGGTCCTTGTGCTTATGTACAAGGAAAATTTGCTTAATACTAACGACTTAACCGAAAACCTCCCTTCTTCTATTTTTTCTTTCTTGTAGGAATTTGAAGACATTTTTTTGGTAGAAGTCCTGAGTGGGTTGCCACCCATGCGTGGGATCGAGCACCAAATCGATTTTGTGCCTGAAGTTATTATTCCAAATTGACTAGCATAATGGACTAATCCTGAAGAGACAAAAGAACTTCAATGGCAAGTCAATGAACTTATGGAAAAGGGCTACATCTGAGAGAGCCTTAAGCCATGTGCCGTGCCAGTTTTGTTGGTGCCAAAGAAGGACGAAACTTGGTGCATGTGTGTCCACTTCCGTGTTGTAAACAAAATCACCATCAAGTATAGGCATCTGATACCGCACCTAGATGACATGCTCGATGAGTTAAGTGGTGCCAAGTTGTTTTCAGAAATCAATCTCAAGAGTGGGTACCATTAGATTCGTATACAAGAAGGTGACGAATGGAAGACCACATTTAAAATGAAACATGGTTTGTATGAATGGTTGGTCATGCCATTTAGCCTAACCAACGCCCCTAGTACTTTTATAAGACTTATGAACTATGTGTTGAGATTGTTTATTGGTAAGTTTTGTGTTGTGTACTTTGATGATATTCTTATATATAGCAAGTCATTAGATGAGCATGTAATGCATCGTAAGTCTGTTTTGGAGTTCTTTGAAAGGAGACCTTACATGCCAATCTTAAAAAGTGTACATTTTATTCTGACAAAGTTGTTTTTCTAGGTTTCGTGGTCATCTCAAAAGGACTCGAGGTGGACCAGGAAAAGATTAAGCCTATTCAAGAGTGGCCAAGACCAACAAGTATCAGCCAAGTGAGAAGCTTCTATGGCTTGGCAAGCTTCTATAGGCGCTTTGTACCCAATTTCAGCACTTTGGTTGCACCATTGACAAGTATCATCAAGAAGAATTCAGCTTTCCATTAGGCCGAAGAGCAAGAAAAATCTTTTAATGTTATTAAAGATTGTCTTACTAAATCTCCTTTACTTTAGCGAAAAGTTGAACGGAGTCACGCTAAACTACCCAATCTACAACAAAGAGATGTATGCTCTTATTCGAGCTCTCGAGACTTGGTAGCATTTTTTGTGGCCGAAGGAGTTTGTCATTCACTCCGATCACGAGGCATTAAAGCACATCAAAGGCCAGCACAAGTTGAACAAACAACATTCCAAATGGGTAGAATACTTAGAATCATTTCCCTATGTCATCAAATATAAAAAAGGTAAAGATAATATAATGGCTTATGCACTTTCGAGAAGGTATACACTTTTTTCATATTTAGAATCTAACTTGCTTGGTTTTACATTCTTGAAAGATTTATATGCTTCTGATGATGACTTTGGTGAAATGTTTGCTGCTTGTGAAAATATGGTGTTGATAAGTTCTATAGGTATGAAGGCTTCCTCTTTAGGGAAGGTAAGTTGTGTATCTTGCAAAGCTCTATTTGAGACTTGCTAGTTAACAAGGTGCATAGCGAGGGCCTCATGGGCCACTTTGGCGTGGGAAAAACGTTGGCGATGCTCCAAGAGCATTTTTATTGGCCTAGGATGAAAACAGACATCGAACACGTTTGTGATCATTGTTTAACGTGCAAAAAGGCCAAATCAAAGATTAAACCACATAGGTTGTACCTGCCACTGTCTATACCCGAAGTGCCTTGGATGGACATATCCATGAACTTTGTCCTTGGTGATACGATTCTAGCCGCATCATGTTTCGATACACATCGACGACATCAAAATTGGCCCAAGCACAAGGGGCCTAAGTGCAAAATGAAGTTTTTTAATTTTAGTTTTAAAATTGGTTGATGGAAAATAATGACTTTGATTCATTTATTTTAGTTACTTTAGTTATTTTAGTTTGTGTCTTTAATTATGTCATAGTTTGAACATCATTAGTATGAGTCTTTAATTATGTCATAGTTTGGACATCATTAATATGTGTTCTGCATTTAACAAAGTCATGCATTATGTAACTCTCATGTTAGTTAAGTTTGCATCATAAATTATGGCATGCATTTTGTAACTCCCATGTTAGTTAAAGTTTGCATCATTAAATTAAGTCATGCAATAAGTAACTCATTTGTTCATTTAGTTTACATCTTAAACCATGCATTTAAACATCTTAGTTGTTAAATATTTTTGAGTTTGTTTATATAAGTATGTTATTTAATTTGGCTATTACTTTTTACTGTATAAATTGAAGTGTGTTTATTTTCATTTTAAATAAGGTGATTTGAGCTACATGTTCATTAATAAATTTGTGTATGAGTGTTTATAGTGTGTTGATTCTTATAAGTGTCTTTAATGCTTAATTATCTACCTTGTAGGTGACTATTCATATGGCTAATTGACTTTTCAAGTTTGGACATTCTTCAAGCCTTCAAAGATCATCATGGTGGCTGTTCAAATGGTCCAAGTGTAACATCCCAAAATCGGCCCAGACGTTATGACCGGATCCAACATGCCACATCGAAGCGTTCAAAACATTTTATATTGTTGATCCAGGAAAACTTATTTAGTGTTTTAAAAGATAATTTCATTATAGGTTAAAGTGAATGGAAGCTGTGCACCAGGTACGAAACCAGAAAAGAGGTGGTGAGTCCATCATACTGCTTAAGTACCAAGCTCCCTTCGGATCCAATCCTAGACATGCATACCGCCATTGCCACACCTTAACGTCATGGATATTTCTAGGAAACCGATTTGATTAAGTCATTTTTAGGAAAAGTGATTAATTTTGGAAAATACTTTCATTGCGGAAGCTTTGCTTGTTGTCGTGTTATTTTGCGCCCTAAAGCTATCCAATTTCAACAGTTAAAATAAGTAATACCTATCTTAGTAATACATATTAAAACCATCAAAAATAATTAAGTGGCCTTATTACATTTAAAAACCCAAAACTTCAAACGTAAATAAAAGGATGTCCAGTTCACGGAAGAAAATCAAACTTTCGAATGGGTGGCCACTCGAATTCCCTTATGACTCAAGCCCACTATGGTTGGGGATTACTGCGTGGATGAAAATAAAAGGGTGAGTTTGGGGAAACTCAGTGTGTAAATTAACCCAACCATAGCCTATATCAGCTCAAACCACAGAAATAGAATAAGTTGGCCTTAGCCCAGAACAGAATTCATAATAAAGCCCATAGGCCCACAATAGAACAAAACAGATATTACATGTTTATGAAGAAACCCAACCCAGATTCATCCATAACACCCCCGTACCATCCTTACACCATGTGGGGAGACTACTCGACCCACCCAACCGCTACACACCACAGAAATCGCAGCAAGGCTACCAGATATTGTGACGAAGTCACCAGATACAGATATTGTGGCAGAGCCACTAGAACAAATATATGTGGCAGAGCCACCAGATCAGATAATTGTGGCATAGCCACCAGGACAGATATATGTGGCAGAGCCACCAGATTAGATAAATTGTGGCATAGCCACCAGGACGCTTCCTCCATAGTATAACCCAAGTCCCCATGCAACAGATATATAATCATGGCATACATCATATAGAATCAGATCGTCATGCTTTTCAGTCAAAAGTAACCCTAGGGGTATAATGGTAATTTTGCATACATAGGGGCATTCAAGTAATTTAACTATTCTTAAGGTTTTCATACATAACATAGTCATTTACGTACGATCAGAAACACTTACCGCATTTTCTTACCAATTTGGGCCCGTTGGTCCATTATCCCGTTTTTGACCCATTAAGCCCAAAAATATCGAAATGCACAGAATCGCGCACTCTGCAGTCTTATCACTTTAATTTACCATATACATCAAACTATTAATCTCATGAGCATTCACACACTTGCAAGATCTCAAAATACCGGCTTTTCGGCATTTCGGCTTTTCGGCTTGTGCCGATTTATTCTATAAGAGGGTGTTAGTTCCACACCTGTTTGCGACGATATGCTGACGAGATCCACACATGAACCGCCTACAATTGGATTACTAACACGTTAATCTAACTGTAACACCCCGTACCCGAGATCGTCGCCGGAGTCGGACACAAGGAGTTAACGGCTTAATCCACCTACTTGCACAGTTCATTTTAAAAATTTCCAGACAGCCGGCTAACTGTGTCACTGTCACCTTAAAAATCATATCTTGAGTTTCACAACTCGAAAATCAGTTTCATGATTTTTCCCTGAAACTAGACTCATATATGCATCTAAAAATTTGTTTCTAGAATTTTTGGTCGGGCCAATTAGTACAGTTTATTAGTTAAAGTCTCCCCTGTTACAGGGTGCGACTACACTGACCTTCCTGCATTACAATTTGGATATCTCCCTGTACAGGGCTTCAATACTGATGCTGTTTGTTTCTACGGAAACTAGACTCGAAAAGGAATCTGTAAATATATGGCATGACTTCTAATTATATCTGGTCAATTTATAATGAATTTCCAAAGTCGGAACAGGGACTCCAGAAACCGTTCTGGTCCTGTCTCACGAAATCTTAAATATCTCTTAACATACTATTCATATGATCATTTCGTTACTCTCCTATGAAAATAGACTCGTCAAGGTTAGTTTACATAATTTATTCACTATTTAATTCCATTCCTACTATTTTTAATGATTTTTCACATCCACGTCACTGCAGCTATCAGCATCTGTCTTTAAGGTAGGCTTTACCTATTTCATAGTTTCCATGATTCAACTAGCCCTTAAACATAAATAGCACAAAATATGATCATGATTAACCATCCCAATGGCTAATCGTTTCCAAACATTTCCATACTTCTTAATGAACAACATACAATGATTATAATACCATGCCCAAAGTATACTTAAGCCATTTTCGCATGGCTATCCAAATTTACACAAAACCGAAAGGTATATGACCTACAACAAAAGGGTAGTCCTATACATGCCATTTCAAAGTTCAACCAAAATAGTATACCAAGAAGGAGCTTTGATAGTGTGGGCGACTTCGACTTCAAAATCCCGAGTCTGATAGCTGAAGGACCAAAATCTATAAAACAGAAAATCAAAGAAAACGGAGTAAGCATTTAATGCTTAGTAAGTTTGAGCCATGAATTTAAACACAACCAAAGTATAGCATTCATGTAGCTAAACAGATAATTTCATATGCACAAATTCTCAATATCATACTTACTTCACATTACCAACCCTTATATTCATACACAAAGATCAACTTAGCCAAAGGCCGGTAGCTCATTTATCAACTGAGCGAATACTTGTTTATAAGGGCTCAACTAATTCAAAGCACATACGAAACATACCTCATTGTTGGGATTTCACAAGCGTATTATCTGAAATTTTTACAGCAAGTTCATTCATTCCCGAATCACGTACCTTCGGAGTTTAACCGGATATAGCTACTCATTCAAATGCCTTCGGGACATAGCCCGGTTATAGTAACTCGCACAGATGCCTTCGGGACTTAACCCGGATTTAGTAACTCGCACAAATGCCTTCGGATCTTAGTCCGGATTTAGTAACTCGCACGAATGCCTTCGGATCTTAGTCCGGATATAGTCACTTAGCACAAAGCCTTTGGGACTCAGCCCGGACATCATTCGAATAACTATGCACATTTATCAATAAATCATGACACATTCGTATTTCATTTTTGTTAGCAAAACTCAAACACAAGGCACTTTTCACACTTGCAATTTCGGCTCAATAGCCACACACAAAGAGCATGATTTTGATTTGCTTAAAACATGATCTAATCAAATCATAATCTAAGTTCCATCACTCGAAAACTTACCTCGGATGTTGTCGAACGATTTCGATGGCTATTCGACCACTTTTTCCTTCCCTTTATCGGATTTAGTTCCCCTTTGCTCTTGAGCTTAAATTGACAAACAAATTGATTTAATCATTTGAGTATCAAAAAGAGGAACTCAAGGTACTTAGCGCATATATATTCATTAGACATTAAAGTCACATATGTACAAAATCATGAATCTAACTCAACACAATAGTCCACACTCTCTTTTAGCCGATTATCTAAGCCAAGAATAGGCATCAATATGCTTGCCTCTAACCGAATGCATGCACACCAATCCACCTCATGTGGCGAATATGCATGTCCATGTTGAGGCCAATTATATACTTAATATCACACATAAATGGCATACATTTTACTAACTAACGCATTACATATTGTAACTCAATACGCATCAATCATTTACTTCATAACCAAACATCATCATATGTAAATATATACCTTGAGATAGTATATATGTCATACCAATACATCATGTGCAAACATATATATATATATATATATATATATATATGTGCAAGAGCCGAATCACAAGTTGATTATAACCAAATATAAACATATATCCAAAACACAAATCTTACCTATCATGCAATAAGCATAAATCATGCTTATGGATATACCATGGCCGATACTTCCAACAACACCAAATAAAATATACTTCATGGATCTAAGGTAGACCCAAGAAAGGAACTCATAATCAACAAGATTTAGCATGAAACACAACCATCACCCTTATTAATCTCTATAGCCGAAAACCTTACTTATTCCAAAATCACAATTTCAACATGGGTTACCAACAATAACTTGATATCTCACTCAAAATCAACTAGGATTTCAAGAACTAGTATCAACTTCCTTACCTTAATATCGACCTAAGATGACCGATTGCTTCACTCCTTTCTTCCCCCTCTCAAATCGGCCAAGAAGAACCAAAGAACATAACTTGTTTTCTTTCTTCCTTAGAATTTTCAGCCAAAAGAAGTGAAAAATGATGGACACTTTTTTTTTTCTTCTTTCCCTCAACTCACGGCAATGGGGGGGGGGACACTCACACCATTTTTTTTTTCCATTTCTTTATTACCCATACTCCTTATTTTATTTTTCCTAACATACACCATTGTCACAACATGTTTTATGACATGTTTTGCCCATCACCCTTTGTCATGGCCGGCCACTAGCAATTAAAAAGAGGGAAATTGACATGCAAGTCCACCCCTTTGATTACATGCACTAATAGATCCTTATAGATTTACCTATCACATTTCAAAAGTGTCACACATAAGTCCTATCGACTAATTTCACATGCAATTTACTAAATCGAAGCTTAAAACCTTCACACATTCATAATCACATATTTTAGACAATAGATATCATATTCAAATAATTTGGTAACTCGGTTTAGCGGTCCCGAAATCGCTTTCCGACTAGGGTCACTTTAGGGCTGTCACACTAACTATTCAAATACGAACTACGTATTAACCCCTTACAATATTCGGCCAACCACACCTACAGAACAGAGTAAGCTTATAAGAAATCAATAAGCAACTCATTAACAAATTTTTGTCAGTGTTTACCACATAATCATAATTTCACTGCAAGCTATCTTCCTGAGCAATAGTCACTAAATAATTTATAACTGGAGCTACGAAACTCCAAATCAAGTGCCGTTAATTTTCCATGAAAATAGACTCATATATCTTCTACACATAAAATTTTCAGAATTTTTTGTTTAGCCAATCAATACCAGATTTTTCTCAAAGTTTCACATGTTTCACTATTTGACTAATCTGACCACTCTTCATTATGAATCAAATTTCTCATTGTACAGAATTCAAAATATGTTCTTGTTTATTTCATTAGAAACTAGACTCAATAAGATTTAATTACATAATTTATTCAGCTTCTAATTCATCTCCCACAGTTTATGGTGATTTTCCAAATTCACGTTACTGCTGCTGTCCCAAGCAGATTTATTACCAAATCACTCTTTCACACATACCTTGCATGCATGTTATTTAAACATGTATATCACCAATCAATCATCACATATCTATGATTTTACTTAAGTATAATCTCCATTTCATCATTTTAAATCACAACATGTTAGCCAATTTTTCCCTTTAGCATCTAAGGCACATGCATGCTCATTTGTTTGGCTCAACTTCACCTATCTTCCATTTTTCATCAAAAGAACATGAACCAACAACCATTTCCTTCATTTTAATTCATGACTAAATGCTCACAACACAACTAAAAATGAAAATATGCTTCAAGAGTTAAGGTAGAATCAAGAAGAACTCATGAACCTCAAAATAGAAGCAAGGTACCAAGAACTTACCTTCAATTTTCCTCCTCCTAGTGACCGAATACTCAAGAGCTTTCTCCCCTCCTTTCTCTTCTCTAACTTTCGGCTATGATGAACAAAGATGGACAAAACTTTGTTCTTTTCATCCTTTTGTTATTTTATTACTCAACATTTTATGACACAAAATAACCTATATTATTTGTGCCATACCTATGCCATAATGTCAATAAAAAAAATGTCCATAATGCTTATCATGCCCATCATGGAACATTTACCTAACCCATTATCAATTTTTTTATCAATTTGTACCATAAATTATGGATATCAAGTGCACATATTGTCTTCAACAACATGATGGCCGGCCACTTCTTGTAAAATGGGAGGTTTGACATGCAAATCCTCCTATTTTGCACTACAATTTATTTGGCCACTACAAATTAGCCTATAGCATTTTCAAACATTTTCACATAGGTCCTATTTCATAATTTCACTCACAAATGACAAAATCAAAGCATGAAATTTTGCCAACATTCACAGAATTCCCAAAAATTGGGGTGTTACAACTCTACCCCCTTAAAGAAATTCCGGCCTCGAAATTTACCTGATCCAAATAGTTGAGGATATTGTTGACGCATAGTCTCTTCTGATTCCCAAGTAGCTTCTTCCCTTCCATGATTACGCCAAAGCACTTTCACTAATGGGACAGATTTCCTTCTGAGAACCTTAACATCTCGAGCCAATATTTGCACAGGCTCCTCCTCAAAGGTCAAATCAGTCTGAACTTCAATTTCTGCAACTGGCAGGACATGTGCAGGGTCAGAACGATAACGCCTTAACATGGAGACGTGAAAAACATCGTGAATCCTGTCTAACTCTGGAGGCAATTCCAACTGATAAACCACTGGGCCTACTCACTTTAAAACCCGATAAGGCCCAATGAACCGCGGACTCAACTTGCCCTTCTTACCGAACCTTAATATCTTCTTCCAAGGAGAAACCTTTAAGAAGACCATATCACCTACTGAGTACTCAATCTCCTTACGCTTCAAATCTGCATATGACTTTTGCCTATCAGATGCTTCTTTTAACCGGTCCCTAATTATTCTGACCTTATCCTCACTATCAGCTACCAACTCTGGTCCAAGAATTTGTCGCTCTCCTAGTTCAGTCCAACAACTAGGTGTACGACACCTTCGTCCATACAGTGCTTCATACGGTGCTTTTCGAATACTCGTCTGGTAACTGTTATTGTATGCAAATTCTGCCAACGGTACGTAATCCTCCCAACTACCTCGAAAGTCAATCACGCATCCCCTTAACATGTCCTCTAGAATCTGAATAACCCTCTCTGACTGACCATCAGTTTGGGGATGGAAAGCCGTACTAAAGTTCAATCGCGTCCCCAACGCCTCATGCAACTTTTGCCAAAATCGAGATGTGAATCTGGGATCCCGGTCAGAGACAATCGAAACTGGGACTCCATGAAGTCGTCCAATCTCTGCCACATACAGCTTGGCTAACTTTTGAAGCGAAAAGTTAGTACGTACAGGTATGAAATGGGCTGATTTGGTCAACCTATCCACAATCACCCACACTGAGTCTTTCTTTGATGGTGTCAAAGGCAACCCACTCACAAAGTCCATGGTTACCCTCTCCCACTTCCAAAGTGGTATCTTCACCGGCTGTAACAGTCCAGAAGGTAATTTATGCTCAGCTTTCACTTGTTGGCATGTCAGACATTTTCCTACAAACTCCGTTACTTCTCGCTTAAGTTGAGGCCACCAGTACAATTCTCGCAAATCGTGATACAACTTATTCCCTCCAGGATGCATGGCACATAGTCCCCCATGAGCTTCCTTCAATATTGTCTGCCTTAAATCAGAGTCCCTCAGAACACAAATTCTTCCTTGGAAACACAGAACTCCATCACTATTTAAACCGAACTCAGAAGTTTCCCCTTCCTTAACTTGTTGAAAATAAGCAACCAAAGACTCATCTTCCAACTGCTTTTCCTTAATCTGGTCCACCCAGGTTGGCCTTACTTGCAATTCAGCCAACAAACTGCCATCATCATACAGACTCAAACGAGCAAACATTGCTCTCAGATCAAATACGGTTTTACGGCTTAAAGCATCGGCTACCACATTAGCCTTGCCTGGGTGATACTCGATCGAACAACTCAATCCATCTCCTTTGCCTAAGGTTCAGCTCCTTCTGAGTCAACAAATACTTAAGACTCTTGTGGTCTGTGTATATAATACACCTCTCCCCGTACAAGTAATGTCTCCAAATCTTAAGTGCAAATATCACTGCCGCCAACTCCAAATCATGAGTAGGATAGTTCCCTTCGTGAGGTTTAAGCTGTCATGATGCATATGCAACGACCTTACCCTCCTGCATTAACACACAGCCCAAACCCACGTGTGATGCGTCACTGTACACAGTAAAATCCTTTCCAGACTCCGGCTGAATCAACACAGGTGCTTCAGTCAAAACTTTCTTCAACTTCTCAAAAGCTTCCTGCTGCTTCTCAGTCCATACAAACGGTACTCCTTTCCTTATGAGTTTTGTCAGAAGTGCTGCCATCACAGAAAAACCTTCCACAAACCTTCTGTAGTATCCTGCCAACCCTAGGAAACTTTGAATTTCTGACACCGTCCTAGGTGGCTTCCACTCCAAAATTACTTCAATCTTTCGAGGGTCCACCTTAATCCCTTCGGTAGAGACCACATGTCCTAAGAAGGTTACCTCCCTCAACCAAAATTCACACTTGCTGAACCTCGCGAAGAGTTCCTTCTCCCTTAACACTCGTAGCACTATACGGAGATGCTCATTATATTTCGCTTCAGTTTCAGAATATACCAGGATATCATCAATGAAGACGACTACGAATCGATCCAAGAATGGTTGGAACACCCGATTCATCAAATCCATAAATGCTGCAGGAGCGTTCGTCAGTCCGAATGGCATAACCAAAAACTTGTAATGACCATACCGAGTCCTAAATGCCGTCTTATGGATATCCACCTCCTTGACCCTTAACTATTGATATCCAGATTGTAGGTCGATCTTAGAAAATACAGAAGCCCCTCTAAGCTGGTCAAACAGATCGTCAATCCTTGGCAGTGGATACTTATTCTTAATTGTCAGTTTGTTCAACTGGCGATAATTAATGCACATCCGCATTGTACCATCCTTCTTCTTCACGAATAACACCGGTGCTCCCCATGGAGACACGCTTGGCCTAATGAAGCCCCTATCCAATAGCTATTGAATTTGTGCCTTTAGCTCCACCAACTCCTTTGGTGCCATTCTATCTGGTGCGATGACACCTTTGGTGCCGTTCGAGCAATAAGTTGATTCAAACTCCACTTCTCGGTTGGAAGCAATCACGAAGCTCCTCCGAAAAACATCTTGGAACTCCTTTACAGTCCTAACCTTATCCACTGACAATCCCTCCTCTTCTGACTGACTTACAAATACCAAATAGACCTCACAACCTTTCTGAATCCACTTTTCGGCTCTTAATGCCGACACCACATGGACAAATAATCCCTTCGCTCACCTATCACCATAACCTCCTCATCCTTTGTGGTCCTTAACACCATTCGTTTAGCGGCACAATCCGAGTCGCTTTATGCTTAACAAGCAGTCCATTCCTAAATGAGATCAAACTCTCCGAGCAGTAACTCCATCAGATCTCGGGGAAAATCTTACCTTGAGTTTCTAAGGGTACATCCCTCTACTGTTTGTCTACCCTAACCGAGTGACCCAAAGGACTTAGTACAGATACCCCACTCACAATCTCCTCAGAGTGTACACCCAACGACCCAAATATGGCACATGCAACATAGGAATGAGTAGATCCAACATCCACCAAAGCAGTATACGGCATGCTAGAAACCAAAAACGTACCAGTTATGATGTCGGGTTAATCGCCCTCTTCTCGACGGCGAGCTGCATACACCAATGCTGGCTGTCAAGCTTCAGGATTTCCAGCAACCTTACCAGGTGCCCCTCGTCCTCGACCATTTCTATTTCTGCCCCTACCTTGTCCACGTCCTCTCGGTGGTTGTGGTCCACCTCTTACGGGTTGAGCAACTTGAATCTGATCAGCTCTCTGAGGACAGTCCTTAACTCTATGCTCCATAGATCTGCATCGGAAACAAGCACCGGAACGTTTCCTACACTTGCCCAAATGTACCTTACCACAGTCTCCACAGATTTTTGGTCTAACAACATTCATCGGCACTGCTTGAACTGGTTCCTCCACTCTTGCTCTCTTAATAATCCTATTTGCACCACCCGAGGGTCCTGAATCCCTCCGAAAATAGTTCCGATCCTTCTCCCGATTTTACTTTTCAGCACGCTTAACCTCCTCAGCGATCCTTGCCTTCTCCACCAAGACCGCGAAGTCTCGCTCCCTCTGCGGAGCGATTAACACCCTGAGGTCATCTCTAAGACCATCCTCAAAGCGCACACTTCGCTCATACTCCGTAGCAACTATGCCCACAACATACCGGCTCAACCTTAGAAACTCGGCCTCGTACTCTGCAATTATTTTACCTTCTTGCACCAGATTCAAGAATTCCTTCCTACGGGCGTCCACATAACTCGCTCCAACATACTTTCCTTTAAAGGCCGTCTTAAACAGTTCCCAAGTTACACTATCCGCTGGGGTTCCTTCTCTCACAGTGAGCCACCACTGGTAAGCCTCGTCCCGTAGCAACGATACGGCTCCCTTCAGCTTTTGCTCCACAGAGCAATCCAAGTCATCCATAATTCGTTCTGTGGCCTCCAACCAATATTCTGCCACATTCAAGGCGATACCAGACACACCCCTAAAGATCTCCGCTCCGTTGGCCCGGAGTCGTTCAGAAATTGATCCTCGAATTTCGTTGCCCGAACTTGTCCCGGCAACCCTTTCCAGAACACGAAGCATTGCCTGCGACAGAGCGTCATCCCCGGCACCATGATCATGAGACTCCACTTCTGTTGCTGATGGTATCGGTGCATCTGCCGCCGACATATGTCCCGAAGATGAAGATACCGCTTGAGCCCTTCCTCGGCCACGTACACGGCCTCTTCCACGAGTAGCTTTTGTACTCATATCGTATTATCTTTTTACGAATTTTATGCATTAACCTAGTATTCCAGTGATTATTACAGATGTTTTATGAATCAGACAGTAATTCAAAGTTTATTTTCGCAGAATCGAAGTCTAGCTATAGTTTCAATCTCTTATCAGATTTTCTTATGGTTTCAGGATCATCCTATCTAAAGTGTCCTAGTAGGGTTTCAGTACAGACAGATAATTCAGGAAAATATACAGAAAAATTTAGAATACTTACAGACTTGAGCCAGAGATTCAGAATGCCACCTTCTAAAGATCTAAATTTTGAAAATTGAGTTTTTCGCATTCTTTATAAAATTTTCGCTTTCGAAAATCTTTGTTTTTGTAAACCCATTCCACAGCCGAGTTGTTGCAACCTAGGCTCTAATACCACTAAATGTAACATCTCAAACCCGGCCCAGACGTTATGACCGGATTCGACATGCCACATCGAAGCGTTCAAAACATTTATTATTGTTGATCCAGGAAAACTTACATAGTATTTTAAAAGATAATTTCATTATAGGTTAAAGTAAATGGAAGCTGTGCACCAGGTAGGAAACCAGAAAAGAGGTGGTGAGTCCATCGGACTGCTTAAGTACCAAGCTCCTTTCGAATCCAATTCTAGACATGCATACCGCCATTTCCACACCTTAACGTCATGGATATTTCTAGGAAACTGATTTGATTAAGTCATTTTTAGGAAAAGTGATTAATTTTGGAAAATACTTTCATTGCGGAAGCTTTGCTAGTTGTCGTGTTATTTTGAAATCAATTGTTGTTTTTGAAAACGCGCCCTAAAGCTATCCAATTTCAACAGTTAAAATAAGTAATACCTATCTTAGTAACACATATTAAAACCATCAAAAATAATTAAGCGGCCTTATTACATTTAAAAACCCAAAACTTCAAACGTAAATAAAAGGATGTCCAGTTCACGGAAGAAAATCAAACTTTCGAGCAGTGGCCACTCCAATTCCCTCACGACTCCAAGCCCACTATGGTTGGGGATTACTGCGTGGATGAAAATAAAAGGGGTGAGTTTGGGGAAACTCAGTGTGTAAATTAACCCAACCATAGCCTGTATCAGCTCAAACCATAGAAATAGAATAAGTTGGCCTTAGCCCAGAACAGAATTCAGAATAAAGCCCATAGGCCCATTACAGAACATAACAGATATTACATGTTTATGAAGAAACCCAACCCAGATTCATCCATAACACCCCCGTACCAGCCTTACACCATGTGGGGAGACTACTCGACCCACCCAACCGCTACACACCACAGAAATCGCAGCGAGGCTGCCAGATATTGTGACGAAGTCACCAGATATAGATATTGTGGCAGAGCCACTAGAACAGATATATGTGGCAGAGCCACCAGATCAGATAATTGTGGCATAGCCACCAGGATAGATATATGTGGCAGAGCCACCAGATTAGATAAATTGTGGCATAGCCACCGGGCGCTTCCTCCATAGTATAACCCAAGTCCCCATGCAGCGATATATAATCATGGCATACATCATACGAATCGGATCGTCATGCTTTTCAGGTCAAAAGTAACCCTAGGGGTATAATGGTAATTTTGCATACATAGGGTATTCAAGTAATTTAACTATTCTTAAGGTTTTCATACATAACATAGTCATTTACGTGCGATCGAAACACTTACGCGTTTTCTTACCAATTTGGGCCGTTGGTCCATTATCCGTTTTGACCCATTAAGCCCAAAAATATCGAAATGCACAGAATCGCGCACTCTGCAGTCTTATTACTTTAATTTACCATATACATCAAACTATTAATCTCATGAGCATTCACACACTCGCAAGATCTCAAAATACTGGCTTTTTGGCATTTCAGCTTTTCGGCTTGTGCCGATCTAGTCTATAAGAGGGTGTTAGTTACACACCTGTTTCAGACGATATGCTGACGAGATCCACACACGAACCGCCTACAATTGGATTACTAACACGTTAATCTAACTATTCAAATACGAACTATGTATTAACCCCTTACAATAATCGGCCAACCACACCTACAGATCAGAGTAAGCTTATAAGAAATCAATAAGCAACTCATTAACAAATTTTTGTCAGTGTTTACCATATAATCATAATTTCACTGCAAGCTGTCTTCCTGAGCAATAGTCACTAAATAATTTATAACTGGAGCTAATAAACTCCAAATCAAGTGCCGTTAATTTTCTATGAAAATAGACTCATATATCTTCTATACATAAAATTTTCAGAATTTTTGGTTTAGCCAATCAATACCAGATTTTTCTCAAATTTTCCCATGTTTCACTGTTTGACTAATCTGACCACTCTTCATTATGAATCAAATTTCTCATTGTACAGAATTCAAAATATGTTCTTGTTTATTTCATTAGAAACTAGACTCAATAAGCTTTAATTACATAATTTATTCAGTTTCTAATTCATCTCCCACAATTTATGGTGATTTTCCAAAGTCACGTTACTGCTGCTGTCCCAAGCAGATTTATTACCAAATCACTCTTTCACGCATACTTTGCATGCATGTTATTTAAACATGTATATCACCAATCAATCATCACATATCTATGATTTTACTTAAGTATAATCTCCATTTCATCATTTTAAAGCACAACATGTTAGCCGATTTTTCCCTTTATTATCTAAGGCACATGCATGCTCATTTGTTTGGCTCAACTTCACCTATCTTCCATTTTTCATCAAAAGAACATGAAACAACAACTATTTCCTTCATTTTAATTCATGACTAAATGCTCACAACACAACTAAAAACCAAAATATGCTTCAAGAGTTTAGGTAGAATCAAGAAGAACTCATGAACCTCAAAATAGAAGCAAGGTACCAAGAACTTACCTTCAATTTTCCTCCTCCTAGTGACCGAATACTCAAGAGCTTTCTCCCCTCCTTTCTCTTCTCTAACTTTCGGCTATGATGAACAAATATGGACAAAACTTTGTTCTTTTCATCCTTTTGTTATTTTATTACTCAACATTTTACGACACAAAATAACCTATATTATTTGTGCCATACCTATGCCATAATGTCAATAAAAAAAATGCCCATAATGCTTATCATGCCCATCATGGAACATTTACCTAACCCATTATCAATTTTTTTATCAATTTGTACCATAAATTATGGATATCAAGTGCACATATTGTCTTCAACAACATGATGGCCAGTCACTTCTTGTAAAATGGGAGGTTTGACATACAAATCCTCTTATTTTGCACTACTATTTATTTTGCCACTACAAATTATAGCATTTTCAAACATTTTCACATAGGTCCTATTTCATAATTTCACTCACAAATGACAAAATCAAAGCATGAAATTTTGCCAACATTCATAGAATTCCCGAAAATTGGGGCGTTACACCAAGAGTGTCTCATCAAATCTATTCAGTTTTAAAGCATTCAAAGCTAGTTAAGGAGCCAATTAAAGAGATGAATGCACAAGTCTTTTGACATTCAGTTTAAGGGAGATGAAGGGACACCAAACAGCACATTAAGGGTTCATTAAGTCATCAATAAAGTGAAGAGACATGCCTTTTCATCTACATCAGAATCAAGTGAAGAGACATAACTATTAGCTTCCGTACATGATTTTAAAACAAAATTAATGCTTGTAATAACCTTAGTTAATTGCTGAAAATAAAAGGTCTCACACAGGCATTCGAATAGTCATAATAATGCCTATAAATAGTTTGTAAGAAAACATTGTTTTGATTAAACAACATTTGCTCAATTTATGAATTATTTGATACTTGTGAGAATTCAAATCCCCGTGTTTCTCTCTAGGACTGATCTGACTTATCAAGCTAAGCCTTGTGGCGTCATTTCCATCCTTGTTTATCGAACTCATCACTTCTAAGTGTGGCGTTCAACATACCTCTGGTTCCTATCTAGATAGATAGTGGATCAAGGTTTCTTTGCTATATTCCCAACCATTTTTACTAAGAGTTGTTTAAGACTCGGGTCAATGATTTCCTATATTATGTAACTCTCATGCATTATGTCATAGTTTGTGTCTTTCTTACCTTTGTTTGAATCTATTTCTCAGCCTCTTCCAATTTATTTCAAAAACAATCCAAGTAATGCTATCAGCCTCGGTTTAGTGAGTTGAGTCCCTTTCATTGCCCAATCGTCTAACAATGAAGTTTCATTCATTTTGTGAAGCTAGGAGGATATTTAGCTATGAATGGGAATTGATGTTCAATTAGGTTCAAAAGGGGTTAGGTTTAATGTTTAGGTTAGACTATTAGGAAGATTTAGCTTAGGTTGATATTAATTCGGCTAAGATGGAAAATGGAATAAAAAGGGCTTAAGAAATAAGAGTGAACCAATACTATACTTTAGTGCTGACCCGAAACTTATACGTTCTTAATATGATTTGGTGAAGGAAAAGATAGAAACCTCGACCCACTATCTATGGAAGATAGGAACCTTGGTATAAAGGGTTCGAATGCCACACTGCTAAAGTAATGAGTTCTGTTTAAAGAATTAGGTTGACGCCACTAGCTACGTAGATAAGTCAATAGAGTCTTTGGGCAAAATTGATAGAAGTTAATCTCACAAAATACTTAGTTTCATTCAAAAATGGTCAAAAGTTCATTATAAGGTGAAATGAGCCAAAATTTATAAGCAATACATGGATAGCCGAATAGGCTCTTAAGGTAGCTAAATGGTTAGCTGAAAATTCTAGAATTCTTTAAGAAGGTTCCTTGAAGTTTCTTGTGCATGGAGAACGATAATGGCAGCTCCTAGATGCCTTAATTCAGCTGGAAAAATTAAATGGAATGATTTGGAGCTGAAATGCATTAAGTAGGTTCGGCCAATGCTTGAATGTTCTTTAATTGTGCTGCTTGGTTCAGCCGAATAGTCTTAGGAGTAAATAAGCTGCTTAGGGAACTTCATTGGTCATGAGGAGTCAACAAGCTGAATTGAGTAGTCATATGTGTGTGAACAAGAAAAACTGTATAATCCTTGGTGTGAAAGGACAAATCAGCTAGTGTGAAAAACCTTAAATTTGGTTTCGGCAGTCAATCGACCATCTTGGAGAGTTGAAGGGCTTGGCCGAATGGTCACTTGGGAGACACCAAGGATCAGCACACCTTTATTACTCCTTCCATGCACCTATGCTGTCCAAGGGGGAGTGTACCTGCACCAAATAAATTAACAAATTAAGTTCCCTTTGGACAAATTAATTCTGCAGCATAAAACACATTAAACCTGCACCATAAATTTGACCAAACATATTTAAGCCTTGTAATAGGTTAAGACACATTAAAAACCCACAATTAATTAAGTACTTAATTAGAACATAATTAAACACTTAATTAATTATATTGCCCAGATTATGACAAATTAATAACTAAAACTAAATAACTAATTTTAACTAAAGACAAATTAAATATCTTATTCCAGCATAATAAACGCAAACTAAAGTAAGCTAAAAACGAGCTTATTGAGCTAAGATTGAGATGGTTGAGCTTGAAGGAGATTGCAAGTCTTGCTCGGCTTGCTGGTCTAAGAGCTTTCAAGAAGGCCAGAACAGTTTCGCCCCACACTCTATCAACTAAGGCTGTTGTTGTGTCTTTGAACCTCTTAGCCCGAGCTCGGGTTATCGGACCTAAAGGTAGCTCGAGTGGATCCATGTCAGCTCTTGGTAGCTCTTAGGACTCAGCAGTATCATTCCCCCCTTCTTCGAAGCGATTTGTCCCCAAATCGTCGCCTACATCATAAGGAGATAAATCAGATACGTTAAAGCTTACGCTTATGTTGTACTCACCTAGAAGGTCGAGCTTGTAAGAATTCTCACTAATTCCTTCCAACACTTGGAAGGGTCTATTGCCTCTTGGTAATAGTTTTGACCTCCATTGAGCTGGAAACCATTCCGTCCTCATGTGAACCCAAACCCAATCTTTGGGTTTGAACACGACTTGCTTCTTTCCTTTGTTAGCCTTGCGCATGTATTGTTTAGTTCTCGCCTCAATGTTGGCCCTTACTTTTTGGTGTAGTTGCTTCACGTACTCAGCCTTCTGTTTAGCATCTACATGAACAAGCTGATCATTAGGTAAAGGAATTAAATCAAGGGGAATCAAAGGGTTGAAACCATAAACAATTTCAAAAGGTAAGTGTTTAGTCACTGAATGAACGGATCTATTATAAGCAAACTTGATGTGCGACAAACACTCCTCCCATGACTTAAGGTTCTTCCGAATGATAGCTCGGAGCAAGGTAGACAAAACGCGATTCACCACCTCCGTTTGGCCATCCATTTGGGTGTCACAAGTTGTTGAGAACAGTAGCTTCATTCCTAGCTTTCCCCACAATGACCTCCAGAAGTGACTAAGGAATTTTGCATCTCAATTAGAGACAATTGTTCTCGAGATTCCATGCAACCTGACAACTTCCCTAAAAAAGAAATTAGCAACATTAACGACATCATCAATTTTCGAACAAGCTTTAAAACGAGATACCTTACAAAATCCATCTACAACAAAAAAGATTGAATCTTTTCCAGTTTTAGTCCTAGGTAATCCTAGGACAAAGTCCATGAAAAGGTCAACCCGTGGTTCTTCAGGTGTTGGTAGTGGCATGTATAGTCCATGTGGGTTGATCTTAGATTTTGCTTTCTTGTACGTCACACATTGGATGCAAATTTTCTTGATGTCCCTCTTCTTCCTCGGCCAAAAGAAATGCTCTTGGAGCATGGCCAAGGTAGTCCGAAATGGCCTATGAGGCCGCTACTATGTGCGTCACTCACCAACAAGTTTCGAACTGAACCTTGCGAAACGCAAAGCTTGCCTTCTCGAAAGCGGAAGCTGTCACACCTGTAAAACTTATCAACAGTGATATTTTCACAAGATCTATAAATTTTACCAAAATCAACGTCGGTAGCATACAAGTCTTTCAAGAAAACAAATCCAAGCAATTTAGAGTCCAAATGAGATGAAAGAGTATATCGTCTTGACAACGCATTAGCCATTATATTTTCCTTACCTTTCTTGTACTTTATAATATAAGGAAAATATTCTAAGAATTCTACCCACTTAGCATGTCACTTGTTCAATTTATTTTGGCCCTTGAGATGTTTCAACGCTTCATGATCCGAATGGATTATGAACTCCTTCGACCACAAATAGTGCTACCAAGTTTCTAAGGCTCAAATCAGAGCCTACATCTTTTTGTCATATGTCGGGTAGTTTAACAAGGCTCTGCTCAACTTCTCACTAAAATAGGCCACGGGTCTCCCGTCTTGAATTAGCACGGCTCCTATCCCGACACCTGAGGCATCACATTCAATTTCAAACATTTTAGAAAAGTCTGGCAAAACAAGAAAAGGTACATTAGTTAAACAATCTTTAATAGAGTTAAAGGATTTCTCTTGTTCTTCATCCCAATGAAAAGCTGAAGACTTCTTGATCACACTCCTTAAAGGTGCGGCCAAGGTGTTAAAGTTCGGGACGAAATGCCTATAAAAGCTCCCCAAGCCATGGAAGCTCCGCACTTGGCTTATGCTTGTTAGTCTCGACCATTCTTGGATTGCTTTCACCTTATTTTGGTCTACCTCAAGTCCTTTTGAACTGACTACAAACCCTAAGAAAACAACCTTGTTAGTGAAAAAGGTGCTTTTCTTAAGATTAGCATACAAAGTTTCCTTTCAAAGGACTTTCAAAACAGCTTTCAAATGCAGCACATGATCATCTAATGATTTACTATAAATAAGTATATCATTAAAATAGACAACACGAAATTTTCCAATGAAAGAACGTAAAATATGATTCATAAGCCGTATGAAGATATTGGGTGCATTGTTTAGGCCAATGGCATGACCAACCACTCGTACAAACCATGTTTCATCTTAAATGCAGTTTTCCACTCGTCACCTTCTCGCATCTGAATTTGGTGATACCCGCTCTTAAGGTTCATCTTGGAAAAAAAGTTACGCACCACTTAACTCGTCTAACATATCATCTAGACATGGTATTGGATGTCAGTACTTGATAGTTATCTTGTTCACCGTGCGGTAGTCCACGCACATGCGCCATGTTTCGTCTTTTTTTTTTGTAACAATAATACCTTTACGGTACAAAGACTGAGGCTTTCTCTATGTACCCCTTCTCCATAAGCTCGTTCATTTGCCTTTGCAACTCTTTGGTTTCCTCAGGGTTACTATTGTAAGTCGGGCAATTCGGTATGGCAGCTCTGGGAATGAAGTCAATTTGGTGTTCAATCCCTCGAATGGATGGCAACCCACTAGAGACTTCATCTAGAAACACATCATCAAATTCCTGCAAAAGAGATACAATCGAAGAGTGAAGATTTTGATCCAAATTGTTAGTGTTCAAAAGGGCTTCCTTGTACATGAGTATAAGTTCGGGTTGCTTCAACAAAGAAGACTTTTGAGTATCACTCTCCTTTGAATAAACACTCATTTTGCTGAACTCTTTTTCTTCACTCATTTTATTTTCACGCTCCTTGCTCCTTTCTATTGGTTTGTTCACTTGTTTTCCTTTATTTTTCTCACTTTTATTTTCTCTCTCTTTTTCACTCTTCTCTTTTTGTTCACTCTCTTTAAATTTTTCAATGGAATCTTTTAGATTCAATTGATCTTCATAAACTTGTCTTGGCATCAATGGAGCCAAAGCCACATTTTTCCCAAGGTGTTTGAAAGTGTAGCGATTCGTATAGCCATCATGGATAACTTTAGGATGATATAGCCACGGACGCCCCAACAATAGATGACTGACATGCATGGGCACCACATCACAAAGAGCCTCGTCATTGTACTTGCCGATAGAAAGGGAAACTAAGACTTGTTTGGTCACCTTCAATTCCCCACCATTGTTGAGCCATTGAAGTTTGTATGGATGAGGATGCTTAGTTGTTGGCAGACTAAATTTTTCCACCATCAAAGTATTGGCTACATTTGTGCAACTTCCGCCATCCAAAAATCAAACTACACACCTTGCCTTGAACATGGAAACATGTATGGAAGATATTCTCTCTTTGTTGCTCATTCTCCATGCTTTGAAGGCTTAGACTTCATTTAATAACGAGGATTTCACCATCAACAGCGTATTCAAGTTCTTCCTCCTTATCGGCAGTTGTGTCAGATTCTTCTTATTTTTCTTCCTCCAACTCAATTTCACCATTAGGTTTTACAATCATATTGCTTCAATTAGGGCACTGGCTGGCGATGTGCCTCCTCCCTAAACATTTGAATTATTTGATATCCCTCAATCAGTTTGGAAAGGCTATGTCCTTGCCCTTGCTAGTTTTGCCAATGGGCTTGCTAGGCTTTATAGACACTACTTGGTCTTTCACATGGTTTGGTAGATCTTTCTTACCCGTGCCTTGACCCAAATTTTGAAGTGGCGTTGGAGTTGGAAAAGGTCCGGATGGATCCTTTTTTCTTTAATTGCTTCTATACTTTTATGATGACGTGTACCATGTCGACTACTTCGACATAATGTTGAATCTCCACCACGTTAGAAATGTTGCGGCTAAGACCAGCTAAAAATCTAGCCATGATCGCCTCTCGGTCTTTCTCCACATCTGTATGGATCATGGCAATCACCAGCTCTTTGAAGTAGTCCTCCACACTTCGATTACCTTGCATAAGGTTTTGAAGTTTCTAATAAAGTTCACGAAGATAGTAGGAAGGGATAAATCTCTTACGCATTACGGCTTTTATCTCAGCCCAAGTGGATACTGGTCGCTCCCTGTTCCTTCTCTGACTTGTAGTTAACCGATCCTACCAGATCATGGCGTAGTTAGAAAACTCAATCGCCGGTAACTTCATCTTCTTACTCTCCGAGTAGTTGTGGCACTCGAAGACCAACTCTATTTTCTTCTCCTATTCAAGGTACGCCTCTGGGTCAGATTTGCCTTAGAATGGAGGTATGTACAACTTGATGCTTTTCAAGTTGTCATCAACACGTCCCCGTTCCCTAGGACCCCAATTCCTTTACCACATCGTCGTTCACTTTAGTTTGATGCTTGGTCACCCTTCACCTCACTTGGGTCATAGAGATCATCATCATGGAGTCTCGCTCGCCCCCACTCTTGTCTTAGACCTTAGAGCATTCTTTCCTGTTGACCCCTCTCCTCGACTCGATCCAAAGGTTCATTGATGGATTCGAGATCATTTCTAAGAATTCGTTGAAATTTCCATAAGAGGGCTTGTTGGCCTAAATCAAGAACTCCACCTCCTCAGGGTGTAACATTCCTTATTGGTTGTCGAACGCCTTCGTCCACCATATTGTGCTCAGGACTTCTTGACATAATTCTTTACCCTCACCACAAAGTCTCACGTTCACTCGAAAAGAAAGAACAGATGTCAGTCACACTCGTGTTTGCACTCTTTTTGGCTTTTACCTCCTCTCTAATGTGCTCACACTGTAACACCCCTAACCCATATCCGTTGCCGGATTAGGGTCCAGAGGCATTACTGGACAAGAACACAACTTTGATCATTCACATAAGTCATATTCATATGTATATACGAATGTCCAATAAAATATTAATCATACTTTAATTACTACATAATATACAAATACAAATAAAATATTTAAAATAGTAATGATATTCAGATATTTAATAAACATCAAACATATTAAGACATATTTTGATACATGTACAAATTAAATCAAATAAATTCTAATTCATTGCATTTCAATCATTAGCATACACGGCATTCATAACTTCACAAATAGTCAAATATGTTTCTTCAAAAAATAAACCTATACACATTTTAACCTTATTGAATATGAACTATTATCGAACATCAATAACGAAACTTATCAAGCTTAGTTCACAAATTAAAACCATACTCAATCCTTTATTATAGTTAACTATTTTATAACACAAGTAACGGCATAAAATACCCTTATTTAACATGCCAAAAATGCATATACACAACTAATCTTTTTATTTCCAATTCAGACATTTAAACATTACATATCTTGGACACACTTCCTATATAAGTCCAAACCAAAGTCAAATATATATATACTCCGTAACGCCCCAAAAATATTAGGTCTTTATTTTTGTATGTTGTGTTGCTTAAGCATGTGCCTTTTCTAATGGTTGTGTGTTTTGAGAGGTGCTAGAGAGGTCCTGTGTTCAAGCCTTTGCTTGTACTAAATTTTGGTTTTTGTTTAAGTTAAACCTGCCTCTGGTTAGTTGGTCTTTTAAATTAAGATGGGTAAAGTATGGCATAGGAAGCTTGCTAGTCTAGTGGCAATGGGCCTGTGGAGCGATCTTGGAGGTCTGGAGTTCGAGCCCTGTTGCATGCAAGGTGTTCTTTTTGCTGCAGTGTCGTGGAAGTGTCCTAGGTTGACTGAAATTGAAATGGTTGAATGGATTTTAAATGGGTGGTTGGAAGGAGAGAAACTAGAAGATTATAGGGGTATTTGGATAGTGATGAGGTTGAGTGATGTGTGGAGAGATTTTAGGAGAAGTTGTGAAGGAGATGGGGAAAGAGTGATAGTGTGCTGAATTTGGGTTGGTGGCATTCTAGAAGTTTAGCTAGAGTGTTTTGCTCAAGCTATTGGCTTTTGGTTTCTTTTTCCTCTCTTTGCCTAAGAGTGTTAGGGGTTTTTTTCAGGTTTTTTCAGTTGCTTATTCGACTTTTACCAATTAGTTCTCTCACTCTTTGCACTTTTGGGATTTGACAATTGTGTATCTCAGGTTTTCTTTTGGCTGAATTCTCCACCTTCTCCCTCCCTATCCTAGTTTGTTGGTGGCCGAATAACTTATCTCTTTTCTTTTTACACCTTTTTCTTTTGTTAATCACTTCTCTTATCATCTTTCCCTTCTTTTGATCCTTTTCTAAATACTCCTTCTTCACTCTCCTCTTGTCATCTTTTCACCGCTTGGTACTATAACAGTTGTGGCATTACTCTTTTCCCGACCCCTGTTTTTGACTTTTTCAATTGATTATTGGAAAAATCGGTGGGTGCTTGTTTTTCCTCTTTGTTCTTCCTTTTTCTTTTTGATATAGTAGTTTCTTTGACACCTTCTCTACTACCGTTTATGATTAGGGTTGTGTGGGTACCAAACCTTGCCCCTGTTGTTTTGGATTTTCAGTTCGAGAAGAGGGCCGACTGTCTTTTTCCTCACAACTGGTTTTACGTTCTCGGTAAGTGATTATATTGGTTTAATCTTTATATGATCGATATCGTTATAGGTTAATGGAATTCGGTTGTATGCAGATTAGTCAAGGAGGTTGCACTCAGCCTTTATCAACGATTCATACAGGGCTAATCCCACATTCGCGATCAAGGTAATTTTTGGGTATTATTTCAGGTTAGGGAATAGAAAAGGGTGATTATCTCTAGTATCAATTGACTAATGGAACATCATGATTGAATGTAGGTTTGGGAAGCGGTTGGGTTGGTCACACATTTCTCAACAGGTTTGTAATCACATTGCTTCCATCATTAAACGGCAAAAGTTAGAAAATAGTTATCATCGATTCCATGTAGACGTACGAAAATATGGGAACTGATGGGCCGGCTGTGTTGTTTACACGGCCAAGGCCATTATTTGGGCTTATTTGGGCCATAAGAGCGTATGGGCCCACATAGGCCATATTATAGGTTTGGGCCCATTTTTGTTGTTTAACTGTTAAGGTAGCAAGGTCACACGAGACGACTATGGACATACTGTTGGGTCGATAATTACACCTAAACCCTACATTCTGAAATGACTGTTATACCCCTATGAGGTAAATGACGAAAATACCCCTATATGATGTATGACTGTTTGAGCATGCCATTTTTATCGTATGTACATTTATATTATGTTACATTGCATGGGGTGGGATATATATTATTGGAGGAAGTGTACTAAAAGGTTGTAAGCCTATTACTTGCAGCTCTACTACAAATACTGCTAGTGTCGAAACTGGTACTATATTCTGGAGTGTAGGGATGGGTGGGTCGATTTATTCCTTACATGGAGTGTAAGACTGGACGGAGTGAAGTGTAGAGGATGGTTGGGTAGGATCTTCTTTTGCATTTTTGATACTGCACTGAATACTAAATTGGGCTAAGGCCCACACTGTTACTACTACTATATTGGCCTAAGGCCCCACTGATATTGCTGTTAGTATGGGCTCAAGCCCAGACTGTTCAACACTGTATGTTTGACTATTTATTGAATAGGGATTATACACTGAGTTTCATAGCTCACCTTTTTTGTTTAATAGTGCAGGTATTCTTTAGGCGGGTCGGTGTTGCGAGGGACTCGGAGACGACCACACCACTGTTTATAATTTTGTTTGATTTTAGTAAGAGTAGCTTTATTTGGGGTATTTTATGTAATAAGGTCATTTTAAGTTTTATTTTTATTTGGGGATTTTACTAAACTGACTTATATCTGTTAGCCATAGGATTCGGGTTTCAAAAGGCAAATGATTTTCAACTATCATACTACGTAACTTGATTTATAAGCTTTCACAATGACAAATGTTTTAAAGCGTAACAACAAACTAGTATGAGACATGTTTTATTAAACGAACCTAAAATTTGGAAAATGGATTAAACAAAACAACTTTTCAGAGGATCCCAAACAAGGTTTTAAACAAATGAACTTTTTTGACAAATCTACGTTTTTTTCAAAACCTACTTCAATGTGACATCACAGATTTGGCCATAATGTCTAGGCCGATTTTAGGGTGTTACATTTAGTGGTATCAGAGCCAGGTTACAAAACTCGGTTGTGGATATGAGTTTTTCCTAAAAACATAAATTTCAAAGGAATTATTTTAAATAATGGAAAAATATTTTGAGGTAATTGTTTCCAAATGTATGGTCTACTGGGTCTCCGGTGCTGATCCTGTAAGTTTTCTAAAACTATTGTTTGATTTAATTGAAATGAGATTATCGTAAATGATAGACTATACTGAAACCCTTATTAAGGAGACTTAAAACTGTAGTAACACTACGAACTACGAAAACAAACAACCCTGAAATATTAATACTATTTCTTTTTCATAAATCATCCGTTAATAAACACTGGAACTGTAAAACTGATGCATAAAACTATTAATACAGATAATACGCAAATCGATGATAAGCACCAGAGGTACTTGTGGAAGGGGTACAAGAGGAAACGGTGGTGGCCATGGAAGTGCTCGGGCTGGATCTTCGGCTTCGAGCCATATGCCTAACGTTGAAGGAAGGGAGGCACCGGCTTCACCTGTAATTGAGACTGGGTCACACGATCGCGCAGTTGGGGAAGGCGCACTGTCCCAAGCTATGTTGCAAAATTTGGAAAGGGTTGCTGGGCCTAATACTCATACTATGGGCCGTGGGTCAGTAACGGAGCGACTCAGGTCTAATGAGACTGAGATCTTTAGTGGTACTACTGGAGTTGCCCCTAATGTGGCTGAATATTGGATAAAGGCCACAGAAAGGATTATGGATGACCACGACTGCACTATAGAGTAGAAACTAAAAGGTGCAGTGTCATTATTGAGAGATGAAGCCTATCAGTGGTGGCTTACTGTGAAAGAGGGTACTCAGCCCGATCGTTTAACTTAGGAGTTTTTCAAGAATGCTTTCCAAGGGAAATATGTAGATGCTAGCTACATGGATGCCCACAGAAGGGAGTTTCTGAATTTGACCCAGGGGGATAAGACCGTAGCTGAATATGAGGCAGAATTTTTGCATTTGATCCGTTATGCGCGAGGCATAGTGGGCACTGAGTATGAGCACTTTGTTCATTTCAAGGATGATCTTAGAGATAATCTGTGAGTTTTGATAGTCCACAGAGGGAGCTAGATTTTGCGGTGTTAGTACAAAAGGCAAAGATCGCTGAGGATGTGAAGCGCGCTGAGCGCCAGAATCGTGAGAAGGATAAGGGAAGAAACAAGAGGGTTTGGGAGCCCCCAAGTTCAGCTAGAGGGCCTAAGAAAAAGGGCAAGGTTGATGGGCCAGCCAGAGTTAGGGCCCTTATAGTTACTTTTGGGTCGCAGCCTTGTACAGTTTGTGGAAAATGCCATAGTACGACTGCTGGGTACAGATGAGGGCATGTTTTAGATGTAGATCTATGGAGCACCGTATCAGGGATTTTCCATGGAGGCCGATCAAATGCAAGCTACTGGTAGGGGTACTGTTCAACCACAAAGGGGTTTTCAACAGCTACCGAGAGGTTGTGGTCAGGCTAGAGGTGAGAATGGTATGGGCCGTGGTCGTGGAGCACCGCCAGAGGTGTTGGTCATATTGAGGCAAGAGTTACTAGATCGAGGGTTCATCTACTCTAGTGTGTCTCCATGGGGGGCACCGATTTTATTTGTGAAGAATAAGGATGGAACCATGCGGATGTACATCGACTATCGACAACTGAACAAATTAACTATAAAAAATAAGTACCCCTTACCGAGGATTAATGATCTTTTTGACCAATTTTGAGTAGCTTTGATTTTCTCTAAGATTGATCTCTGGTCGGGGTACCATCAACTGAGGGTCAAAGAGATTGATGTATACAAGACAGCATTTAGGACTCGTTATGATCATTACGTGTTTCTAATGATGCCGTTTGGAATGAGGAATGCACCAGCGACTTTTATGGATCTGATGAACTGAGTGTTCCAGCTCTATCTGGATCAGTTCGTAGTGGTGTTTATAGATGACATTCTGGTGTATTCGAGGATAGAGGAGGAACATGATGCACATCTCAGGGTTGTTCTACAAATTTTAAGAGAGAATCAGTTGTATGCTAAATTCATCAAGTGTGAATTCTGGCTACGTGAGGTAACTTTTCTAGGTCATGTGGTGTCCGCTGAGGGGATTAGAGTTAATCCTCAGAAAATAGAAGCAATTCTGGATTGGAAGCAACCTAAGTTGGTGTCAAAGATTCGAAGTTTTCTTGGTCTGGCATGGTATTATAGACTATTTGTTGAGGGGTTTTCGTTGATTGCTGCACCTCTGACTAGGTTGTTACATAAAGGAGTACTATTTAACTAGATTGATAAGCAGCAAAAAAGTTTTGAGAAACTTAAGAAAGTTTTGACTGAGGCCCCTGTCTTAATACAGCTAGAGTCTGGGAAGGACTTCACTGTTTATAGAGGTGCATCACACGTAGGTTGGGATGTGTGTTGATGCAAGAGGGTAAGGTAGTGGCATATGCGTCTTGTCAGCTTAAGACACATGAAATGAACTACCCGACGCATGACTTGGAGTTGGCTGCGGTGGTATTCGCACTGAAGATTTAGAGGTATTACTTGTATGGCGAGATGTGTATTATTTACACGGATCACAAAAGTCTTAAGTATCTCCTCTCTTAGAAGAAGCTAAACCTTAGGCAACGTAAGTGGATTGAGCTGCTTAAAGATTATGACTGTTCGATTGAATACCATCCTGGAAAGGCTAATGTGGTAGCCGATGCACTAAGCCGCAGAACTATTACTGATTTGAGGGCGATGTTTGCTTGTCTCAGCTAATTTAATGATGGTAGTTTACTGGCTGAACTTCAAGTTAAACCGAGGTGGATTGAATAGATTAAAGGTAAGCAGTTGGAGGATGAGTCACTAGGTTCTCGTTTTCGACAGATCGAGAATGGGGAAACTTCGAATTTTGGGCTGAGTAGCGAAGGGGTACTTTGTTTCCATGGGAGAGTCTATGTACCGAGGGATACTGATCTGAGGCAGTCTTTGCTGCAAGAGGTGCATAGTAGTCATTGCGCTATATATCCTGGTGGCAATAAAATGTACCAAGACCTTCGGGAGTTATACTGGTTACCAAGTCTTAAGCGAGAAGTTACCGATTTTGTGAGTAAATGTCTAACTTGCCAGCAGGTTAAGGCGGAGCATCAGTTGCCTTCAAGGTTACTTCAGCCAGTTAAGATTCCGTTGTGGAAGTGGGAGAGAGTGACTATGGACTTTGTTAGTGGGCTGCCCTTAACGCCTACTAAGAAGGATGCAGTATGGGTTATCGTAGATCGACTAACGAAATCTGCTCACTTTATACCTATTTGTACTAATTACTCGCTGCAGAAGTTGGCTAAGCTGTATGTGTCAGAGATAGTGCGACTGCATGGGGTATCGATTTCTATAATATCTGATAGAGATCCATGTTTCATGTCTCGATTTCAGAAGAAGTTACATGAAGCATTGGGTATAAGGTTGGACTTCAGTACTATGTTCCATCGTCAGACAGACGGTCAGTCAGAGAGGGTAATTCAAATACTGGAGGACATTTTAAGGAGTTGTGTAATTGACTTCTGAGGCAATTGGGAGGATTATTTACCATTGGCAGAGTTTGCATATAATAATAGTCATCAGTCTAGCATACATATGGCACCTTACGAGGCATTACATGGTCGTAGGTGTCGTAAACCTTCGAGTTGGACTGAGTTGGGTGAGCGGCGTGTTCTGGGTCTGAAGCTAGTATTTGATACCGAGGATAAGGTCTGATTGATTCGGGATCGACTAAAAGCAGCATCAGACAGACAGAAGTCATATGCAAATCTGCAGCAGAAGGAGATCGAATTTTCTGTAGGGGACTTCGTGTTTCTTAAAGTCTTGCCATGGAAAAAAGTATTAAGGTTTGGTCAAAAAGGAAAGTTAAACCCTAAGTTCATTGGGGCTTACCGTGTATTGAAGCGCATAGGACCAGTTGCCTATCAACTTGAGTTACCTCCAGAGTTGGACAGGATTCATGATGTGTTCCATGTCTCTATGTTGAGGCGATATCGCTCTGATCCTACGCACATCGTCTCGACTGAGGAGATTGAGGTTAGACCAGACCTGACTTTTGAGGAGAAGACGATGCAAATTTTAGACCGCAATGTGAAAGTTCTGAGGAGAAATTTAGTTCCACTAGTAAAGGTGCTATGGCGTAATCACAGTTTTGAGGAAGCCACATGGGAACCCGAGGAGACGATGTATCAGTAATACCCTCACTTATTTTGATCAGGTAAATTTCGAGGCCAAAATTTCTTTTAGGGGATAGAGTTGTAATGCCCAAAAAATATTAGGTCTTTATTTTTGTATGTTGTGTTACTTAAGCATGTGCCTTTTCCAATGGTCCTGAGAGGTGCTGCAGAGGTCCTGTGTTCAAGCTTTGCCTTGTACTAAATTTTGGTTTTTGTTTGAGTTAAACCTACCTCTGGTTAGTTGGTCTGTTAAATTAAGATGGGTAAAGTATAGCATAAGAAGCTTGCTAGTCTAGTGGCAAGGGGCGTGTAGAGTGATCTTTGAGGTCTAGAGTTTGAGCCCTGTTGTGTGCAAGGTGTTCTTTTTGCTACAGTGTCATGGAAGTGTCCTAGGTTGACTGAAATTGAAGTGGTTAAATAAAGTTTGAATGGGTGGTTGGGAGGAGAGAAGCTAGGAGATTATGGGGGGATTTGGATAGTGATGAGGTTGAGTGATGTGTGGAGAGATTTTAGGAGAATTTGTGGGGGAGTTGGGGAGAGAGTGATAGTGTATCGAATTTGGGTTGGTGGCATTCAGGAAGTTCAGCAAGAGTGTTTTGCTTAAGCTATTGGTTTTTGGTTTCTTTTTCCTCTCTTTGCCGAATAGTGTTGGGGGTTTTCTTTCGAGTTTTTGCGGTTGCTTATTCGACTTTTACCAATTAGTTGTCTCACTCTTTGCAATTTTTGGATTTGACAATCGTGTCTATTTGGTTTTCTTTTGGCCGACTTATCCACCTTCTCCCTACCTCTCCAAGTTTGTTGGTGGACGAATAGCTTATCTCTTTTCTTTTTACACCTTCTTCTTCTATTAATCGCTTCTCTTATCATATTTCCCTTCTTTTGATCCTTTGCCGAATACTCCTTCTTCACTCTCCTCTTGTCATCTTTTCACCGCTTGGTACTGTAACAGTTGCGGCATCACTCTTTTCCCTACTCCTATTTTCAGCTTTTTCAATTGATTATAGGAACAATCGGTGGGTGCTTGTTTTTCCTTTTTATTCTTCCTTTTTCTTTTCGATATAGTAGTTTCTTTGACACTTTCTCTATTGTCGTTTATGATTAGGGTTGTGTGGGTACCGAACCTTGCTCTTGTTGTTTTGGATTTTCAGTTCGGGAATAGGGCCGACTGTCTTTTTCCCCACAACTGGTTTTACATGCTCGGTAAGTGATTATATTGGTTCAATATTTATGTGATCGATATCGATATAGGTTAATGGAATTCGGTTGTATGTAGATTAGTAAAGGAGGTTGTATTCAACCTTTATCAACAGTTCATACAGGGCTAATCTCACTTTTGCAATCAAGGCAAGTTTTGGGTATTATTTTAGGTTAGGGAATAGAAAAGGGTGATTAACTCTAGTATCGGTTGACTAATGGAACATCATGATTGAATGTAGGTTTGGGAAGCACTTGGGTTGGTCACACGTTTCGCAACAGGTGTGTAATCACACTACTTCCATCGTTAAATGGAAAAAGTCAAAAAACAGTTATTGTCAATTCCATGCAGACGTACATTCGTTCATGTGGTTGTTTAAACGCATAGACGCGAGTGGAGACCACCATGAGCGATCTCGTGGGCGTAGGTTATTATGGGCCAGGTTGGGCCGAAATGGGCCATGTGGACCCCAGAGGCTCGTGGGCCCTGCACTGGCAAACTGCACAGAAATTTGGGAACTGATTGGCTGGCTATGTTGTTTACACGGCCAAGGCCATTATTTGGGCTTATTCGGGCTACACGAGCGTATGGGCCCACATGGGCCGTATTATGGGCTTGGGGCCATTTTTGTTGTTTAACTGTTAAGGTAGCAGGGTCGCACGAGACGACTGTGGACCTACTATTGGGTCGGCAAGTACACCTAAACCCTACTTTATGAAATGACTGTTATACCCGTATGAGGTAAATGATGAAAATACCCCTATGTGATGTATAAGTGTTTGAGCATGCCATTTTTATCGTATGTACATTTATATTATGTTGCATTGCCTGGGGTGGGATACATATTATTGGAGGAAGTGTACTGAAAGGCTGTAAGCCTATTACTGGTAGCTCAGCTGCAAATACTGCTAGTGTCGAAACTAGTACTATATTCTGGAGTGTAGGGATGGGTGGGTCGATTTATTCCCCACATGGAGTGTAGAGGATGGTTGGGTAGGATCTTCTTTTGCATTTTTGATACTGTACTGAATACTGAATTGGGCTAAGGCCTACACTGTTACTGCTACTGTATTGGGCTAAGGCCCCCTGATATTGCTGCTAGTATGGGCTCAAGACCAAACTGTTCAACATTGTATGTTTGACTGTTTATTGAATAGGGATTACACATTGAGTTTCATAACTCACCTTTTCTGTTTAACGGTGTAGGAAATCCTTAAGTGGGTCGGTGGTGCGAGGGACTCGGAGACGGCCACACCACTGTTTATAATTTTGTTTGATTTTAGTAAGAGTAGCTTTATTTGGGGTATTTTATGTAATAAGGTCGTTTTAAGTTTTGTTTTTTTGGGGGATTTTATTAAACTGACTTATATATGTTAGTCATAGGATTCGAGTTTCAAAAGGCAAATGATTTTCAACTATCATACTACGTAACTTGATTTATAAGCTTCCGCAATGACAAATGTTTTAAAGCGTAATAACAACCTAGTATGGGACATGTTTTATTAAACGAACCTAAAATTTGGAAAATGGATTAAACAAAACAACTTTTCAAAGGATCCCAAACAAGGTTTTAAACAAATGAACTTTTCTGACAAATCTACGTTTTTTCAAAACCCACTTCAATGTGACATCACAAATTCGGCCATAATGTCTAGGCCGGGTTTGGGGTGTTACATACCCAACCGTAAGCATTATAATCTATCGTATTCATTACCTCATTTTAACAAGCATATCAACCAACTTCATACATATTTTAATATATAAATACCATAGTCGAATCAACTGATATCCTTATGAACATGTATATTTATTCGTACCATGACCGATATATCATATACTTAGATATAAAGATGCAATAGCCAAATTATCAATCAATTCATTCAATACATAAATTCAACATCACACCAAATATACTTGACAAGCAAATTTAACCATTACTATCATCATAAGTCATAACCAAATCGTTTTAACTATGAGGGATACAAGAACATAATTCATACCATATGTATACCATGTCTGACCCTTTCAAACTATATCCAAATCATCAAGTAATTCCAAGGTACAGGCACATATCACATATACTTCTATCCATAGATAACTTTAGCCGAACCATTCACATACACCTCCTAAGTCATAAACCATTTTTAAAGCATATAATACCTAACACAAATATTATACATTCATAGCACATAACCTCATGACTAAGATGAACATAAACCATACTTAACATAACCAAACTCACATATAAAAGATTAGCCATTTTCACATGGCTTAGATTACACACCACCAAAATCCAACATTTCAAAATGTAATCCAGCCTATACATGCCATAGGTCCAAATATTCAGCTTATAAAATACCAAAGACAGTCGATAGTGTGATAGACTTGGCTGATGATTCCCGAGCTTGTAACTCAAATCCAAAATCTATAAAATAGAAACACGCATATACACAGGGTAAGCTTTTAAAGCTTAGTAAGTCATAAGCAAATAAACAACCCAATGATATTATAAGCTCAATTAAACTAAACCATAATATATTATCATTATCACATTTAGTCTCAAACTACTAAGTCTCATCAATAATACATTTTCATACTCAAACACCACCTTAATCGAATACACATATAATCAAAATAACTAATTATCATTCAGCTCTCAAGCCAAAATTTCAATATATAACCGAATATACTTACAATTATATGCATAAGCTCAAAAGAAATCATAATAAAACATCATGTATATGTGCTATCTATATGGCCGAATATACATGGTCTTGTATATACATATTCAAAAACCAATTCCATAATATTCATATCATTCATTCATAAGACTGAATACATATGTCATACTCACATATATCCTTTATTTGCATCACACATGATTTGTAACAAATAATCAAGTTACTTACTTACCTTGTTTCAAGTAGGTAACAAACTAATTCATACCTGGTCATTTCAACTCATTTTACACTTTTGATCACAACTTATCAGTACCCGATGAACCATTCGGAATTGGGTAAGACACTCGGATAATCACACCTATCGTACAATGGTAACGTCCCAGATGTGGTCTTACATGTAATCACATATCGATGCCATGGTCTTACTCGCACATCACATATCGGAATCCTATGTCATGACATATGTATTCTAACTATTCCAAAGGTTCATAGGGGCTTTTAGACGTCGTAACTCAGTCGAAACGAATACATGAACATGGTAGACAAGCTTATACACATTCGACAATAGCATATACATATCCTCATATTTCAACTCAGCATATATAATTTGCATTTAATTAAAATTTAGTACATCTATTTGCTCATAAACTTACCTCGGACAATGTAAAACGGAACAGGATGACTAGTCGACAACTTTCGTTTTCCCCCGATCCAAATACGATTTCTTTGGTTCTTGATCTAAACATATTCAAATTAAGCTCATTCAAACATATTTTCATTCAATTTAGTCCAAAAACACATACATCAAAAATTACCATTTTACCCCTAACATTTACACTTTTTACAATTTAGTCCTTATTGCACAAAACACAAAACATAAAAATTTTCACTATACCGATGTAAGGCCGAATTTTACCCATATTCATACAAGTCCATATATTTCATTTATTTCACATTTTAGTCCCTCAAACTATTATTTTTGCAAATTAGTCCAATTACTCAAAATTATTAAAAATTCCAATACAAAACATGTTAACCTAAAACATATCTTTCATTTTTCATCATTAAACAACAAAAATCTCAAGCTCTCATCAATGGCATAACTCAAAATATTCATCAAAATAAAAAATTCAAGCATGGGTCTTGAAGATAGCTTAGCAACGATCTCAAAAACGTAAAAATTATCAAAAACCGTACTAGAACTTACCTTGAATCAAGTTTAAAAAGGGTCAAACCCTAGCTTCTTTTCTTTTTCTTTCTTATTTTGGTTTCGGTCAAGAGAAAATAAAATAAACATGGCTTATTTTATGATATGCTTATATTATATTAACTTGTTCTATTAATTTACTATATTAACCTTAGTTAAAATTATTATATTATCACATATATATGCCCTTTGCTATCCACCTATATTAATAGTGGCCCAATTTCAACATAGACTTCATATTAAAAAGACATTAACAATTCATTCCTCACACATTAAACTATCAAGTTTTCATTTTACACGATTAAGTCCTTTTATTTAATCGGGCACCAAAATGACAAAATTAAATCACGAAAATTTCACACACCCAAATTCACACATAATAAACATAGAAAATAATTTTTAAATATTTTTTTGACTCAAATTCATGGTTCCAAAACCACAATTTCAACTAGGGTATAAATTGGGCTGTTACAACTCTCCCCCTTAGGGATTTTCGTCCCCAAAAGTTTTACTGGTGAATAGGTTCGGACAACGCTCTCTCATTGCATCCTCTGGCTCCCACATTGTTTCCTCAACTCCATGTTTATGCCACAGTACCTTTACTAATGGAATTTTCTTATTTCACAATTCTTTAATCTCACGAGCTAGAATGCGAATCGGTTCTTCCTCGTTGGTCATATTGGATTTAATCTCAATCTCAGACAGACTAATCACATGTGAGGGATCAGATCGATATCTACAAAGCATTGAAACATGGAACCTATTGTGGATATTTTCTAACTTAGATGGCAACAATAGTCTATAAGCAGCCGGTCCAATACACTCTATAATCTCATATGGCCCAATAAATCTCGAACTCAATTTGCCTTTACGACTGAATCTTAGTATTTTCTTCCACGGTGAGACTTTCAAAAATACTTTGTCTCTGATTTGAAACTCTATATCTTTTCATTGCAAGTCCGCATACGATTTCTAATGATCTAACGCTATTTTTAGACTTTCACGGATTACTTTTACTTTCTGCTCGGTCTCTCTGATCAAGTTGACCTCGTGTATCTTGCTTTCACTAAGCTCAGTCCAGTACAATGGTGTACAACATTTACGACCATACAAAGCCTCATAAGGTGCCATTTTGATATTCGATTGAAAGCTATTGTTGTACACAAATTCAATCAGAGGTAAGTATCATTCCCACGTACCTTCAAACTCGAGAATGCTACATCTCAACATATCCTCAAGTATCTGAATGATTCGTTCGAACTGGCTATCTGTTTATGGATGGAAAGTAGTGCTGAAATGTAATTTCATACCTAATGCATCTTGCAGTTTCTTCCAAAATCGCGATGTAAACCTCGGATCTCTATTTGAAACAATAGAAATAGACACACTGTGTAATCTCACAATCTGAGAAACATATAACTCAGCAAGCTTATCAAGTGAGTAATCTGTACGAATTGGAACAAAATGAGCCGATTTAGTCAATTTATCCACAATAACCCAGATTGCATCTTTCTTGCTCGGTGTCAACGTTAAACCAGATACAAAATCCATTGTGACTCTGTCCCATTTCCACTCAGGTAGCATGATCAGCTGAAGCAATCCAGAAGGTACTTGATGTTCGGCTTTTACTTGTTGACAAACTAAACATTTCAAAACAAAGTCAAGAATGTCTCGTTTCATACCATGCCACCAGTAAAGCTATTCAGATCATTGTACATCTTTGTACTGCCCGGGTGAACAAATAACTGACTACTAAGAGTTTCATTCAAAATTTTCTGAATCAACTCTAAATTTCTCGAGACACATATTCGATTTCTAAATCTTAAACAACCCTCAGCATCCACTTTGAACTCTGAATCAACATTTGAATCGTATTGAGCTCGTTTTGCTAACAAATCATCATCAACCTTCTGGGCATCATAAATTTGCTGAAAAAATAATGGTCTTGCTTTCAATTTAGCTAATATCAAAAAATTATCAGACATAGCCATATGCGTATTCATTGCACGCAAAGTAAACAGTGATTTTCGGCTTAGAGCGTCAGCAACAACATTAGCCTTTCCTTGGTGGTAGTCAATTACAAGCTCGTAGTCTTTTAACAATTCTAACCATCGACGTTGTCTCAAATTCAAATCTTTCTAAGTTATTAAGTATTTCAAGCTTTTGTGATCAGAATAACCATGACATTTCTCATCGAACAGATAGTGGCGCCAAATCTTCAATGCAAACACAATAGCTGCCAATTCTAAGTCGTGTGTTAGATAGTTCCTTTCGTGTGGCTTTAACTGTCTTGAAGCATAAGCTATAACTTTTCCTTCCTGTATCAAAAAATAGCCCAAACCATTCAAAGATGCATCACTATAAATAACAAATTCTTTACCCGATTCTGGATGAACTAGCATTAGAGCTTCAGTCAAAAGGGTTTTCAATTGATAAAAACTTTTCTGGCACTTTTCTGACCACTTGAACTTAACATCTTTCTGTAATAGCTTCGTCATCGGGGTTGCAACCATAGAGAAACCTTTTACGAACCGTATATAATAACTAGTAAGTCCCAGAAAACTTCGGACTTCAGAAACATTTCTTGGAGGTTTTCAATCAAGTATAGCTGAAATTTTACTCAGATCAACCCGAATACGCGATGTTGATACAACATGGCCCAGAAAATTGACTTCACTCAACCAGAACTCACATTTACTGAACTTTGCATACAACTACTTATCTCGTAAATTCTGTAACACAAGGCTCAAATGTTCGGCATGTTCTGTTTCATCACGGGAGTAGATCAAAATGTCATCTATGAATACAACCACAAATCTATCCAGATACTGTTTGAAGATCTGATTCATCAAATCCATGAAAACAGCAGGTGCATTAGTAAGTCTGAAGGTCATAACCAAAAACTCATAGTGTCCGTACCTTGTTCGGAAAGCAATCTTTGGCACATCGGAGTTCTTAACTCGCAACTGATAGTAGCCCAATCTCAAATCTATCTTTGAAAACATTGTAGCCCCTTTCAGTTGATCAAACAGATCGTCAATCCGTGGCAACGGATACTTACTCTTTATAGTCACTTTGTTGAGCTGTCTATAGTCAATGCACATTCTCATAGTTCCGTATTTTTTTTCAAAAAAAACACAGATGCACCACAGGGGGAGAAACTCGGTCGCACAAAACCTTTATCTGTCAACTTTTGCAACTAAGCTTTCAATTCTTTTAATTCAGTAGGTGCCATTCTATACGGAGCTACCGATATCAGAGTCGTCCCCGGCACTAACTCAATACCAAACTCTACCTCTAGAATAGGTGGCAAACCCAAAAATTTTTCAGGAAACACATCTAGATACTCGCACACAACAGGTACTGATTCAATGTTCCTTTCAACCACTTTACTATCGAGCACATAGGAAAAATAATCTTTGCAACCTTTCCTCACATATTTCTGAGCTACCATCAAAGAAATCACTGCTAGTAAACCATCCAGATCATTAGATTCAATCCAAATAATCTCGTCATTCTGGCACTGTAAATCAATAGTCTTTCTTTTACAGTTTACAGCAGCATCATGCAAAGTCAACAGTCTATACCCAGAATTATGTCGAACTCATCAAATGGAAAAACCATCAAATCAGCCGAAAAGCACGAATCTTGAATCATCAAGGGGCAATTCTTACACACTTTATCCACCATAACACACCAACCCAAGGGGTTTGATACTCTAATCACAAACTTAGTAGACTCAACAGGAAAAGTCTTACTGAATACTAAAATCTCACACACATAAGAATGAGTAGAACCAGGATCAATCAATGCAATTACATTAGTATCATAGAGAGTGAATGTACCAGTAATGACATCTAGGGATAAAGCCTCCTCTCATGCACAAATAGCATAGGCTCTAGCCGGTGCACGAGCCTCAGATCTAACTGTTGTATCTTTAGTCCCTCTCTGACTGCTACTCACGTTACCTGTGTTTCTGGGTTGTCTACCTCGAGCTGCAGTGTTACCCGATCTCGTATTCTGCACTGGATTTCCTTCAGCCAACTATGGGATTCACGAATATAATGATCCATCGATCCACATTTAAACAGGCCCAATCTTGTAATCTACGACTGTTGGGATGTCATTTATCACAATATTTACACTCGGGTTGATTTGATCTGACATTACCCACACTAGCTACTAAGGTAGCTCTTGAGCTCATAGGTGGTCTATTCTGATCCCGTCGAGTATAACTTGAGGTAGCCTTAGAATAGTTGTAATCATCTCAGAACTTCTTTGATGTTGACTGAAATGACTTACCGGATGGTCTCTTACGTGCATCTCTCACTTCAAAGTCAGCTTTTCTTTTCTCTTTCCCGAGCTCTTCGGCTTTGCAGGCTCGCTCAACCAGTACTACGAACTCTTTTATCTCAAGTATGCCAACTAGCAATTTAATGTCTTCATTCAGCCCATCTTCAAATATTTTACACATTATAGCTTCGGTCGAAACACACTCCCGAGCATACCGACTGAGTCTCATGAATTTTCACTAATACTCTGTCACTGTCATCCGACCCTGTTTCAAATCTAGAAATTCTTTACGTTTCTGGTCGATAAATCTCTGACTGATATAATTCTTACGAAACTCAGTCTGAAAGAACTCTCAGGTCACCCGCTCTTTTGGAACCACCGATACTAGTGTATTCAGCTAGTGATATGCAGTGTCTCGAAGTAAAGATATGACACATTTTAAACATTCATTAGGGGTACATAACAACTCATCAAACACACGGATAGTATTATCAAACTCGAACTCAATCCGCTTAGCATCATTATCATCAGTAGCTTTAAACTCTTCTGCCCCATGTTTTCTGATTTTATCAACAGGTGTCTTATATAATCTCAATGGATCACTTACTTAAGGTATAGTAGGCATCGAAGATGGATTAGCCGGGGGTGGAGGTTGTTGGGTAGTCAGATTAGTTAGGATATATTGAGTAAACCAGTCATTCATCATTTGGTAAAAGGCTTGTCTAGCCTCTCCCTTCTGATTACTCGAAATTGGTCGAGAATCAACCGGCGCTATCCCTTGCGCGGGGGCAGGTGCTACGCTCTCGACATCATCACCTACAACTCTGTCGGGATCCATTTACTATTCAAAAACACATTTTCAAATGTTAGAAGTCATCACACTACCGCAGTATATAATATGGCATATATTGCTAGACTTACACGCGCTACGTTAGTCCTAGAATCGACTAAACTGTAGCTCTAATACAAATCAAATGTAACACCCCTAACCCATATCCGTCACTAGATTAGGGTCCAGAGGCATTACTAGACAAGAACACAACTTTGATCATTCGCATAAGTCATATTCATATGTATATACAAATGTCCAATTAAATATTAATCATATTTTTATTACTACATAATATGCAAATACAAATCTAATATTTAACATAGTAATGATATTCGGATATTTAATAAACATCAAACATATTAAGACATATTTTGATACATGTACAAATTAAATCAAATAAATTCTAATTCATTGCATTTTAATCATTAGCATACACGGCATTCATAACTTCACAAATAGTCAAATATCTTTCATTAACAAATAAACCTTATACACATTTTAACCTTATTGAATATGAACTATTATCGAACATCAATAACGAAACTTATCAAGCTTAGTTCACAAATTAAAATCATACTCAATCCTTTATTATAGTTAACTATTTTATAATATAAGTAATGACATAAAATGCCCTTATTTAACATGCCAAAAATGCATATACACAACTAATCTTTTTATTACCAATTCAGACATTTAAACATTACATATCTTAGACACACTACCAATATAAGTCCAAACTAAAGTCAAATATATATTGTGACAGCCCTAGTGTGACCCTAGTGGAAAGTGGTTTCGGGACCACAAAACCGAGTCATAAAAATAATTAATTGCTATATTCTATGCTTATTATGTATGTACATGAGTATGTGGAAGTTTCATTCTCTAATTTTGCCAATTGCATGAGAAATTATTAAATAGGGATCAATATGAGACATAGTGAAATATGATAGGCTAATTTTAAATGGCTTATTAGTGCATGTTAACACAAAGGTGGACTTGCATGTCAAGTTGCCCAATTTCTTTATAGTGGCCGGCCAAGATGGAATGTTGATGAGCAATACATATGTTTAATTAGATATTATAATAAGAAATTGGGTTATTGGAAATAAAATAATGTTAGTAAAGAAGGAAAAAGAAAAATGCTCATCTCTCTTCTCCATTGCCGTGACTTGAGAAGAAGAAGGAGTGTTCATGTTTTCTTTCTTTTGAAATTGCCGTAACTAGAGGAAGGGGAAGAAGGAAGATTCGGCCAAGGTGGTCCTCTAGATTAAGGTATGTTCAAGGATATCTTTGGAAGTATATACAACCTTTGGGTGATGAGTCTAAATTCTATCTATCTCATGGTTGGATTTGGGGTTGATGGAGAGTTAGAATTTGGCTAAGGAGCCTAAAAATTTTGGTTGATACCTCGATGCTATTAGCATGCTAGTTATATGGATGTGTTAAGTTGCTTGGGATGTTAGCATGAAAGTTGGAATTGTTAAGCTAACTTGTTGGAAGTGCCGAATTTAGGACTAAGAAGAGAATGAGTATTCGGCTAACATAGTGAAAAGGTAGGTGTTGCCGATTGTTAGATTTAGACCATGGGAGTGGATATAATGGGCATTAAGATGTAGAACTTAAGAAATGTAGTTATATGTGAATTTACATGATGTTACAAATAGATGTGAAAATATATGCTAGATTAGGAAAATTTGATTAAGTGTTCATGAGATGAAATTAGGTGTTTAAAAGATGTTATAGTTGACATTGTATATATACATACATTCGGCCATCTAATTGAGTATGAAGGTGGTGTTAAATCTAATTGTGATGCCCATTTGGAAGTGTATATATATATATATATATACATAAGTATGCCCGTTCGTGATGTTACCTTTAATTATGTGTATAATCGACTAAATGGGTAATTAGTGAGGATGGTTGCCGAATATACAAACATACATATGCATGTGTAATTGAATTACGAATGTTTAGCAAGATGGTTAAACTAGTTGATTTATTGATTAAGCTCAAGGAGTTAAAGGAGGAGAATCAAGCAAGGGAAAGACGAAGGTCATCGAGTAGCCGACTTGGAACTATTTTACCCAACACAAGGTAAGTCACTAAGCATATATTTTGTATTGATTTAAATAGACATAATGTCTATGTAATTATGCCGAAAGGAATGATAAATTTATATACATGTATGTATGTGGTGATGAAAGTATTGAATGAAAAGAAAAGAGGTGAGATGTATTGAGTTGTTGATTTCGGCACTAAGTGTGCGGGTATAAACATTTATGATCATGAGATTGGCACTAAGTGTGCGGGTTTAAAATTTGTACAGCACTAAGTGTGCAAGTTTGATTATATAGCACTAAGTGTGCGAGTTGATTATATAGCACTAAGTGTTCAGACTCACTATATGCTTTTGAATCACTATTGACACTGAGTGTGCGACATTATTGAGTTGATCACGGACAGCGGATCGGGTAAGTACCTTGAGTTCATGGCTAATAGGCGCTATGTTCATATTTGGAGTTGAGCTTGGTAAGTTTTGAACCTATGTGACAATTTTAATTGAAGTCACGTAGATAAGAATATCGTGGAATAAGTGAAAGGTCATTTAGTTGTATGATTGTAACGAAAACAAAATGATGTATAAAAATGCCTCAAATATCCTATTGATTAGTATATGGAATGTGAATGTGTAACTTGGTATGAGATTGAACCGAAAGGTCTAAGGAACTATGGAATAGTTCGGTTTGGATGGAGTAATTAGCCTCGTTCCATTTTGTTTCCTCTTGTGATAATGTTATTAATGGATGGTAGTGCATTGCTTATGACTTACTGAGTTATATACTCATTCGGTGTTTGCTTGTCACCTATTTTAGGTTCCTTGGACTCGTCTTTTTGCGTGCTCGGACCGTCATCTAAGTCATCACACCGGATTGCAACTTTTTGGGGTATCTTCTTCTTAGTTGGTCTAGGAGAACATTTCGCATGTATAGGCTATTATGTTTTGTTGAACTTTGGTATGTAAACTTTAGCCATGCGAAAATGGCATAAATATTAAGTTGAATTTTGGTCCTATGATACTTCGTCATAAGTCTTAGTAAAATTGGTTTGATAATGTTGTCATGGCTGATTATTCTCAGTGTTAAATTCATGATATGTATGATGAATTATTAGTTAGATTAAGGAAAAATCACAAAATAGGCATAGTTTGCTTTAGTAACAGATGCTGGTAACAGCAGTGATGTGAGATTGAAAAATCACTAAAAATAGTAGGAATGGAATTAAATAATGAATAAATTATGTAATCGAAGCTTGATGAGTCTATTTTCATATGGAAGAAACGAAACGACCATATGAGCTGTATGTTAGGAGATAATTAAACTCTTGTGAAACAGGGCCAGAGCGAATTCTGGATCCCCTGTTCCGACTTTAGAAATTCACCATAAATTAATCAGAGACAATTAGAAGTCATGCCTTATATGTATAGATTCCCTTTTGAGTTTAGTTTCATTAGAAACAATCGGCATAAGCATTGAAGCTCTGTAAAGGGAAATATCTAAGTCGTAATGCATGAAGGTCAGAGTAGTCGAACCCTGAAACAGGGGTGACTTTAACTAATAAACTGTACCAATTGGCCCAACCAAAAATTCTACAAAAATTCTACCATATAGATATAGGAGTCTAGTTCCGGGGAAAGTTTACGGAACTGGATTTCGAGTTTCAGAACTCAAGATATGATTTTTGAAGCGACTAGTACACAGATTGGCAGCTTGTCTGGGAAATTTTTAATAAGTGGTTTGAAGTCTGTTAACACCTCGTGTTCGACTCCGGCGACGGTCTCGGGTTCAGGGTGTTACATATATATACTCAACCATAAGCATTATAATCAATCATATTCATTACCTCATTTTAACAAGCATATCAACCAACTTCATACATATTTTAATATATAAATACCATAGTCGAATCAACTGATATCCTTATGAACATGTATATTTATTTGTACCATGACCGATATATCATATACATAGATATAAAGATGCAATAGCCAAATTGTAACACCCCTATCTCGAATCCAACACCGGGACAGGACTCGAGGCATTACCGGAACTTTACACTTTTAGTATACTAACTTGGATCATAAAATTTCATTTGGATTTAAAACCTTCCAATCATGAACATCTCATCCCTTGTATAGGCCTTTGAGACCTATAACATATCGGAGAGCAATGTAGGACAAATACAGGCACGTTCAATTTACCTTGGGCTACTCAGAAAATTTTCCTTAACATAAAGGGACACACGCCCGTGTAGGTGGGCCGTGTGGACTCACACGCCCGTGGGCTTATCCCTTGTCCAAAGATTAAGCATTCTGTTAAATTAACACGGCCAAGACATACACCCGTGTGTCCTACCCGTGTGCTAATTTAGCTTAAAGTTTTAGGTGCAGGGGACACATAGTCATACCACACACCTATAGGGATGGACATGTGTCTCACAAGGCCTAGACACATGCCCGTGTGTCTAACCATGTGGACCTTAATAGGCTATTTTCCAAGCCTTTAATCACCCTTTTCTACCTCTTATGCTTAGAAATTTCCAAGTTTGAGAGAAAACACAATTTTACACTTGTAAATAATCTTAATAAAACTCATTGTGTGGAAACCTCATATCATTGGTTTAATACATGATAGGTTATTTCCCATTTAGTGTTTATGGGTTCCCATATTGCATTAATCCATCCGAAATTGGCTCGTTCAAGGGACTCATTTCTAATTGATAGCAACCCATCGCTTGTAAATAAAACCATGCATAAAAATTGTAGGTCATGGCCTACTTAAATTAAGCCAACTTTCATGGCTATATACAAAGAGATAAATATATTTCTACATGCCTTCACTTGGAAAATCAAATGACACATATAACAAAATACTCAAAAATACTATACATGGCATTGAACAAAATGAACAAAGTCTTGATACCAAAGCTTGTTTAGTTGATAGTGTGTTGACTCTCCAGTTGTCCTCCAATCCTTTCGAGTCCTCAAGCTCTGTGAAACAAGGAAAAAGAGAGGGGTAAGCATTTACATGCTTAGTAATCTCAAATAACCGGAAAGTAAAATTACCGATTAATTAGCATACATCTAGGCTCAATTCATGAAATCATCCATTATGAAATGATTTCCTATCACATGCACTCAATCAATGAGTTAGTCACATTTTCATGTATCATGTAATTTAACTAGATGAGCTCATCATTTAATATTTCATTCACATATATATATATATATCCAATGTTAATCTCGTTGAGTTTCTAGGAAATCTCGATAAAATACCCATTATCCGTCAATTCATACGAATGATCATTCCATACATGCACTCCCGTGAACCTCACATTTCATGGCAGAATTACCAGTACAGGCTAAATTCCCCATATCATGAACTCGTAAGGTGATGTCGGGATTACCAGTCCAGGCTAAATCCCTTATAGAGACAAACACCCTTAATGAGCTCAGATCTGAATTACCAGTCCAGGCTAAATTCAGACCCTAATCGGATTACCTGTCCGGGCTAAATCCATAGTACACACATATTATTCAGGAGGCTTGATCATTCAAAGAACACTCGTCCGGGTTAGATTCCTTTTCATACTTGAGATCATGGATTACTCGTCCGGGCTAAATCCTTACTGCAATACATGCAGGATCTCATTCCACATGTAAAACATGGTTTATCCATCGAATTCCCTTTTTAACCTCCACCGAGACAGTTATCAACAATTCATTATCAAAGATGCATTTCATACATTTTCATGCCATCAATAATTGCAAATATCATGCATTCATAAATCATGCAATTATACATATTAGGGGTTGACTTTAAGTTATCCGAACTTACCTGGTATTCTTTTCGAGATTATGTTTCGGTTACTCCGAAACCTTACGTTTACCTCGATCGACCTCCAGAATTTGTTCCTCGGGGTCTATAACAACAAAATTAACTCATTATACACTACATTATGCATTTTGAGTTTAATATCTACCCCCGATCCAAATGACCATTTTGCCCCTAACCTATCACATTTTTACGATTTAGTCCCTAGACTCGGATAATGAAACACATACACTTTCTATCTTACCCAAGCCTAGCCAAACACTTTTCCTTCTTATGGTAGCCCACATTATCCATTAATTTCTCATTTCTACCACACATTACATCTTTTGCAAAATGGTCCCTATAAAGGTTTCTTATGAAAATCAACTAGAAAAAGATGTTTAACACACATTAATCTTTTATATTCCTCCATAATCTATCAAAATACAAGCAACTCATGCATGGGTAAATTTTTATACATGAACCCTGGCATGAAATTTGGGTAGAAATGGAGAGATCAAGCTACTTGGATTTCAAAAATACAAAGAACGTTAAAAAAGGGGCTTGGGAGCACTTACTATTAAGCTTGAAAATGTTGAAAACCCTAGCTATGGTGTCTCTTCAATTTTCGGCAGCCATGGAGAAGAAAATGGCTGATTTTGGCTTGATTTTTCCCATTTTAATTCATTAAAATGACAAATGACCAAAATGCCCTTATGCCCTTTCTTTAAAATTTCATCCATGCAAGCCCATTTTTGTCCAAAAATTTAGAATTTGGGCAAATTGCTCTCCAAGACCTTCTAATTCATGATCTAAAACAATTTCATACAAATTGCTTCTAGAAACCAAGTTTTGCAATTTATTCAATTTAGTCCCTAATTTCCAATTGGACACCTTATACTTAAAATTTCTTCATGAAACTTGAACACATGCATATACTCATATTCTAGGCCTCATAATAATCATAAAATAAATATTTTGATGTCGGATCTGTGGTCTCGAAACCCCTATTCTGACTAAGCCCTATTTCAGGATGTTGCACCAATCATCAATCAATTTATTCAATACATAAATTCAACATCACACTGAATATACTTGACAACCAAATTTAACCATTACTATCATCATAAGTCATAATCGAATCGTTTGAACTATGAGGGACACAAGAACATAATTCATACCATATGTATACCATGTCCAACCCTTTCAAACCATATCTAAATCATCAAGTAATTCCAAGGTACAGGCACATATCACATATACTTCTATCCATAGATAACTTTAGTCGAACCATTCACATGCACATCCTAAGTCATCAACCATTTTTAAAGCATATAGTACCTAACACAAATATTATACATTCATAGCACATAACCTCATGACTAAGATGAACATAAACCATACTTAGCATAACCAAACTCAATATAAAAGATTAGCCATTTTCGCATGGCTTAGATTACACACTACCAAAATCCAACATTTCAAAACATAATCCAGCCTATACATGCCATAGGTCCAAATATTCAGCTTATAAAATATCGAAGACAGTCGATAGCGTGATAGACTTGGCTGACAATCCCCGAGCTCGTAACTCGAATCCAAAATCTATAAAACAAAAACACGCATATACACAGAGTAAGCTTTTATAGCTTAGTAAGTCATAAGCAAATAAACAACCCAATGATATTATCAGCTCAATTAAACTAAACCATAATATATTATCATTACCACATTTAGTCTCAAACTACTAAGTCTCATAAATTATACATTTTCATACTCAAACACCACATTGGCCGAATACTCATATAATCAAAATAATTAATTATCATTCAACCTTCAAGCCAAAATGTCAATATATAACCGAATATACATACACTTATATGCATAAGCTCAAAAAATCATAATATAACATCATGTATATGTGCTATCTATATGGCCGAATATACATGGTCTTGTATACACATATTCAAAAACCAATTCCATAATATTCATATCATTCATTCATAAGACCGAATACATATGTCATAATCACATATATCCTTTATTTGCATCACTCATGATTTGTAACAAATAATCAAGTTACTCACTTACCTTGTTCTAGGTAGGTAACAAACTAATTCATACCTGGTCTTTTCAACTCATTTTACACTTTTGATCACAACATATCGATACCCGATGAACCATTCGAAATTGGATAGGACACTCGGATAATCACACCTATCGTACAATGCCAACGTCCCAGACGTGGTCTTACATGTAATCACATATCATGTCATTATCCCAGGCAGGGTCTTACTCGCACACATATATCGGAATCATATATCAATGCCATGATCTTACTCACACATCACAAATCAAAATCCTAAGTCATGACATATGTATCCTAACTATTCCTAAGGTTTATACGGGACTTTCGGACGTCGTAACTCAGTCGAAATGAATACATGAACATGGTAGCCAAGCTTGTACACATTTGACAATAGCATATATATTCTCATATTTCAACTCAGCATATATAATTTGCATTTAATTAAAATTTAGTACGTCTATATGCTTATAAACTTACCTCGGACGATGTAAAACGAAACAGGTGACTAATCGACAACTTTCGTTTTCCCCCGATCCAAATCCGATTTCTTTGGTTCTTGATCTAAACATATTCAAATTAAGCTCATTCAAACATATTTTCATTCAATTTAGTCCAAAAAAACATACATCAAAAAATTACCATTTTACCCCTGACATTTACACTTTTTACAATTTAGTCCCTATTGCACAAAACACAAAATATACAAAATTTCACTATACCCATGTAAGGCCAAATTTTACCCATATTCATACAAGTCCATATATTTCATTTATTTCCCATTTTAGTCCCTCAAACTATTATTTTTGCAAATTAGTCCAATTACTCAAAATCATCAAAAATTCCAATACAAAACATGTTAACCCAAAACATATCTTTCATTTTTCATTATTAAACAACAAAAATCTCAAGCTCTCATCAATGGCATAACTCAAAATATTCATAAAAATAAAAAATTCAAGCATGGATCTTGAAGATAGCTTAGCAACGATCTCAAAAATGTAAAAATTATCAAAAATCGAGCTAGAACTTACCTTGAATCAAGTTCAGAAATGGCCGAACCCGAGCTTCTTTTCTTTTTCTTTCTTATTTTGGTTTCGGTCAAGAGAAAATAAAATGAACACGGGTTATTTTATGATATGTTTATATTATATTAACTTGTTCTATTAATTTACTATATTAACCCTAGTTAAAAATATTATATTATCACATATATATGTCCTTTTCCGTCCACCTATATTAATAGTGGCCCAATTTCAAAATAAAGACTTCATATTAAAAACACATTAACAATTCGGTCCTCACATATTAAACTATCAAGTTTTCATTTTACACGATTAAGTCATTTTATTTAATCGGGCACCAAAATGACAAAATTAAATAGCAAAAATTTCACAAACACAAATTCACACATAATAAACATAGAAAATAATTTTTAAATATTTTTTGACTCAAATTCATGGTCCCGAAACCACCATTCCGACTAGGGTCTAAATCGGGCTGTTACAACTCTCCCCCTTAGAGATTTTCGTCCTCAAAAAATCTTACCAGTGAATAGGTTCAGACAGCGCTCTCTCATTGCATCCTCTGGCTCCCACGTTGCTTCCTCAACTCCATGTTTATGCCACAGTACCTTTACTAATGGAATTTTCTTATTTCAAAATTCCTTAATATCGCGAGCTAGAATGCGAATCGGTTCTTCCTCGTAGGTCATATCGATTTAATCTCAATCTCAGACGGACTAATCACATGTGAGGGATCAGATCGATATCTACAAAGCATTGAAACATGGAACACATTGTGGATCTTTTCTAACTCAGGTGGTAACAACAGTCTATAAGCAGCCGGTCTGATACGCTCTATAATCTCATACGGCCCAATAAATCTCGGACTCAATTTGCCTTTACGACCGAATCTTAGTGTCGAAACCATTTTCAAATCGAGTTTTGGAAAATGGGAGTCGATTTTAAAAAACAAAAACGGGAGTCGCCACCAATCTTTTTAGGTGTGATTGGATCACCTTTAAAATATTTTGTTTTAAAATCATTAGTTTTGGTCCATGAAATAAAAGAACAGGTTCGGGAGTCGGTTACATACGAGGAAGGATTAGCACCCTCGTAACGCCCAAAAATTGGTACCTAATTGATTATCAAATGTCTTTAATGTCAGAATTTAAAAAAAAGTTTAAGATGTAGTCCTCTTTAAAATATTTTAACTTTGAAAATTGGGATTCACTCGCGTAAAAGTATTGACATTAAGTTAACCCTTTTTGAAATTCCTATCTCGAAATAGCAAAACGCTATATCCAATAAGTTAGGACATATAGCTTTGAAATTCCAAGATAGTGGCTTGCATTTAGAAAACCTTCAAAAAACTTAGAAGGGTACTTAATTATTCGAATTCAATGAGAAAAGTGGCAACCCAATAAGTTAGGGCACTACTTTCTCGAAATTTCCAAACACCAAGCATTGCCTTTATATTTTTTGAAATCCTTGAAGTGTCATTTTTAAAACCGATGCATGAAGGAGCGCATTAACATGATAAAACATAACATACGAGATAGGGTTGTAACCATTTTTTTGAAAACGGGATCGACTTTGATTTTGAAAGTGAAAATTAAAACAGGAACGGATTTGAAATACGATCTTTTCTATTAATATTAATTTTAAAAGGTTCGAATTAAATCAAAGTGGTTGCTAAAGATTTCCTCGTCTCGAGATATCCAAGTGTCACATCCCGTAAGTTAGGACACGATACCATGAACTCCCGAGCGTAAGTTGTCTTTAATCTCAATTAGAAATTCATATATCTAAAAATTCAAAAGGATATTTGGCTACTTAGAACTAACGAGAAAATCGAAACCCCGTAAGTTAGGGCACAATTTCTCGAGATTCCAAACACGAAATATTGCCTTATTTAGAAGACTTTTGTTTTTTCGAATGGTAGCGAATTCAATGTTTAAACGACGTGTCACTGGCTTGAATTAAAACAGAACGATTTATTGGATAAGTGCCACAAGACTTGATTCATGAGGCGATGATATGAAAAAGTATAGTGCGACATGAAACGATGATAAAAAATACTACACAAGTGAATAGTATGAGAATACAAATAAACGAATCATAGTATACGCAATGACAATAATCTCGCAACATACATCATTTAAATACTAACGTTAATAATCGAAAAGCAATGAATTAAATAATATATATAACAACTTAAGAAAATTTAAAAACAATTAAAGTAAATAAAATGTAAAACAACTTTTAAAATGATAATAAATAGATTCAAAATAAATATTGTGAAAAAAGAAATTTAATATCAACAATATACAAAGCAATTTAAAAAATAGATCATATGTATGAAAATTTTAGAATAAGTAATATACCGGACATCAAAGAAACAACTAGTATATACATACATAAAAATAGACATAACGATTTGAAATTGATAATAGATATAAAATTTTAAAGTAAATAATAAAATGATTTAAAATGAATAACACATAAAGTGAGTTTAAAATAAATAATGTAGAAGAATTTTAAAATCTATATTACAAGGCAAATTAAAAGGATTCCTATGAGTAATTTTAAAATAAATAATATACATACATACCTATATATATATATAAAAGTGTAAAATAAATGATACATATGTAAAACCTAAATAATAAAAATGTTTTTTATAAATAAAAGAGTTTAATATAAGATATATGAAACAATTTTAAAATAAATAACATGTAAGTTGATTTAAAATAATAAGTAAGAATTTAAAGTAAAAGAGATTTAAAGAAGTAATATACAAAACAAAAATTTTTTATAATATGTGTAAAAGATTTGAAATGCTATATAGATAACATGTGAAAAACCAAAATATAATATGTACAACAATTTAGGATACATAGTGTTAAAGAAACAGTTTGAAACAAATAATAATACAATTTTAAATAACCAACATATTTAAACAAACCAAAATAAATAGCACATATAAGCAATCTTATCTATACAGCCTATAAAATAATTGAGTAAACACATAAATCTTATTTTGATATAACAAAATAAATAAATGAATAAAATAATAGGATTCAGGGTGTGATTGAAACTAAATCAAAATTTGAGGTATCGATTGCAAATAAAGAAAAAGACCAACAGGGACTGAATCAAAATGCACTTAAACGCACGAGGATAAAATGGGACAATATCCCACATCATTATGCGCTGTGCTTCATTCGGCCAAGTCAAGGATTAAAACGGGAATGAAGTAAAATAAAAGGCAAATTTTAAAATGAAAAAAAAATGCAAAAAGGGGACCAAATAGAATAGCATAGGAAAGAAGGAGGGACCATAACCTCAAATAGCCCATTAGGGCCTCAAAAGCATGCGGGTCCCCCTTCAAACTTCCCCCCGTCGTTTTGCTTGGCTTATTTAAGCCAAATTTGTTCTTTTTTTTATTGTTTCAGCATTATTTAGAAAAACAAAAAAAGGAGACAGAGAGTTTTCTTTGCTCTCCCTTCACTCCCCATGTCCGACGATAGGATTTCCTGAGGTTCATTGCGCCGCCGTTGTGGGCCAGTGGCCGGCGTTGCGCAAACGGATTTCTTCCGGTGCCGAAGAGGCCAACGAATGTGAGTACCCTCCTTTTTCTACTCTTTTTGTTTTATTTTTATTATTTTTATTCAAACAAAAAAAATATAAAAGAAAATAAAAGCAACAGAGATTTTAAAGAAAAAAATGAAACAAAAGAGGAATCACCTTTAAAGTTTTGGTTTTTGATTGATTTTTTGTATTGGGAGCTCTCTGTTTTTTTTTTCATTTTCTTTTTTCGAAATACAATCCCCCCTTTTTGAATATTGAAAATCCCTCCTCAAATACAATCAGTTCCCCCCTTTCAGTACAATCTGTCCTCTTTTTATAAAGATAAGATTTTGGCTTTTTAAAGCTGATCTACAAAACATTTCTTTCATTTTTATTTTGTGTTTGCTCTTTTGTTTATTTCTTCCCCCATCATTCGCGTGCTTTCTTTTGCCTTTGTATTTGCTTTCATTGCAGGTGCTATGCGACGTGTGGAAGAGGCGACGGTCAGGGGCATGGTGGCCGAGGTGGCATGCACGGTGGTTCAGCATGCGTGGGGTGAGCGGCGGCTGAAGAAAGAGGCTAAGGTTGCTGAAACAATTTGGGTAGTTGGGCTAGGGTTAGTTTTAGGCCTGTTGGGTCTGGGCTTGTGAAATTATTTGTTGGGCTGTTATATTTTATTTGTTTATGGGCCCGGGCAATATTGGGCCTGTACAGCTGCCCCTCTTTGCTCATTGTCGTGTAACGAGAATAGAGCAAAGATTATAAAAGGACCAATTTTGCCCGGGCTTGCCGAGTCATAAGTTCTTCATCCTTGATCTTCTTTAAATGGCCTCTTGACGGCTTCAATATGCTTTACTGCAACTCAGGAATGCGATATCTACTATCTTTGGTCTGCTCTCCTGTCAACACAGAGACGCCAAACCTGTTATCTTCAACTTGTTCCCTATAAACACAGGGATGCCAAATCTGCCTTTTCGATTTGTTTTTTGACAATACAGAGATGCCAAATCGTCTTAGATCTGCTTCAGTGAAATCATCTGAAGGTTGGATCTGCTATGTATCTGCTCTCCGTCGAAATAGATATGGAAGATCTGTTATCTTGGATCTGCTTTGGTGTGGGAACATCCGAAAGTCAAATCTGCTATGTCTTTGATTTGTTCCTTGTAAGCACAAGGATGCCAGATCCTCTTGGATCTTGCTTCAGTATAAACATCTGAAGGACAGATCTGCTATGTATCTGCTCTTCATTGAAGTAGAGATGCCAAACTTGCTGGATTCGATCTGTTCCACTATAACTTCAGAGAGACAAGATCTGTAATTTTCAGACTATTACCTTACTGCTTAGGGGTTTACGGTCTGTAAATTTGGCTTGTTACCCTACTGGTTAGGGGGTTAAAGTTCATTATCTTCGATCTGTTTCCTTACTGCTTAGGGTGATAAGATCTATGAACTTCAGCTTGTTACCCTACTACTTAGGGGGCTAAAGCTCGTCGCCTTCGATCTGTTTCCCCACTGCTTATGGGGTTAAGATCTGTAAATTCAACCTGTTACCCTACTGCTTAGGGGGTTAAGGCTTGGTGAATTCACTAATTCTAGGAACATGATCTGTAGAATCAGTTTCATGTATTTATGCTTATGCCAAAGAATTAGGATGCTATGATCAAAATGAATCAAATGCTCTTAATTAGATGCATTATGAATGATCTTTGAATGTATGGGTACAACATGTTGTGAGCGTGAATCCCTTTTAATGTTTAGGTGGCCATTGATCTTTGTTCATCAAGGTTCTTTCACTGAAATGGTACCCTATCTTCTTGTTCAGCTCAAATTTTGAACAGAAAACCCGAAAAGGCAGTCCCAATTTAAACTCTTTCTTCTCACATGCTTCGAATATTTGAGTTTGGTTAGTTCTAAATAATAGTCCTGTTCTAGGTCCCTATACTATTTAGAAACTTTCAGAGTAATATGCAGAACTCTTTTTGCGAAAATGGCTTTTAGTCCATTAATCATCATTTCAATGCAAAATGCTTGAAAAAGATTATAATGATAGAACTGAAATTTATCAAAAACAAAATCTGAAGGCAGTAGATTCATCACAGTCAACAAAAATTGCTAGAATACAAAATGAATAAGAAGGGAATAGGTGCCCCAGATATCGCAGCGTGAGCTTCTCTGTGCTAACTTCTTGAGGACACCCTTTTTGTCCGACATGTGTTTAGGGGATCTATAGTACCCTTGTAGATGCCCCAAGACGTAACATCTCTCTTCCTTATTAATTTGGGTATCATCAGACCATCGCATGCTCCACTTTTGATCAAAATTTGAATCGCCCTTTACGGGTTTTCAATTTAAAATCCCTTTGGTCCCAAGGTGTTCTTTGCGAGTTTTCACCCTGGCCTCTCCCTTTTTTTTAGGCAAAGTATTTTTTAATTGAATCCGAATTCATGGGATTGGGTAAAGTCTTGTCATCCATTTCGGCCAATATCAATGCTCCTCCCGAAAATGCTTTCTTTACCACATAAGGTCCTTCCCAATTCGGCGTCCATTTTCCCCTGAAATCCTTTTGTATGGGGAGGATCTTTTTCAATACTAGGTCTCCCTCGTGGAATTCTCTAGGACAAACCTTTTTGTTGTAAGCTTGCATCATTCGCTTTTGGTACATTTGACCATGACGGATAGCCCTTAGCCTCTTTTCTTCAATCAAATTCAACTGGTCATATCGGGACTGGATCCATTCTGCTTCATCCAACTTTACCTCTGACAAAACTCTGAGGGAAGGGATCTCGAACTCGATAGGTAAAATTGCCTCCATTCCATAGACCAATGAGAAAGGCGTTGCTCCGGTGGAAGTCCTGAAAGACGTTCGATAAGCATAGAGGGCGAATGGTAGCTTCTCATGCCAATCTTTATAAGTTTCTGTCATCTTTCCCACAATCTTCTTGATGTTCTTATTGGCTGCTTTGACTGCACCGTTCATCTTCGGGCGATACGGTAACGAGTTGTGGTGTCTAATCTTGAACTGACTACAGACCTCCGCTATCGTGCTATTGTTCAAATTCAATGCGTTGTCAGATATGATCCTTTCCGGCATTCCATATCGACAAATGATTTCCTTTTTTAAGAACTTGCTAACTGCCGATTTTGTAACATTGGGATATGAAGCGGCTTCCACCCACTTGGTGAAATAATCGATGACCACAAAGATGAAACGATGCCCATTTGAAGCTTTTGGTGAAATTGGCCCAATCACATCCATGCCCCACATCGAGAAAGGCCATGGCGAAGTCATGACATGCAGAGGTGAAGGAGGTACATTAATCTTGTCTCCATAGATTTGGCACTTATGACATCTTTTGGCGTAGTTAACACAGTCTCCTTCCATGGTGGACCAATAATAACCAAATCTCATAATTTGCCTAGCCATTGTGAAGCCATTAGCATGTGTCCCACAGACGCCCTCATGGACTTCCTCTAAGATTTTCTTAGCCTCTATAGCATCTACACATCTCAACAGTACTTGATTCTTCCTTCTTTTGTATAGGATCTCTCCATCTAAGACATAGTCATGGGCCAGTCTTCTCAATGTTCTTTTATCGTTCTCAGTAGCTTGGTCGGGGTACTCATGATTCTTCACATATCGCAGGATATCATGGTACCAATGGTGATCATCATTTTCTTCTTCTTCTTCGAGGTTGTAACAATAAGCCGGGGCCTCGTAAATGCTCATTTGGATTGGTTTCACATCCTCTGGTTGGTTCACCTTGATCATAGAAGCTAAAGTTGCTAGGGCGTTAGCCATCTGATTTTCCTCTCGCGGGAGGTTGCAGAAGACAATATCATCAAATTCTTTAATTAATTCAAGGATCAGCCTTCGATAATTGATCAACTTGGGGTCTCTCGTCTCCCATTCACCTTTGAGTTGATAAATCACTAGGGCAGAATCTCTATATACCTCTAACACCTTGATTTTACGTTCTATGGCCACACGTATTCCCATGATGCATGCTTCGTATTCTGCCATATTGTTCGTGCAGTCAAAATCCAATTTACTAGTGAAGGGATAATGATCTCCGTTCGGGGATACCAGGACTGCCCTGATACCATTGCCTACGGCATTTGATACTCCATCAAAGTTTAGCTTCCAAGGATGACTTTCTTGAGGGTCTTCTTCAGTGGTTGCTATGTACATTAGATATTTATTTGGGAAGTTAAAGTTTAGAGGCTCGTAGTCCTCTAGGGCTCTGCTGGCTAGGAAATCTGCTATCGCACTCCCTTTTACGGTCTTCTGGTTCACATAGACTATATCGAATTCAGAAAGTAGAATTTGCCATCGGGCCATTCTCCTGTTCAAGGCAGTCGACTCCATCAATTACTTCAGAGGGTCCATTTTAGAGACTAGCCAAGTTATGTGATACAACATGTATTGTCTCAGTCTTCGGGTTGTCCAGATTAAGGCACAACACAACTTTTCAATGAACGAGTATCTCCTCTCACACTCAGTAAACTTTTTACTGAGGTAATATATCGCTCTTTCTTTCCTTCTTGATTCATCATGTTGGCCAAGCACGCATCCCATAGAATTTTCAAATACCGTCAAATACAGTATCAGTGGCTTATCTAGACTAGGTGGTGTCAACACTGGAGCATTAGACAAATATTGCTTAACTTTGTCGAACGTCTTCTGGCATTCCTCGTCCCAAACACCAGGGTTGTGTTTTTTAAGGAGACGGAATATGGGGTCACATTTCTCGGTTAGTTGTGAAATAAACCGAGCGATGTAATTTAATCTTCCTAGGAATCCCCGAACATCCTTCTGAGTACGTGGTGAAGGTAAATCTTGTATGGCTTTGACTTTATCTGGGTCAATCTCAATCCCTTTTTCACTGACTACGAATCCTAGTAGTTTTCCAGACCTGGCCCCGAAGGTACACTTCGCTGGATTGAGTTTCAGCTGGAATTTCCTCAACCTCAAAAATAATTTCCTCAAGACTTGCACATGCTCTTCTTCAGTCCGAGATTTGGTGATCATGTCGTTGACGTAGACTTCAATTTCTTTATCCATCATATCATGGAATAGGGTTACCATGGCTCTCTGATATGTTGCTCCCGTATTTTTCAATCCGAACGGCATCACCTTATAGCAAAAGGTTCCCCACATGGTCACGAATGTGGTTTTATTCATGTCTTCAGGATGCATCTTGATCTGATTGTACCCCGAGAAACCATCCATGAAGGAGAAGAGTGAGTAACCTGCCGTGTTATCCACTAAGGTGTCAATATGAGGCAATGGGAAATTATCCTTTGGGCTAGCTTTGTTTAAGTCTCTGTAGTCTACACACATCCGTACTTTTCCATATTTTTTAGGGACGGGGACGATGTTGGCTACCCATTCCGAGTACTTAACTACTTGTAAGAAACCAGCATCAAATTGCTTCTTGATCTCTTCTTTTATTTTCAACAAAACATCGGGCCGCATCCTTCGAAGCTTTTGCTGGACTGGTTTGTATTCTTCTTTGATGGGGAGCCTGTGTACCACAATGTTAGTACTTAACCCAGGTATATCTTGATATGACCATGCAAAGACATCCTTGAACTCTTGGAGTAACTCAATAAGGTCCCGCTTTGTCTCTGTGGTAATGCAAGCTCCGATCTTTACTTCTTTCCTTTCTAGTTCATCTCCCAAGTTCACGACTTCTACGGTCTCTTCGTGGGGTAGAATCTATTTCTCCTCATGTTTTACCATCCTTAACAAATCAGGGGATAAGTTACAATCTCCGTCATCCTCAAAGTCCTGAGATCCCTCTAGACACATATCCCGCTCAAAAGGAGACTCTGAATTAGTAGCAACGTCACTCACATCATTGATATCTGGAGACCTGTTGTAGGAGCGAAGGAAGATACAAAGAACAAGAGAATCCAAGAACAATGATATGTATGGTATGATCATGAATGAAAGAATAAAAGTATATTTGCACGAAATAAGTCAAAAGGATGCATTTTATTGAAATAACGATTTCGAACATAAGCCTATTTCACAAAAGGAAACTTATTACTCCTAGGCCTGGAGCAATAAGTGTGTTTTGAACATTACTCTGAGTTAGTTCTAAAGACTACAGGAATCTCTTCCGCAGTCCAATTACTCAGAACACTTCTCGGCTCATAGGGGCGAATGCCTGACAAATTCTCTACCCCCGTCCCTTCTTTATATGTGGCGTTGATGTCCAAACTCTCCATCATTCCTTCCAAGATTTCCTTTCCTGACGTCTTCCACTCAGAGTGAATGACCCCTCCAAACACAAAAGTTTTCGATATATAGGGGAAGATCATTGGTTCCCATTCGATTTCTCCCCCGCTAAATCGCGCTCTCTTTGTTTCTTGCTTCTTCTGAAGTTCCTTCTTTCTTTGTTTCATGTCTGGCTTAAACCCTAACCCAAAATGGCCTTGTTTGTCTTTCATCATTAGTACATTAATCCTTCCCTGGAGGTATTCCCGAGTCCTCTTCCGAGTAGAGCCCCTTTTCCAATAGTTAGTCGTAGTCTCATTCTTGTAGTCTCAGATAACCTGGGCATTGGAATCTTATTTCCTTTGGTGATGAACGTCGCATTCACAAACTCCAAAGATCGAAAAGAGCACTCGATTGCTTCATCATTTGCCTCCAGATATGGGGCGTCACTGGTTATTGCCGCGATGATGTCCTCTTCAGCATTGATCATTACTAACCGACCTTCGGTCACTAATTTCAACTTTTGATGCAGCAATGAAGGGACTGCCCCCACCGAGTGTATCTACGGTCTCCCCAATAGGCAATTATATGAAGGCTTAATGTCCATGACCAAGAAATCTACCTCGTATGTGCTCGGCCCAATTAAGAGGGGTACTTCAATTCTCCCCATTACCTTCTTTTCCGTGCCATCAAATGCTCTCACTACACTTTGGCATGTCTTCATATGGGAACTATCCACTGGCAACGTACTCAGCGTAGATAGGGGTAGGACATTCCGTGCAGACCCATTGTCAATCAATACCCCCGGTAACATGTACCCTTTACAGCGGGTCGTGATGTGCAAAGCTTTAGTTGATCCTCGGCCCCCTGGCAGTACCTCATCGTCATTGAAGAATATGAAGTTTTCGGCACTTATATTGTTGACTAACCGGTCCAGTTTGTTTACAGAGATATCGTTAGCAACATAAGTTTCATTCAGCACCTTAATCAATGCGCTGCGATGGGTTTCGGAGCTTAAAAGTAAGGCCAGTACCAATATACGCGCTGGTTGTTTGTGCAACTGTTCTAAGATACTATATTCGCTGTGCTTGAGAAATTTTAAGAATTCCTTGGCTTCTTTTTTAGTCACTGATTCGTTAACAGTTGGTTCAAGCCCCACCGGCTTCTCTTTCTTTTGCTCAATTGCTAATGATTTTTCTTTAACCTGCTCGGATTTTGTATTTGGGTATAACGCCTTCCGCTGCGCGTATAAAAACCTTCGTCTTGAACTTCTTCTGATGCATTAATCGGGGTCTCCTCTCCCAGGAATGTCACATTGCAGCTATAGTTCCACGGTACCCTTTTGCTATCCTTGTAAGGGAAGGCAACGGGCTTCCGGATTATGACCTTTGGCGCAACTTGTGCCTCGGCTTCATTCATTCTCGGACGTGATATGATAACCATTGGGTGGTTGACTTTGTAAACATCTTTCATCGACCCCTCTTCGGAGGCACGCATATCTGCTTCTTCCGGGCTTTCGACATATTCGAAGAATTCTAGCTCCTTATTATCCATCAATCCTTGTACTAAAGCCCTGAATTGGCTGCATTTCTGAATCTCGTGATCCTCTTGATCGTGGAACTCACAATAATTCTTCGCTTCTCGAGGTCTGACCCTTGAATTCTATGCTATCAACCCTCTTTCCACCATTTTCTTCCAAACTTCCTCCAACGGGGTATTCACTTCTGCAATACTCATCTTAATTTCTTTCCCCGAACTCTCGATTATCGCATTTATTCCCTTATCCCCATGGTTAGGTAATGGGTTCTCTGTATTGGATGCATTATCAAATTTCACAATCCCCATGTTGATGAGTCTTTCAACCAATTTCTTGAAAGTGGTGCAGTTTTCTATCGAGTGTCCTGTGGCTCCCATATGGTATTCGCATTGGGCATTTGCGTCATACCATTTGGGGTATAGAAGTTGCATTGGCTTCAGATAAAAGAGAGACACGACATGTGCATCAAATAAACTCTGGTATAACTCCTTGTACGTCATTGGAATGGGCGTAAATTGAAGTTTCTCCCTATTTTGTTTTGTGTTGGGCTCTTGTCTGGGTGGGCCCTGCTGTCTAGTAGTTGTCGACCTTGGTTGGATTACGGTGATCGATTTCAAATATGAGCTCACATTATTCACCTCGTGCTCTTTCTTTCTTGGCGCTGACCTCTTAGCGTTTTCCCCAGCCTCTATTTTCCCACATCTTATGGCATTTTCTATCATTTCTCCAGACATTACTATGTCCAAAAAAATCTTGGTTGCGCTACCCAGCATGTGGTTAATAAAAAGTGCCTTCAGGGTATTGATGAAGAGCATAGTGGTCTCCTTTTCCAACAGAGGGGGTTGGACCTGTGTGGTCACTTCTCTCCATCGCTGGGCGTACTACCTAAAGCTCTCATTATGCTTTTTCTCCATATTCTGTAAAGTGATTCTATCAGGGACTATGTCTGCCACATGACCGTACTGCTTCATGAAGGCTTGTGCTACATCTTTCCATGAACTGATCTGGGCGCGACTCAACTGGTTGTACTATCTAGAAGCGGCCCCAACCAGACTTTCTTGGAAGAAGTGAATTAATAGTTGGTCATTATTGACATGACCTACCATTCGTCTGCAGAACATAGTGATGTGAGCTTCGGGACAGCTAGTCCCGTTGTATTTCTCAAATTTCAGAGTTTTGAACTTGGGAGGGAGTATCAGGTCTGGAACGAAACTTAATTCCTTAGCATCGATTCCACCATGATAGTCGGTGCTTTCCATTTCTTTAAATTTTTCTTCCAACCATCTACACCTTTCTTCAAGCTCTCTCGGGAGTTCTACCCTTGTCTTTTCTGCTTTTTTTACTTCATCAAGATTGAGGACCACAGGATTGGTCGGGTTATCCCTCGGATTAGAGCTCGAGCCGGCCTGATAATTCATCAGTGTTGAAACACCGGCCTGAAATGGTTGGGGCCTAATTGTGACTGATGGCCTTCTTGGGTACATATCAAGTTGTGTCTGAACGTTCGTTGGGGCAAAACCCGGAGGGTAGGTAGGGTTTTCATTATCTTCTCCCGCATTGATCAAAGGGCTTTTCCCTTTTTCTAATCCGCTAGCCAATAGATGAGTTAATTGGTCCATCATGCTTTTCTGGGACTCCAACATATGGTCCCTCATATCTTGTTGGATTTTGGCAAGCTGTTCTTGCATACGTGCTTGTAATTGATCCTGCATCTCTTTTTGCATTTATTCCAATCTCTCTAACCTTTGGTCCATTGCCCTTGTTTTTCCCCTTGTACCATAACGATGTTCCATGGTAACTAGCATGATTTTTAGGGTTTCTTGTGAGTTTTAGTGCGTATGATGCAATGCTGATGCATGAATGCAATGAATGCGATGAATGCAAAAAAGCATTGATTCCAATTCGATTTCATTAGAGTAACTTTTCTAGAAAATAAGTTTCTTTACATAAAACAGATTACATATAAGGCTTGGCCCTGATACTTAAGGCCTTGACCTACCTAAGAAGCCAAGCTAGCTCTCGTCCTCGGTCTGATCCTGACTCGTATTTTAAACTCAGCACATCGGCTTGTACTGCTAATGTTTGCAAGTGATGAGCCACTTCTCGCACTTGAGTCAAAGCTTCGCCCATGACGTAGTCCCTGCTCCTGACTTGGTCTTGAGATTGATGAAGTTGCTCCTTCCATCGCTCGTTATTTACCTCGAGGAGTTCTATCTGAAGTTCACGATTTTGCAGCGCTATTTTGAGTTCTTCTATATTCTCTTTTAATTCTTCAATTCTGTTCTGACTAGCTTTCAACTCGATTGCAGAGTTACGCGAGCGATATTGATACAATGACCTCTCTAACTCTGATACCCGGATCTTTAACCCTTCTTTCTCATTCTGGCTTTCTACCAAACTTTTTTTCAGTGCACCTTCTCGAGCTTGAGCATCGTGAAATTTTTCTTCCCACTGGTTGGCTTTGCTTTGTTCTTCTTTAACTTCATGTCGCCATTGTTCGGATGTTTTTCCTAACCCAGTGGTTCTCATTGATCTGTGCAGCTTCTTATAGTCTGTTTTCAAACTGTCTAAGTCCTCTTCAGCCTTGTTTTTCCCTTTTCTGAGTTTTCAGCTTCTAGTTTCTAGACATCGACATCTAACCCTAACTGCATCTTTTCTTCTTCCAACTGCTTGATCCTTTTTTCTAGCTCCAAACTCTTTCTCTCGAAATCTTACCTGATGATTTCTAGCTCAGATGGGATTACTTTCAAGTGCTCTTCTATCGACTGAGGATTCCTTTGATCTGATGTAGGGATGTTGTCGTTAATCCTCTGATTCCACCATCGGTCGTACTCAGGAGTAGTCATGGGATTGGCAGCAAACTTCTTCATTCTACGAGTCTGGTTCCAGGCATTTGATATCTCGTGAACTTTCTCTTTGTAATTATTCCCTGTGAACACGAACTCGCACTGGGCTAACCCGTATGTTGGTGGTGTAAACTGTCTGGATCTGTATTGTCGCAATGCAAGCAGAGGAGCATACCTGACGGCCCCCCATACTCCTAACAAGGGAACCCAATCGAAGTCTCTGCATCGGTATAATATTTCATCAGGAACCATCCACGGGGCTCTCTATTCAACATCTTCTTCTTGCAGATTTTGGAGAACCGCCATCCAATTTTCTTCTGTCACATCATCTCGCCTCGGTGTAGCAACTAACTCTTTTAGCGGAGAGTAATTTTTAGAGAAGATATGATACGAGACCTTTTCCACTTTCTAAAAATGGTTGTGGAACCAGGATAGCAAGAGCTATGCACATCCAATAAATCTCCCTTCACCCGCTCTTTTACAAGCATTTAATGATCTAAAAGTTTCAGCCAAGATTGCGAGTACAGATGTGGTTCCTTTACCAAGCCTGTCAAAAAGATCGGCAACAGCCTCGTCTACATGCCCCAAAGCTTTGTGGAAGATGACCAGTCCATAAATGCTCAAGGCGAAGACATCTACCCTTTTCTTCACGTCGGGGTGCGCTAAGACTAGATCCCTCAGGTTCCTCCAAGGAATGCATTTACAATATCCTTTTTGTTTGATCCGGGTTGTCACCCACTGTTCGCTCATCCCTGTGATGTTCATCAGCTTTTTTGAAAATGCTGGGACGTTAGCAGGTCTGGAATAAATTCTGTCAACCTGAATCTTTGGGCAATGGAGCAAGGTCATGTATTCTTCTATAGTAGGTACCAAATCTACTTTCCCGAAAGTGAAGCAACTGTAGGCAGAATTCCAATATTGGGCAAGGGCTCGAAACAAGTGTTCATCTACCTTGACATCGAGCAGATAAGGTAAATCACCGTAATGACAATAGAATAGCTGTTTGACCTCATCATCCCACTAACCCTAAATTTCTTTCATCTCTTGGAGATTATTCTGAGTTACGCTGATGCGAGTAAAATTCCATAACTCTGACACGTGCCCCTCGGTAAGACTGTCACCTTTCTCTTGTTGTGTTGTCTCAGCCCATATCTGGACAGCCGCGTTGTCTTCTACTTTATCAAAAAACCCTTTTTCCATGATAAGCTATCTATTTAGTAGCCGAATACGAATCAACACCTTTTATAATGAAAATTCCATGCAAATACAATCAAAGTAAAACAAAGCAAGTCAGTAATTTATACACAGTTCAAAACAAACAAAGAATAATAAATATAGCACTTACTTAGGTGACCACTAGGGTTTCGGAGTGGCTCTACCTAGGGCGGGTTCTTAAGGCTCGCTACATGGGGTGTGGTTCTAGAGTAAGGGTACCTGAACTAGCAGATTCCCCGATCTTCACCCATTATAGGCTCATACAGACCGAGTTCAGTTTAGGGGAAGACATTTCCCTATGGCTGCACAGAGATGAAAATCTCATGAAGACATAGGTATGGATGTATCCTGAAAGCGATCCACTATCCTGCACGAAGGTGAAAACCTCACGAAGGAGTAGTTTCTCACTCCCACTTAAAGGGGTGTGACCACAGCGGTCATGCAATGCAATATGCAAAACTATTGCAGCTTCTAGTTTCTGGACATCGACATCTAACCCTAACTGCATCTTTTCTTCCTCCAACTGCTTGATCCTTTTTTCTAGCTCCAGACTCTTTCTCTCGAAATCTTGCCTGATGATTTCTAGCTCAGATGGGATTACTTTCAAGTGCTCTTCTATCGACTGAGGATTCCCTTGATCTGATGTAGGGATGTTGTTGTTAATCCTCTGATTCCACCATCGGTCGTACTCAGGAGTAGTCATGGGATTGGCAGCAAACTTCTTCATTCTACGAGTCTGGTTCCAGGAATTTGATATCTCGCGAACTTTCTCTTTGTAATTATTCCCTGTGAACACGAACTCGCACTGGGATAACCCGTATGTTAGTGGTGTAAACTGTCTGGATCTATATTGTCGCAATGCAAGCAGAGGAGCATACCTGACGGCCCCCCATACTCCTAACAAGGGAACCCAATCGAAGTCTCTGCATCGGTATAATATTTCATCAGGAACCATCCACGGGGCTCTCTATTCAACATCTTCTTCTTGCAGATTTTGGAGAACCGTCATCCAATTTTCTTCTGTCACATCATCTCGCCTCAGTGTAGCAACTAACTCTTTCAGCAGAGAGTAATTTTTAGAGAAGATACGATACGAGACCTTTTCCACTTTCCAAAAATGGTTGTGGAACCAGGATAGCAAGAGCTATGCACATCCAATAAATCTCCCTTCACCCGCTCTTTTACAAGCATTTAATGATCTAAAAGTTTCAGCCAAGATTGCAGGTACAGATGTGGTTCCTTTACCAAGCCTGTCAAAAAGGTCGGCAACAGCCTCGTCTACATGCCCCAAAGCTTTGGGGAAGATGACCAGTCCATAAATGCTCAAGGCGAAGACATCTACCCTTTTCTTCACGTCGGGGTGCGCTAAGACTAGATCCCTCAGGTTCCTCCAAGGAATGCATTTACAATATCCTTTTTGTTTGATCCGGGTTGTCACCCACTGTTCGCTCATCCCTGTGATGTTCATCGACTTTTTGAAAATCTTTGGGACGTTAGCAGTCCGCATAAATTCATCAACTTGAATCTTTGGGCAATGGAGCAAGGTCATGTATTCTTCTATAGTAGGTACCAAATCTACTTTCCCAAAAGTGAAGCAATCAGAGGCGTAATTCAATATTGGGCAAGGGCTCAAACAAGTGTTCATCTACCTTGACATCGAGCAGATAAGGTAAATCACCGTAATGACAATAGAATAGCTGTTTGACCTCATCATCCCACTAACCCTAAATTTCTTTTATCTCTTGGAGATTATTCTGAGTTACGCTGATGCGAGTAAAATTCCATAACTCTGACACGTGCCCCTCGGTAAGACTGTCACCTTTCTCTTGTTGTGTTGTCTCAGCCCATATCCGGACAGTCGCGTTGTCTTCTACTTTATCAAAAAACCCATTTTCCATGATAAGCTATCTATTTAGGAGCCGAATACGAATCAACACCTTTTATAATGAAAATTCCATGCAAATACAATCAAAGTAAAACAAAGCAAGTCAGTAATTTATACACAGTTCAAAACAAACAAAAAATAATAAATATAGCACTTGCTCAGGTGACCACTAGGGTTTCGGAGTGGCTCTACCTAGGGCGGGTTCTTAAGGCTCGCTACATGGGGTTTGGTTCTAGAGTAAGGGTACTTGAACTAGCAGATTCCTCGATCTTCACCCATTATAGGCTCATACAGACCGAGTTCAGTTTAGGGGAATACATTTCCCTATGGCTGCACGGAGATGAAAATCTCACGAAGACATAGGTATGGATGTATCCTGAAAGCGATCCACTATCCTGCACAAAGGTGAAAACCTCACAAAGGAGTAGTTTCTCACTCCCACTTAAAGGGGTGTGACCACAGCGGTCATGCAATGCAATATGCAAAACTATTTAAAGACTCGAACTAACGCAGCAGGTATTGTACCACAAAAATAGCCGATGAAATGCAATGAAAGGATCGTATTTCAAAACCAAGTTTTCAATTTTCGATAAAAAGACAAGAGTTAATCAACTTGTGGCTTGACTCTCTCATTCGTGTCCCCAATGGAGTCGCCAAGCTGTCGAAACCATTTTCAAATCGAGTTTTGGAAAATGGGAGTCGATTTTAAAAAACAAAAACGAGAGTTGCCACCAATCTTTTTAGGTGTGATTGGATCACCTTTAAAATATTTTGTTTTAAAATCATTAGTTTTGGTCCATGAAATAAAAGAACGGGTTCGGGAGTCGGTTACGTACGAGGAAGGATTAGTACCCTCGTAACGCCCAAAAATTGGTACCTAATTGATTATCAAATGTCTTTAATGTCAGAAATTTAAAAAAAAGTTTAAAATGTAGTCCTCTTTAAAATATTTTAACTTTGAAAATTGGGATTCACTCGTGTCAAAGTATTGACATTAAGTTAACCCTTTTTGAAATTCCTATCTCGAAACAGCAAAACGCTATATCCAATAAGTTAGGACATATAGCTTTGAAATTCCAAGATAGTGGCTTGCATTTAGAAAACCTTCAAAAAACTTAGAAGGGTACTTAATTATTCGAATTCAACGAGAAAAGTGGCAACCCAATAAGTTAGGGCACTACTTTCTCGAAATTTCCAAACACCAAGTTTTGCCTTTATATTTTTTGAAATCCTTGAAGTGTCATTTTTAAAAACGATGCATGAAGGAGCGCATTAACATGATAAAACATAACATACGAGATAGGGTTGTAACCATTTTTTTGAAAACGGGATCGACTTTGGTTTTGAAAGTGAAAATTAAAATGGGAACGGATTTGAAATACGATCTTTTCTATTAATATTAATTTTAAAAGGTTCGAATTAAATCAAAGCGGTTGCTAAAGATTTCCTCGTCTCGAGATATCGAAGTGTCACATCCCGTAAGTTAGGACACGATACCATGAACTCCCGAACGTAAGTTGTCTTTAATCTTAATTAGAAATTCGTATATCTAAAAATTCAAAAGGATATTTGGCTACTTAGAACTAACAAGAAAATCGAAACCCCGTAAGTTGGGGCACAATTTCTCGAGATTCCAAACACGAAACATTGCCTTATTTAGAAGATTTTTGTTTTTTCGAATGGTAGCAAATTCGATGTTTAAACGACGTGTCACTGGCTTGAATTAAAATAGAACGATTTATTGGATAAGTGCCACAAGACTTGATTCATGAGGCGATGATATGAAAAAGTATAGTGCGACATGAAACGATGATAAAAAATACTACACAAGTGAATAGTATGAGAATACAAATAAACGAATCATAGTATACGCAATGACAATAATCTCGCAACATACATCATTTAAATACTAACGTTAATAATCGAAAACCAATGAATTAAATAATATATATAACAACTTAAGAAAATTTAAAAACAATTAAAGTAAATAAAATGTAAAACAACTTTTAAAATGATAATAAATAGATTCAAAATAAATATTGTGAAAAAAGAAATTTAATATCAACAATATACAAAGCAATTTAAAAAATAGATCATATGTATGAAAATTTAGAATAAGTAATATACCATACATCAAAGAAACAACTAGTATAATATGTACAACAATTTAGGATACATAGTGTTAAAGAAATAGTTTGAAACAAATAATAATACAATTTTAAATAACCAACATATTTAAACAAACCAAAATAAATAACACGTATAAGCAATCTTATCTATACAGCCTATAAAATAATTGAGTAAACACATAAATCTTATTTTGATATAACAAAATAAATAAATGAATAAAATAAAAGGATTCAGGGTGTGATTGAAACTAAATCAAAATTTGAGGTATCGATTGCAAATAAAGAAAGAGACCAACAGGGACTGAATCAAAATGCGCTTAAATGCACGAGGATAAAATGGGACAATATCCCACATCATTATGCGCTGTGCTTCATCCGTCCAAGTCAAGGATTAAAACGGGAATGAAATAAAATAAAAGGCAAAATTTAAAATGAAAAAAGAAATGCAAAAAGAGGACCAAATAGAATGGCATAGGAAAGAAGGAGGGACCATAACCGCAAATAGCCCATTAGGGCCTCAAAAGCATGTGGGTCCCCCTTCAAACTTCCCCCCGTCGTTTTGCTTGGCTTATTTAAGCCAAATTTGTTCTTTTTTTATTGTTTCAGCATTATTTAGAAAAACAAAAAAAAAAAGGAGACAGAGAGTTTTCTTTGCTCTCCCTTCACTCCCCATGTTCGGCGATAGGATTTCCTGAGGTTCATTGCGCGGCCGTTGTGGGCCAGTGGCCAGCGTTGCGCTAACGGATTTCTTCCGGCACCGAAGAGGCCAACGAAGGTGAGTACCCTCCTTTTCTACTCTTTTTGTTTTATTTTTATTATTTTTATTCAAACAAAAAAAATATAAAAGAAAATAAAAGCAACAGAGATTTTAAAGAAAAAAATGAAACAAAAGAGGAATCACCTTTAAAGTTTTGGTTTTTAATTGATTTTTTGTATTGGGTGTTCTCTATTTTTTTTTTCCTTTTCTTTTTTTGAAATACAATCCCCCTTTTGAATATTGAAAATCCTCCTCAAATACAATCAGTTCCCCCCTTCAATACTGATCATCCTCTTTTTACAAAGATAAGATTTTGGCTTTTTAAAGCCGATCTACAAAAAATTTCTTTCATTTTTATTTTGTGTTTGCTCTTTTGTTTATTTCTTCCCCCATCATTCACGTGCTTTCTTTTGCCTTTGTATTTGCTTTCATTGCAGGTGCTATGCGTGGCGTGGAAGAGGCTGACAGTCGAGGGCATGGTGGTAGAGGTGGCATCTTGTGTGGTTCAAAGATGCGTGGGGTGGCGGTGAAGAAAGAGGCTAGGGTTGCTGAAACAATTTGGGTAGTTGGGCTAGGGTTAGTTTTAGGCCTATTGGGTGCAGGCTTGTGAAATTATTTGTTGGGCTGTTATATTTTATTTGTTTATGGGCCCGGGCAATATTGGGCCTGTACACTTAGTATTTTCTTCCACGGTGAGACTTTCAAAAATACTTTGTCTCTGATTTGAAACTCTATATCTTTTCATTTCAAGTCCGCATACGATTTCTGACGATCTGACGTTGTTTTCAGACTTTCACGGATTACTTTTACTTTCTGCTCGGTCTCTCTGATCAAGTTGACCCCGTGTATCTTGTTTTCACTGGGCTCAGTCCAATACAATGGTGTACAACATTTACGACCATACAAAGCCTCATAAGGTGTCATTTTGATACTCGATTGAAAGCTATTATTGTACGCAAATTCAATCAGAGGTAAGGATCGTTCCCACGTACCTTCAAACTCGAGAATGCAACATCTCAACATATCCTCAAGTATCTGAATGATTCGTTTGAACTGACCATCTATTTACGGATGGAAAGGAGCGTTGAAATGTAATTTCGTACCTAATGCATCTTGCAATTTCTTCCAAAATCGCGATGTAAACCTCGGATCTCTATTTAAAACAATAGAAATAGGCACACCGTGTAATCTTACAATCTGAGAAACATATAACTCAGCAAGCTTATCAAGTGAGTAATCTATACGAATTGGGACAAAATGAGCCGATTTAGCCAATCTATCCACAATAACCCAGATTGCATCTTTCTTGCTCGGTGTCAATGTTAAACCAGATACAAAATCTATCGTGACTCTGTGCCATTTCCACTCAGGTATCATGATCAGCTGAACCAATCCAGAAGATACCTGATGTTTGGCTTTTACTTGTTGACAGACTAAACATTTCGAAACAAAGTCAGAAATGTCTCGTTTCATACCATGCCACCAGTAAAGTTGTTTCAGATCATTGTACTTCTTTGTACAACCCGGGTGAAAAAATACCCGACTGCTATAAGCTCATTCGAACATATTTTCATTCAATTTAGTCCAAAAACACATAAATGGGAAAATAACCATTTTACCCCTAACATTTACACTGTTTACAATTTAGTCCCTATTACACAAAACACAAAATATACAAAATTTCACTATACCCATGTAAGGCCGAATTTTACCCATATTCATACGAGTCCATATATTTCATTTATTTCACATTTCAGTCCCCCAAACTATTATTTTTGCAAATTAGTCCTAATTACTCAAAATCATCAAAAATTCTAGTACAGAACATGTTAACCCAAAATATATCATTCATTTTTCATCATTAAACAACAAAAATCTCAAGCTCTCATCAATGGCATAACTCAAAATATTCATAAAGTAAAAAATTCAAGCATGGGTCTTGAAGATAGCTTAGCAACGATCTAAAAAACGTAAAAATTATCAAAAACTAAGCTAGAACTTACCTTGAATCAAGTTGAGAAATGGCGGAACCCTAGCTTCTTTTCTTTTTCTTTCTTATTTTGGTTTCGGTCAAGAGAAAATAAAATGAACATGGCTTATTTTATGATATGTTTATATTATATTAACTTATTCTATTAATTTACCATATTAACCTTAGTTAAAAAAAATTATATTATCACATATATTTGTCCTTTGCCGTCCACCAATATTAATAGTGGCCCAATTTCAACATAAGGACTTCATATTAAAAATACATTAACAATTTGGTCCTCACACATTAAACTATCAAGTTTTCATTTTACGCGATTAAGTCCTTTTATTTAATCGGGCACCTAAACGACAAAATTAAATCACGAAAATTTCACACACACAAATTCACACATAATAAACACAAAAAGTAATTTTTAAATATTTTTTTGACTCAGATTCGTGGTCCCGAAACCACCATTTTGACTTGGGTCTAAATAGGGTTGTTACACACACACTCGTGCCTTTTTTCGCTCGTTTCTTCTCTTGCGATTTCATATAAGACTCGATGAGACTTTATCTCTAGCCTAGAGGGTCGGTTTCAATTGGTTAACAAAGGTAATGTTGTTTCCAGTGTAAGGTTGGCTGAAAGAAACAAAAATGGGTTTATAGAGTGTGGCGTGAAGGGTAAATAGGGGTAATGGCAAAAATAGATGATCAGGAACTACAAACGCTGAATTCAAAATTTGAAACACTTCGAGAGACTTCAGAATGTCAAATATCAAAGAATTGAATGAACTCTCTTATTTTTTAAATTTCGTATACATATTATTTTTATGAAGTACAATGAGATGAATTACAATGCAAAATCTCAATACACGATTTTTTTTACAAACCTAATTTGAGGTTGTTTCAAACGTTTGAAATTCTCATTTTGGGTAGCTTTGATACCAATTGGTGCGATCTAGCCTCGGTTTAGTAAGTTGAGTCACTTTTGTTGTCCGATCATCTAACGATGAAGTTTGGTTTGTTTTGTGAAGGTAGGAGGATATTTGGCTATGAATGGGAATCGATGTTCAATTAGGTTCAAATGGGGTTAGGTTTAATGTTTGGGTTTGGCTATTAAGGAAGATTTAACTTAGGTTGATATTAATTCGGCTAAGACGAAAAATGGAATAAAAGGGCTTAAGAGATAAGAGTGAACCAACACTATACTTAAGTGTTGACTCGAAACTTATACATTTTTAAGATGGCTTGGTGAAGGAAAAGGTAGAAACCTCGACCCACTAACTATGGAAGATAGGAACCTTGGTATAAAGGATTCAAACGCCACACTGCTAAAGTGATGAGTTTAGTTTAAAGAACTAGGTTGATGCCACTAGCTATGTAGATAAGTCAACAGAGTCTTTGGACGAAATTGAGAGAAGTTAATCTCACAAAATACAAGTTAATCTCACAAAATACTTAGTTTCATTCAAAAATGGTCAAAATTTCTTTACAAGGTGAAATGAGCTTAAATTTATATGCAATATGTGACAGCCCTAAATTGACCCTAGTCGGAAAGTGGTTTCGGGACCACAAGACCGAGTCATAAAAATAATTAACCATTATATTTGATGCTTATTATATGTATATAGGCATGTGTGAAAATTTCATGTTTGAATTTTGTTAATTGTAAATGAATTTTGCTAAATAGGACTTGTGTGAGAAAATTTAGAAATGTGCTAGACAAATGTTAAAGTGGCCTATTGATGCATGCTAGAAAATGTTGTCCTTGCATGTCAAAATACCCAAAACTTGGGATGGTGGCCGGCCATGCTATGGGTAAAAAGGTATTATAAACATGTTATGTTAGTGTTTCATGGGAGGAATGATAAAATAAGGAGCATGGTAATAAAATAATGAAAAGGAAAATGATGAAGAAAAAAAAAGAAAAGTTCTCATGTTGTTCAACTTGGCCGAATAGAAGAAAGAAAAAGAAGGGAAAGAGCTTGGAGAAAATCGGCTATGGTGGTTCACTAGACTAAGGTATGTTGATGTTGTTCCATGAGATTCATGCATATTTTTAGTTGTTAGCTTGAGTTCTACCTAGCCCATGGTTTAAATCTTTGCTATGAGATGGAGATGATATTCGGCCATGGGTGTTGTCTTCTTGGTTGGTGTTTGATGTTGTGGTGATGAGGCATGAAGATGAGTTAAGTTTCGGCTAAGGTGGACTTGTGTTGATGTCATTTGCATGCTAAGTGTGAAGCTTTGTAATGATACATGTGATGGTGATTGATGACTCTTGGATTTTCTTTTTAGCATTTTTGAGTTAGACATTAAGTTCTTTGTTTAACCCATGACCAAAATTTAAATGGTATGGTGTCTTGATGCATTCGGCCATGGTAGGAAGTAGATGAGAATTGGTAGTAAGGTGAAGTGCAAATGTTAGTATTTGATTACTAGTGTATATATGTGTATTAGCCGAGTTTTGAACTTGAAACAAAATGGTATGTAGTCAATACAAGTAACCATATTTGTAGGAAGTATTAAGCATATAATTGGCCTCAACATAGACATGCATTTTCGGCCACATGAGGTAGATTGGTGTTGCATGTATTCGGTTAGAGGCAAGCATATTGATGCTTTTATCTTGGCTTAGATAATCGGCTAAAAGAGAGTGTGGGCTAATATGTTGAGTTGATTCATGATTTCATATATATGTGACTCTAATGTCTAATGTATATATGGGTTAAGTACCTTGAGTTTCTCTTTTTGATGTTCAAATGATTAAATCAATTTATTTGTTAAATTAAGCTCAAGAGCAAAGGGGAATTAAATCCGATAAAGGGAAGGAAAAAGTGATCGAATAGCCGTCGAAATCGTTCGACAACATCCGAGGTAAGTTTTCGAGTAATGAAACTTAGTTTACGATTTGATTAAGTCATGACGTATAAGCATAACAAATATACGGTGATATAATGATTCTACTTGAATTATATGTTGAGTTAATTAGTCTATACGTATGATGGGTAGCCGATATGCATAGAGATCATGACATAAAGCAAACCAAATCATGTTTGTTTGTATGTGGCTATTGAGTAGAAAATGGGAATGCTTAATAATTGACTTGTGTTTGAATTCTAGTTATGAAAATGAAATAAAGATGTGTCATGATTCACTGATATGTGCATAAATATTCGGATGATAACGGGGCTAAGTCTCGAAGGCATTTGTGCGAGTTACTAATTCCGGGCTAAGTCCCGAAGGCATTTGTGCGAGTTACTATTTTTGGGCTAAGTCCCGAAGGCATTTGTGCGAGTTACTATATCCGGGCTAAGTCCCGAAGGCATTTGTGCGAACTACTATATCCGGCTAAGTCCGAAGGCATTTGAGCGAGTAGCTATATCCGGTTAAATCCGAAGGTACTTGGTTTGGGAATGAGCGATCTTCTGTAATAATTTCAATTAATATGCTCGTAAAATCCCAACGATGAGGTATGTTTCGTATATGCATTGGATTAGTTGATTCCTTTTAAATAGTATTCGCTCAGTCGATTAATGACCTTCCGGCTTTTGGTTAAGTTGATCTCTTATGTATGAGTATAAGGGTTGGTAATGTGAAGTAGGTATGATTTTGAGAATGTGTGTATATGAAATTATCCGTTTAGTCATATGAATGCTATACTTCAATTGTGCCTAATTTCATTGCTCAAAACTTACTAAGCATTAAATGCTTATTCCATTTTTTGATTCTCTGTTTTATAGATTTTGGTTCGTCAGCTATCGGACTCAGGATTGTCAAAGTCGAAGTCGTCCACACTATCAAAGCCCTTTTGGTACTCTTTTAGTTGAACTCTACTAATGGCATGTATAGGACTGCCCTTTTGTTATTAGTCAAGTACTTTGGTGTTGTATATATTTGGATAGCCATGCGAAAATGGCTTATATATTTTGAGCATAGTGATATAATCATTTTGTATGTATATGGTTATTGAGAGGTGTGGATATGCTTGGCAATGATTTTCCATTGGAATGGTTGATCATGATCATATTTTGTGCTATATATACTAAAGGGCTAGTTGAATCATGGAAACTATGAAATAGGTAAAGTCTACCTTAAAGGCGAATCTTGACAAAGCAAGAGTGATGTAAATTTGAAAAATCACTAAAAATAGTAGGAATGGAATTAAATAGTGAATAAATTATGTAATCGAACCTTGATGAATCTACTTTCATATGGAATAAACGAAACAATCATATGAGTCGTATTTTAAGAGATATTTAAGTTTTCGTGGAACAGGGCCAGAGCAATTTTTGGATCCCCTGATCTGACTTTGGAAATTCACTATAAATTAACCAAAGATAATTAGAAGTCATTTCATATATGTATAGATTCCTTTTTGAGTCTAGTTTCATTAGAAACAAACGGCATAAGTATTGAAGCCCTGTACAGGGAGATATATAAGTCGTAATGCATGAAGGTCAGAGCAGTCGAACCCTGAAATAGGGGAGACTTTAACTAATAAACTGTACTAATTGGCCCGATCAAAAATTCTAGAAAAAATTTGTAGATGGATATATGAGTCTAGTTTCAGGGAAAATTTACGGAATCAGTTTTCGAGCTTCGGAACTCGAGATATGATTTCTAAAGTGACTGTGATGCGATTAGCCGACTTTGTCCGGAAATAAAAAAATGAACTGTGTAAGTCAATGAAATAAGTCCGTAAATACCTCGTGTTCGACTCCGGAAACGGTCTCGAGTACGGGGTGTTACATAATACATGGTATAGCCGAATAGGCTATTAAGGTCGTAGCTAAATGATTAGCTGAAAATTCCAGAATTATTTCAAAAGGTTCCTTGAAGTTTCTTGTGCATGGAAAACAGCAATGGAAGCTTCTAGATGCCTTAATTCAGCTGGAAAAATAAAATGGAATGATTGGGAGCTGAAATGCATTAAGTAGGTTTGACCATATGCCTGAATGTTCTTTAATTGTGCTGTTTGATTCAGTCGAATGGTCTTGGGAGTAAATGAGCTACTTAGGGCACTTCATTGGTCATGAGGTGTGAACAAGCTAAATTGAGTAGTCATATGTGTGTGAACAAGCAAAACCAAATAGTCCTTGGTGTGAAAGGAATAATCGGCTAGTGTGAAAAGCCTTAAATTTGTGTTGGGCAATCAATTGGCCATCTTAGACAGTTGAAGGGCTTGGCCGAATGGTCACTTGGGAGATACCAAGGATCTGCACACCTTCATTAATCCATCCATGCACCTATGCCGTCCAAGGGAGAGTGTACCTGCACCAAAAAAATCAGCAAATTAAGTTCCGTTTGGACAAATTAATTCGGCTGCATAAAACACATTAAACTTGCACTATAAATTCGACCAAACATATTTAAGCTTTGTAATAGGTTAAGACACATTAAAAACTCACAATTAATTAAGTACTTAATTAGAACATAATTAAACACTTAATTAATTATATTGCCCAGATTATGACAAATTAATAACTAAAACTAAATAACTAATTTTAACTAAAGACAAATTAAATATCTTATTCCAACTTAATAAATGCAAGCTAAAGTAAGCTAAAAATGAGCTTGTTGAGCTAAGATTGAGATGGTTGAGCTTGGAGGAGATTGCAAGGCTTAGTCGGCTTGCTGGTCCAAGAGCTTTCAAGAAGGCCAGCAATTGTTTCGCCCCACACTCTATCAACTAAGGCTGTTGTTGCGTCTTTGAACCTCTTAGCCCAAGCTCAGGTTATCGGACCTAAAGGTAGCTCGAGTGGATCCATGTCAGCTCTTGGTAGCTCTTGGGACTTAGCCATATCACCAAACCTTATTTAATTTCATGATCGGGCAATCTAAATGACTCGAATCAACACCAAACTGAGTTCGTATGATTTGGTATCAAAGCTAGTGAAATTGTAGTAAGTATCGACATTTTTAGCATCTCAAGATTGTAATTTTAGCAAAAAAAATTCGTAAAAAATATTTTCAGTATCAATAGTATTTCAAAGTGTAAAAATCAAGTGTGAAAGTACAAAATTCATTTGAAAAAAAAAGAAGCTAGCTCGGAAGTTTTACTTGCTGCCCAAATTGTTTCATTCACCTTCCTACCATTCGGCCACACTACAACCTTTTTATTTTTGTTTCTAGCCTACCCTCTTCATTCTAACATCATTCCCTATCCAAAATCGATCATCACTTTTGCAAACCGACTCCACATGACTTCTATTAAGTCTAAATAGTTTATTGAGAACTTGGAAAGGTGAATTGAGAGTAAAAAGGCAAGAGTGAGGTGAGAATATTCAAGTAAGTAAAAGCCATTAAAGAGTGCAAACACGAGTGGAAGTGCCATTTACTTTTTCTTTTTAAGTGAAACGTGAGGATTTTGTGGTAAGGTTCAAATAATATGTCTTTAAGTTTTGAAAGGAATGCTGCTGCCAATTATGATTTGTCCAATCCATCATATCAAGCATCCAATGAAAGCGAAAGGTGAAGCTCTAAAATATCGAGGCTTTAGGGAGTGTGAATGTGTTTATGATAATTTGAAGAATATCAAGTTAGCCATTCCACTATTTCGAGGTAGATCCGACCCGGAGGCATACCTTGAATAGGAAAGGAAAATCGAATTGGTTTTCGAGTGCCACAATTACTCGGAGACCAAAAAGGTGAAGCTTGCGTCGAACGAGTTCTCCGATTATGCCATGATTTAGTGGGATCAATTCGCCATGATTTAGTGGGATCAATTCACCACGAGTCAGAGATGAAACATATAGCGCCCGATATCAACTTGGTCCAAAATGAAAGTTGTGTTGTGCAAGCGTTTCATCCCATCTTACTACCATCGAGAGCTAAATTTTCCAAGTCAAAGGACGAAAACAAGATCGTCAAGGAGTCTAACATCCAATGACTACATGAGAGAAGATCCTTATCAAGATTCCTATTCAACGAGGACTTCGAGTCGAAATAACTCAAGCTTCGAGTTTGAAGCCTATTATAGTGACAAATGAGAAGGTCCAAGTAATTCTTCGTATGCACCAAGGTATTCACCCCCAAAGATTTAATCTCAAAAAGATGATCGTATTTTGTATATAGATCCCTCCTCCTTTTCCCAACGAAAGGATTTTCATTCTAAATTTGTCTTGTTATCTTCTTCTTGTAATGAAATGAAGTGAGAAAAAGAAATTAAAAAAAAAAAGAGAGACAAGAAATGTTAATAAGGGAAAATGAGCGAATATGGAATGAAATTGAGAGAAAAAAAATAGAATTGAAAGAAAAAAATTGAAAAAGCATGTGAACCAGAAAAGGAAATTGAAAAAGAGAGAGAGATTGAAGAAAGAAAAGAGAGTGTTAAAAAAAACGAGTGTTGTTGTTGAAAAAGAAAAAAGTGAAAAAGATGAAAGTGTGCTAGAAAAAGCGAGGAATGTTTTTACTAACCAACATGCGAATTGTCCTCGTATTGTTCCTACTTTTCATGTTTCTAAAGATTCAATTGACAAGTTTCAACTTCAATACTTTTCCAATGAGAACGATTTCATTTGATCAAGAAAGGTAAGGTTGAAGGTAAACTTATTCCACAAGTGATTAAAGGTAAGCAAGGTAAGGAATTTCTAGCAATCAAGTCACAACAAGCTAATTCGAATGTTGTTACTAAAATTACTAGTGACTTAGTTTTCAAAAGATCTCATTTTGATTTGGATAATTGTCATTGTCTAATTGTTGATGATGATTCTATTTCAAATATTGGCCTGAATAGTTTTTCTCATGTTGTTTATTGTGTTGGTAAGTCTGTTGATGAGGATAGATTAAACTGAAGTATACAAAATTTGAATAAAGAATTTTCAAGTAAAAGTCACAATTTGTTTGATTATGATGGCTATGTGAATTCTTTACATCATTGTGCAAAATCCTAAAGTATGTGCATGCTTGTTCGGATGAATTTTAAGAGGTTTAATTGTTTGAATGTACGTATGCTAAAATCCTCTTTGTTTAGCATGTGTAATATATTGGTGAAAAAGAAACTTTTGCTGCATTTTGGAACGAGTGATCAAAACCATGTGTTTCAACTCAGAGTATGTTTCCCTAAGCTGTTGATAACTGAAGGTGAGCATCATAATTTTATTTTGAATAAATGTGTTGCACCCTTCCATTTGCTTCAAGTTTTATCATTATTTTTGAAAACAAAACATGTGAATTCTGATGTCTTACGAAGTAAAAATCAAATCTTTGATTCCAGAGGTTGTTCTATATTATGGTTTAAAGGATTTGAGCGTGTTTTGCATGGTTATGACATTCCATTGGTTCATTTTCCTACCATGCTGTCGGAAATGAAATGTTTAACATAAATCAAAATGGTAAGAGAGAACCTTTTTTTTTATCCCGGTGATTATAGTTCTATATTATTGTTCAAGGAACTTGAGCCATGGAATTTTGTTTACCAAGATTATATATTTTGAATACTTTATGATTCTAGTTTGTTGCCATCGATGAGCTTTTTGAATCATTATGGTAAGGTAAGACCAATTTCTATTTTTGATCTTGGCATTGGTTTATGCATCTCAATTTTGAATAAGATTGTGAAATTTTATTTTGTGTTTATAATTCAAAGTGTCACTAATTTATTTCATTTTCGTGTAGGTGACAATTTGAATGGTATCCTTCCAAAGAGGGAGCGTATCCAAATAGCCTTCTTTCTTCTCGAACCATTTGTGATTCTCTCATTTTTGGAAGCGACTTTGTCAGGTTTATGAATAAAGGGGGTCGTGATCTAGAAAAGTTTTTCGCAAGCAAATGGCCCAATTTTAGGACAAATCGTTTTTAAGAGGGAGGGAATGATGCGATTCCGGCTGCATCATGTTTCGATACACCTCGACGATATCGAAATTGGCCCAATCAGGAGGGCCCCAAGTGTAAAATGAAGTTTTTTAATTTCAGTTTGTTAATTTGGTTGCTGGAAAATAAGGACTTTGATTCATTTATTTTAGTTACTTTAGTTATTTAGTTTGTGTCTTTAATTATGTCATAGTTTGAACATCATTAGTACGAGTCTTTAATTATGTCATAGTTCGGACATCATTAATATTTGTTATGCATTTAATAAAGTCATGCATTATGTAACTCTCATGTTAGTTAAGTTTGCATCATAAATTATGGCATGTATTATGTAACTCCCATGGTAGTTAAAGTTTGCATAATTAAATTAAGTCATGCAATAAGTAACTCATTTGTTCATTTAGTTTACAACTTAAACGATGCATTTAAGCATCTTAGTATATAAATATGTTTGATTTTGTTTATAAAAGTATGTTATTTAATTTGGCTGTTACTTTTTACTACATAAATTGAAGTGTGTTTATTTTCATTTTAAATAAGGTGATTTGAGCTACATGTTCATTAATAAATTTGTGTGTGAGTGTTTATAGTGTGCTGATTCTTATGAGTGTCTTTAATGCTCAATGAAATTGTAACACCCCGTACCCGAGATCGTTGCCGGAGTCAGACACGAGGGGTTCGCAGACTTAAATCACTTATTCGCACAGTCCATTTTAAATTTCCAGACGAGCTGGCTAACTGCGTCACTGTCACCTTAAAAATCATATCTCGAGTTCCAAAACTCGAAAACCAGTTCTGTAAATTTTTTCCTGAAACTAGACTCATATGTTCATCTACAAATTTTTTTCTAGAATTTTTGGTTGAGCCAATTAGTACAGTTTATTAGCTAAAGTCTCCCCTATTTCAGGGTTCGACTACACTGACCTTTGCGCATTACGACTTGGATATCTCCTTGTACAGGGCTTCAATACTGATGAAGTTTGTTTCTATAGAAACTAGACTAGAAAAGGAATCTATACATGTATGACATGACTTATAATTATCTCTGGTTAATTTATAATGAATTTCCAAAGTCGGAACAGGGAATCCAGAAACCGTTCTGGCCCTGTCTCACGAAAACTTAAATATCTCTTAATATACTGTTCATATGATCGTTTCGTTACTTTCCTATGAAAATAGGTTCATCAAGGTTAGATTACATAATTTAATCACTATTTAATTCCATTCCTACTATTTTTAGTGATTTTTCACATTCACGTCACTGCTGCTATCAGCATCTATTTTTAAGGTAGACTTTACCTATTACATAGTTTCCATGATTCAACTAGCACTTTTTCATATATAGCACAAAATATGATCATGATTAACCATTCCAATGGCTAATCATTCCCAAACATTTCCATACCTCTTAATGAACATCATACAAGACGATTATAATATTAAGCTCAAAGTGTATATAAGCCATTTTCGCATGGCTATCCAAATTTATACAAAACCAAAGGGTCCATGACCAACAACAAAAAGGGTAGTCCTATACATGCCATTTCAAAGTTCAACCAAAAGTGTACCAAAAGGGGCTTTGATAGTGTGGGAGACTTCGACTTCAATAATCCCGAGTCCGATAGCTGACGAACCAAAATCTATAAAACAGAGATTCAAAGAACGGAGTAAGCATTTAATGCTTAGTAAGTTTTGAGCAATGGAATTAGGCTCAACTGAAGTATAGCATTCATATAACTAAACGGATAATTTCATATACACATATATTCTCAAAAATCAGTCCTACTTCACATTTCCAACCCTTATATTCATACATAAGGGATCAACTTAACCAAAATCGGAGCTCCTTAATCGATCGACGAATACTATTTAAGAGGAATCAATTAATCCAATGCATGTACAACACATACCTCGTTGTTGAGTTTTTACGAGCGTATTAATTGAAATTATTACAGCAGATCGCTCATTCCCAAATCACGTACCTTTGGAATTTAACCGGATATAGCTACTCGCTCAAATGCCTTCGGGACATAGCCCGGTTAGAGTAACTCGCACAATTGCCTTCGGGACTTAGCCCGGATTTAGTAACTCGCACAAATGCCTTCGGGACTTAGCCCGGATTTAGTAACTCGCACAAATGCCTTCGGATCTTAGTCCGGATATAGTCACTTAGCACAAAAGCCTTCGGGACTTAGCCCGGATATCATTCGAATAACCATGCACATATATCAATAAATCATGACACATCCATATTTCATTTTCATTACCAAAGCTCAAACACAAAACACTTATCACACTTACAAATTTCGGCTTAATAGCCACATACAAAGAGCATGATTTTGATTTGCTTGTGACATAATCTAATCGAATCATAATCTAAGTTCCATTACTTGAAAACTTACCTCGGAGGTGGTCGAACAATTTCAGCGGCTATTCGATCACTTTTTCCTTTCCCTTATCCAACTGTGGTCCTCTAAGCTCTTGAGCTAATCCAAACAAATTTAACTTATTAAAGTCTCATTATGCTTGCTTATAGCCGAATATGACCAGTAGTTTGATAGGTCATATGGCCACCTTTAGCTCAAATACAAAATGGTCATAGGCATTTTTAATCACATTGAGCAATTTAGTACAATTAATCAAACATTTCCTCATGTGCACCTTTATGACCAAATACACACATCATTAACCTAATATCAATTAACTAAGCACTTAACAAATTCTCCTTGAGCCGATTGTCTAAGTCAAGATAGGATCATCATTATGCTTACCTATAGCCGAATGTACAACATCAATCTATGCATTCATTCGTGTGGCCGAACATGCATGTCTATGTTGAGGCCGATTGCATACTTAATACATTCTACAAGTATGGTCACTTGTATTGACCAAATACCATTTTGTTTCAAGTTCAAAACTTGGCTAATACACATATATGCACTATTAAAACATCCTCTCCATTCCATCAATTCAACACATGCATTACTCATTAATATACAAAATTATATTCGGCCTTAGCACACCTCTTGTCTGGTCAAATTTTTTCTCCATCTAGCAACATTTTATGTACTACGCCGAACCAAAAGATCAAACACCTAGCTTAATCATTTCCAAAACACTTAACTGCCTTTGACCAAGACTTTAAACAAAGTCTATGTTCGACTATCACACATATGGGCATTATTAGTTCAAAGTTTTAACAAGATTAATTTCTTTGATCTTAACCTAAATGACAACCCCCATTGTACATCTAGATTTAGCATGAAACAAACACCAACCAAGAAAACAACACCCATGGCCGAGTATCATCTTCATCACATAGCAAGATTTAAACCATGGGCTAGGTAGAACTCAAATTAACATCAAAAATATGCATGAATCTCATGGAACAACATCAAACTTACCTTAACCTAGCTACAAGCATGGCCGAATCTCTTCAACATTTCCTCCTTTCTTTCCTTTTGAATTTCGGTCAAGAAGAATGAAAAAGGATGGACATTTTTTTTTTCTTTGCTTTCATCATTTTCCTTTTTCCATTTCTTTATTACTAGCTTTTTATTTTATTGTTTCCTACATACCACATTAGCACACCATGCTTAAAATATGCTATGCCCCATAGCATGGCCGGCCACTAGCTCAAATATTGGGCAATTTGACATGCAAACCCACCATTTCTATAACATGCATTAATAGGCCACTTTACATTTGCCTAGCACATTTCTAAATTTTCTCACATAAGTCCTATTTACTAAAATTCACCTACAATTAAACAAAATTCAAATATAAAATTTTCACACATGCATATATACATATAATAAGCATCAAATATGACAGCTAATTATTTTTATGACTCGGTTTTGAGGCCCCGAAACCACTTCTCGACTAGGGTGACATTAGGGCTGTCACAACTCTCCCCCACTTAAGAAATTTTCGTCCCCGAAAATCTTACCGGTAAATAGGTTTGGGTATCGTTCTTTCATGGCATTCTCGGTTTCCCAAGTAGCTTCTTCGATCCCGTGTTTGAGCCATAACACTTTCACTAACGGAACCCTTTTGTTTCGTAACTCTTTCACTTCACGAGCCAGGATACGAATCGGTTCTTCTTCATAACTCATATCAGGTTGAATTTCAACCTCTGATGGATTAATTATGTGCGATGGATCAGATCTATAATGTCGAAGCATCGAAACATGAAAGTTGTCGTGAATCTTTTCAAGTTCAGGGGGCAAAATCAATCTATACACAACTGGACCAACTCGTTCGGAGATTTTATACGGCCCAATGAATCTCGGACTCAATTTGCCCTTACGGCCAAATCTGAGTATCTTTTTCCAAGGTGAAACCTTAAGAAACGCTTTGTCTCCCACCTGATACTCAATATTTCTTCGTTTTAGCATACGACTTCTGACGATCTGATGCTGCCTTCAGACTTTCATGAATTATTTTTACTTTCTGTTCAGCATCTTTAATCAAATCCACTCCGAAAATTTTGCTTTCACCGAGCTCGGTCCAAAACAATGGCGTCACGGCATTTACGCCCGCATAAAGCCTCGTAAGGTGCCATCTTAATACTTGATTGAAAACTATTGTTGTGCGAATTCAATCAAAGGTAAATACCGCTTCCCATGAACCACTAAACTCGAGGATGCAACATCTCAACATATCCTCAAGTATCTGAATTATCCGCTCGGATTGACCATCGGTTTGTGGATGAAAAGCGGTGCTAAAATGTAGCTTGGTACCCAAAGCTTCTTGTAATTTCTTCCAAAATCGCGAGGTGAATCTCGGATCTCTATCCGATACAATAGAGATAGGTACCCCATGTAATCTCACAATCTGAGAAATGTACAATTTAGCAAGTTTATCCAATGAAAAATCCGTACGTACGGGGATAAAGTGAGCCGACTTAGTCAGTCTATCCACAACAACCCAAATCGCATCTTTCTTACTTGCCGACATCGGCAACCCGAATCTGAAATCCATCGTGACTCGATCCCCTTTCCATTCGGTATCATGATTGGTCGGAGTAAACCCGTAGGCACTTGATGTTCGCCTTTACTTGCGACATATTAAACACTTGAAACAAAATCGAAATGTCTCGTTTCATACCATGCCACCAAACCGACGTCTCGGATCGTTGTACATTTTCGTACTCCCGGGTGAATCGAAATTGGCTACAATGAGCTTCGTTCGAATCATCGAAATGAGTTCGAATTTCTTGGAACACACAACCGACTTCGAACCTCAAACAATCGTCATCATCAATTTGAAACTCGATTCCATATTCAAACACATTCATCCCGTTTGCAACCAGTTCATCATCGACTTTCGAGCTTCACGAATTTGATGAATCAACAATGGTTTGGCCTTTAATTCTGCCACTAACACATTGTCGGATAGAACAGACAAGTGTACATTCATCACTCGTAAAGCAAACAATGATTTACGACTTAAGGCATCCGCAACCACATTAGCCTTTCCCGGGTGATAGTCAATGACAAGTTCATAATCTTTCAACAACTCAAGCCAACGCCTTTGTCGCAGATTCAAGTCTCTTTGAGTCATCAAATATTTGAGACTTTTGTGATCCGAAAATACATGGCACTTCTCACCAAATAAGTAATGTCGCCATATTTTCAAAGCGAATACGATGGCAGCTAATTCGAGATCATGGGTCGGATAATTTTTCTCATGTGGCTTTAATTGTCTCGACGCATAGGCCACAACTCGACCTTCTTGCATCAATACGTAACCCAACCCAAGTATGGATGCATCACTATAAATGACGAACTCCTTGCCTGATTCGGGCTGCACTAGTACTTGAGCTTCCGTCAAGTGAGTTTTCAATTGTTCAAACTTTTCGACACTTTTCTCATCCATTCAAACTTAACATCTTTTGAAGTAGCCGTCATTGGTGTGGCTATCATCGAGAAACCTTTTACAAACCGTCGGTAGTAACCAAGTCCCAAAAAGCTCGAACCTCGATAATATTTCTGGAGGCTTCCAGCTAAGTATGGCTGAAATTTTGCTCGGTAAACTCGAATACCGATCGCGGATACCACATGACCCAAGAAGCTAACCTCTCTTAACCGAACTCACACTTTCGAACTTAGCATATAACCGCTTATCCCGTAAAATTTGCAACACTAATCTCGGTGCTCAAGATGTTCGGTCTCATCTCTTGAATAGACCAAGATGTCATCAATAAACACAACTATGAATCGATCCAAATCATGCTCAAGATCCGATTCATCAAATCCATAAATACCGCAGGGCATTAGTGAGCCCAAACGGCATCACTAAGAACTCATAGTGACCGTATCTCGCTCGAAAGCGCTTTGGGTATATCCGAATCTCGAATTCAAGAATCGGTAATAACCCGATCTCAAATCTATCTTTGAAAACACTGAGGCTCCCTTTAGTTGATCAAACAAATCGTCAATACGTGGCATCGGATATTTATTCTTTATTGTCACCTTATTCAGCTAACGATAGTCGATGCACAACCTCATGGTTCCGTCCTTCTTTTTCACAAACAATACTGGTGCACCCCAAGGTGAGAAACTTGGTCGAGCGAAACCTCTATCCGTCAATTCTTGCAACTGAGCTTTCAACTCTTTTAACTCGGTTGGTGCCATACGATACGGAGCTATCGAAATCGGCGTAGTCCCAGGTACAAGCTCAATACCAAACTCTACTTCCCGAACAGGTGGTAAACCCGGTAATTCTTCGGGAAAAACATCCGGGTATTCACAAACCACCGGCACAGATTCGGGTTTCTTTTCTAACTCTTTGTCATCAAGTACATACGCAAGGTATGCTTCGCACCCCTTTCTTACATATTTTTGAGCCGACATTGATGATATTACAGCTGGCAACCCCTTTAAGTCCGTAGATTCAACTAGGATCATCTCGTTATTTGCGCACCTCAAATCAATAGTCTTGCTTTTGCAATTCACAACTGCATCATGCACGGTCAACCAATCCAAACCAAGAATAACATCAAATTCATCAAACGGCAAAAGCATCAAGTCCGCGGAAAGCAGAACCTCGAATTACTAGGGACATTTCTTACACACTTTGTCGACAAGCACGTAACGACCCAAGGGATTTGACACCGAATTACGAACTCGAGAGACTCAATAGGTAAAGTCTTCTTTGGATGCTAAGGTTTCACATATATAAGAATGAGTAGAATCGGGGTCAATCAAAGCAATCACATTAGAATCAAAGAGAGTAAAAGTACCAGTAATAACGTCTGGCGAGGAAGCATCCTCGCGTGCGCGTATAGCATAAGCTCTAGCAGGAGCACGAGCCTCAGATCTGGTTGTAGCATCTCTAGATCCTCTCTGACCACCACTAGGATTTCCCGTGTTTTTAGATGGTCTACCTCGAGCAGTGGTAGCACCCCGTTTCCCACTCTGGTTTACATTCTGTTCAGACAACCTCGGGCAATCTTTAATAAAGTGGTCAACTGATCCGCACTTGTAACAGGATCAGTCATGGAATTTACAACTCCCCGAGTGCCATTTACCACAATACTGACACTCCGTTCTGTCTCGACGGTCATTCCCAACACTGGCAACCGAAGTGACTCGTGCACTCACAGGGGGTCGATCACGGTCTCGTCTAGAAAAACCCGAAGTGTCCCTAGATCGGCCCAAATCATCTCTAAACTTTTTCGATGATTGTTGAAAGGGCCTCCTCGATGACCTCTTACGAAACTCCTTTGCTCCCATATCAGCTTTTCTTTTCTCCATACTGAGCTCCTCGGCTTTGCAAGCTCGCTCCACAAGTACCACAAATTCTTGGATTTCCAAGATGCCAACATACAGCTTTATATCATCATTCAGTCCATCTTCGAAACGTTTACACATCACAGCTTCTGAAGAAATTCATTCTTGCGCGTACCGGCTAAGCCTCACAAATTTTCGTTCATAGTCGGTAACCAACATGGAACCTTGTTTGAGTTCAAGAAATTCCTTCCGTTTTTGGTCAATGAATCTCTGATCGATATACTTCTTTCAAACTTCGGTTTGGAAAAACTCCCAAGTTACTTGCTCTCGGGGCACAAGTCAACGTATTCCACCAATAGTAGGCAGAATCATGTAGCAAGGAGATAGTACACTTTAGGCACTCATCGGGTGTGCAAGATAGCTCGTACACTTTAGGCACTCATCGGGTGTGCAAGATAGCTCGTCGAGTACCCGAATAGTGTTGTCCAACCAAAATTCACTTGCTCGGCATCATCATTGTCCGTAGCTTTAAATTCATAGCCCCATGCTTTGATTCATCAATCGTGGCTTATTTGACCTTATTTGGTCAGCTACCGGAGGTATTGTAGGTGCGGGGGTGGTATTTGTCGGGAATGGAGGTTGTGGAACAGCCGTATTAGTTCGAATGTATTGGTTGAACCAATCATTCATCACGCTATAAAAAGCTTGTCCAGCTTCATCATTCGGATTACTAGCATTAGGTTGAGAGTCCGCTGGCACTGTCCCTTGTGCGGGAGCAGGCACTACACTCTCGAGATCATCAGCTACCACTCGGTTAGGATCGGGATCCATTACTATAAATACGCACATTTGCAAATGTCAGAAATCACCACACTATCAAATAATCACATAATGGCATGTATAGCTAGACCCAAACGTAGTACGGTAGTCCTAGAATCGACTAAATTGTAGCTCTGATACCAATGAAATTGTAACACCCTATACCCGAGATCGTTGCCGGAGTCAGACACGAGGGGTTCGCAGACTTAAATCACTTATTCGCACAGTCCATTTTAAATTTCCAGACGAGCTGGCTAACTGCGTCACTGTCACCTTAAAAATCATATCTCGAGTTCCAAAACTCGAAAACCAGTTCCATAAATTTTTTCCTGAAACTAGACTAATATTTTCATCTAGAAATTTTTTTCTAGAATTTTTGGTCGAGCCAATTAGTACAGTTTATTAGCTAAAGTCTCCCCTGTTTCAGGGTTCGACTACACTGACCTTTGCGCATTACGACTTACATATCTCCCTATACAGGGCTTCAATACTGATGCCATTTATTTCTATAGAAACTAGACTCGAAAAGGAATCTATACATATATGGCATGACTTATAATTATCTCTGGTTAATTTATAATGAATTTCCAAAGTCGGAACAGGGAATCCAGAAACCGTTCTGGCCCTGTCTCACGAAAACTTAAATATCTCTTAATATACTGTTCATATGATCGTTTCGTTACTTTCCTATGAAAATAGATTCATCAAGGTTCGATTAAATAATTTACTCACTATTTAATTCCATTCCTACTATTTTTAGTGATTTTTCAAATTCACGTCACTGCTGCTATCAGCATCTATTTTTAAGGTAGACTTTACCTATTACATAGTTTCCATGATTCAACTAGCCCTTTTTCATATATAGCACAAAATATGATCACGATTAACCATTCCAATGGCTAATCGTTCCCAAACATTTCCATACCTCTTAATGAACATCATACAAGACGATTATAAAATTAAGCTCAAAGTGTATATAAGCCATTTTCGCATGGCTATCCAAATTTATACAAAACCAAAGGGTCCATGACCAACAACAAAAAGGGTAGTCCTATACATGCCATTTCAAAGTTCAACCAAAAGTGTACCAAAAAGGGCTTTGATAGTGTGGGAGACTTCGACTTCAATAATCCCAAGTCCGATAGCTGATGAACCAAAATCTATAAAACAGAGATTCAAAGATCGGAGTAAGCATTTAATGTTTAGTAAGTTTTGAGCAATGGAATTAGGCTCAACTGAAGTATAGCATTCATATAACTAAACGGATAATTTCATATACACATATATTCTCAAAAATCAGTCCTACTTCACATTTCCAACCCTTATATTCATACATAAGGGATCAACTTAACCAAAACCGAAAGCTCCTTAATCGACTGAGCGAATACTATTTAAGAGGAATCAATTAATCCAATGCATGTACAACACATACCTCGTTGTTGAGTTTTTACGAGCGTATTAATTGAAATTATTACAGCAGATCGCTCATTCCCAAATCACGTACCTTTGGAATTTAACCGGATATAGCTACTCGCTCAAATGCCTTCGGGACATAGCCCGGTTAGAGTAACTCGCACAATTGCCTTCGGGACTTAGCGGATTTAGTAACTCGCACAAATGCCTTGGGACTTAGCCCGATTTAGTAACTCGCACAAATGCCTTCGGATCTTAGTCCGGATATAGTCACTTAGCACAAAAGCCTTCGGGACTTAGCCCGGATATCATTCGAATAACCATGCACATATATCAATAAATCATGACACATCCATATTTCATTTTCATTTCCAAAGCTCAAACACAAGACACTTATCACACTTACAAATTTCGGCTTAATAGCCACATACAAAGATCATGATTTTGATTTGCTTGTGACATAATCTAATCGAATCATAATCTAAGTTCCATTACTCGAAAACTTACCTCGGAGGTGGTCGAACAATTTCGGTGGCTATTCGATCACTTTTTCCTTTCCCTTATCCAACTGTGGTCCTCTAAGCTCTTGATCTAATCCAAACAAATTTAACTTATTAAAGTCTCATTATGCTTGCTTATGGCCGAATATGACCAGGAGTTTGATAGGTCATATGGCCACCTTTAGCTCAAATACAAAATGGTCATAGGCATTTTTAATCACATTGAGCAATTTAGTACAATTAATCAAACATTTCCTCATGTGCACCTTTATGACCAAATACACACATCATTAACCTAATATCAATTAACTAAGCACTTAACAAATTCTCCTTGAGCCGATTGTCTAAGTCAAGATAGGATCATCATTATGCTTACCTATAGCCGAATGTACAACATCAATCTATGCATTCATTCGTGTGGCCGAACATGCATGTCTATGTTGAGGCCGATTGCATACTTAATACATTCTACAAGTATGGTCACTTGTATTGACCAAATGCCAACTTGGCTAATACACATATATGCACTATTAAAACATCCTCTCCATTCCATCAATTCAACACATGCATTACTCATTAATATACAAAATTATATTCGCCTTAGCACACCTCTTGTTGGTCAATTTTTTCTCCATCTAGCAACATTTTGTGTACTATGCCGAACCAAAAGATCAAACACCTAGCTTAATCATTTCCAAAACACTTAACTGCCTTTGACCAAGACTTTAAACAAAGTCTATGTTCGCTATCACACATATGGGCACTATTAGTTCAAAGTTTTAACAAGATTAATTTCTTTGATCTTAACCTAAATGACAACCCCCATTGTTCATCTAGATTTAGCATGAAACAAACACCAACCAAGAAAACAACACCCATGGCCGAGTATCATCTTCATCACATAGCAAGATTTAAACTATGGGCTAGGTAGAACTCAAACTAACATCAAAAATATGCATGAATCTCATGGAACAACATCAAACTTACCTTAACCTAGCTACAAGCATGGTCGAATCTCTTCAACATTTCCTCCTTTCTTTCCTTTTGAATTTCGGTCAAGAAGAATGAAAAGGATGGACATTTTTTTTTTTGTTTTCATCATTTTCCTTTTCCATTTCTTTATTACTAGCTTTTTATTTTATTGTTTCCTACATACCACATTAGCACACCATGCTTAAAATATGCTATGCCCCATAGCATGGCCACCACTAGCTCAAATATTGGGCAATTTGACATGCAAACCCACCATTTCTATAACATGCATTAATAGGTCACTTTACATTTGCCTAGCACATTTCTAAATTTTCTCACATAAGTCCTATTTACTAAAATTCACCTACAATTAAACAAAATTCAAATATAAAATTTTCACAAATGCATATATACATATAATAAGCATCAAATATGACAGCTAATTATTTTTATGACTCGGTTTTGTGGCCCCGAAACCACTTCCCGACTAGGGTCACATTAGGGCTGTCACAATCTACCTGGTAAGTGACTATTCATATGGCTAATTGACTTTTGAAGTTTGGACATTTTTCAAGCCTTCAAAGATCATCATGGTGGCTGTTCAAATGGTCCAAGAGTGTCTATTCAAATCTGTTCAGTTTTAAAGCATTCAAAGCTAGTTAAGGAGCCAATTAAAGAGATGAATGCACAAGTATTTTGACATTCAGTTTAAGGGAGATGAAAGGACACCAAACAGCATATTAAGGGTTCATTAAGTCATCAATAAAGTGAAGAGACATGCCTTTTCATCTACATCAGAATCAAGTGAAAAGACATAACTATTAGCTTCCCTACATGAGTTTAAAATAAAATTAATGCTTGTAATAACCTTAGTTAATTGCTGAAGATAAAAGGTCTCACACAGGCATTCGAATAGTCATAATAATGCCTATAAATAGTTTGTAAGAAAACATTGTTTTGGTTAAACAACATTTGCTCAATTTATGAATTATTTGATACTTGTGAGAATTCAAATCCCCGTGTTTCTCTCTAGGACTGATCTGACTTATCAAGCTAAGCTTTGTGGCGTCATTTCCATCCTTGTTTATCGAACTCATCACTTCTAAGTGTGGCGTTCAACATACCTCTGGTTCCTATATAGATAGATAGTGGGTCAAGTTTCTTTGCTATATTCCCAACCATTTTCACTAAGAGCTGTTTAAGACTAGGGTCAACGATTTCCTATATTGTTGGTTCTATCTTAGTCCTTAGTTGATCCTCATCAATCTTTCATCTAAACCATTTTTTTTACCTTTGTTTGAGCCTATTTCTCAACCTCTTCCAATTTATTTCGATAACAATCCAAACCTTAATTTCACAATCAAACAATCTAAACAACTCGAATCAACATCGAACTGAGTTCGTATCACATGGATTGCCTAGAACAAAGACGGGAAAGGACTATATTTATATTCTTGTTCATCGATTTTCAAAAATGTCTCACTTTATAGCCTATACAAAAACTGACGATGCTGTTCATATTGCAAATCTTTTCTTTAAGGAAATTGTTCGATTACATGGCATCCCGAGAACAATCGTGTCTGATCGGGATGCAAAGTTTTTAAGCCATTTTTTGAGATCGTTATGGGGGAAGCTTGAGACCAAGTTGTTGTTTTCAACCACTTGTCAACCTCAAACGGATGACTAAATAAAGGTGGTCAACCATGTGCTATCTACCTTGTTGCCGGCCATCATTCGAAAAAATCTAAAGTCGTGGGAGGAGTGTTTGCCACATTTCGAATTTTCATATAATCGCTTCGTTCACTTGGAAAGTAAATACTCTCCTTTTGAAATAGTTTATGGATTTAATCCTTTGACTCCATTAGGCCTAGTGTCTTTACCTAATGATCAACTTATTCATGCAGATGCTAGTAAAAGGCTGAGTATGTGAAGGAGTTGCACCAAAATGTACGAGCAAACATTGAAGCAAAGATCGAGAGTTATATGCAAAAGGAAAACAAGGGCTGAAAAAGAATTGTGTTCGAACCCAGTCATTGGGTTTGGGTTCACATGAAAAAGTAACGATTCCTAGCCCAACAAAGGTCCAAGCTATTACCGCGTAGAGATGGTCCTTTCCAAGTTTTGGAACGAATCAATGAAAATCCCTATCGACTCGACCTACTGGATGAGTATAATATAAGTGCGAGCTTTAATGTGTCTAATTTATCTCATTTCGAAGATGGTTCCGATTTGAGGATAAATGCTTTGAAGAGGAGGTGATGATACAACCACGCCCCAAGTCATACCTAGCTCGAGCAAGGAGCCTTTGGAGCTGCCTTAAGGTCCTATCACTCGAGCACGAGCCAAGCACTCCAAAGAGGCTACTTCGGCCTTAATAGATCAAGTGCAGGGTGAGACTTTGGCTGGACACATCGAGAGAGCTTGGACCAGCCTTATGAGTGCACCTTGCAATCTTTTGCGAGCTAAACTAAGCTCAAACTTAGCTCCATGAGCTCAATTCTAGCTCGGTTTAATTTATGCTTTTCTTTAGTTGCTGGAATAAATTAAATGTTTTTAATTAATTTAGTTAGTTCAGCTCAAATAGTTAAGTTACATTTTAATGTGTCTAAAATCTGGACATTTTAATTATGTTTTAAATGTGTCTTAGTTTAATACATATTTATTAGCTATTTTGTTGTGTCTAAGTTTAGGACGAATTTATTTCATGTTACAATTTGATTTGTCCAGTCAGATTTTATGATTTTTTTAATATGTCCTATGTAACACCCCTAACCTATAACCGTCACCGAATTAGGGTTACGAGGCATTAGCGATCAAAACGCAGTTCAGAACAAACATTTATTACTATTCATCATTCATGATTAAACCACATCAATACTCTTATCCTATTCAAAATTTCAAGTCCTACATAACAATACATATCATATACCGAGCATATGTCAAAACAAATATTTTATTAGCTGAATATCAAAACATTTCATAACTTCTGCACATGCGCATACTAAAAACCAAATTGTACATGCTCCATAGCTACCAACATTCGAACCATATGATCATCAAATATCTATGGTATTCGACTACCCAATTAAAGGTCAAGCATATTTTATTTCATAGATCAATCAAATTAAAAATAATTTAAGTTAACTAACATACATCAAAATCATATTCCACATGCTTCAAAAATCCACTGCTCGAATTATGTGAGCATTTCATTTATGGCATTCCACTAATCAAATTATAATTAACTTATTACAAAATAGTTTCATGTGCACTAAACCTTAGTATCAATAATCATTTCCAATCTCAAATGCCGAAACTAACATATCAAATTATAAGCCTTGTACATTTGCATATTAAACCAATTTGGCCATATTACACGACTAAATATCCATTAACAATAATGAAAATAGCTAGCATTATCACATGACCGAATATACCACTTTTCACATTACACGAGTTTATGCGCATATTACCGACCATTCAATATCATCTATTCGGTCATTAATACAACATAAAAATTATTCATACCATTTCTATACGACTTAATAAACCAAATTTATAAACACAAACAAACATTACCAATTGACCAAATCTCATTTATAAATGAAAATAAACAACCTAAGCACTTCTCACTTGATTAATAATAGTCATTTCATAAGTATTAATGCTGAATCAAGACATGCCAATTTCACATGTTATACATCATATCAAAATGTCATACACAAGAATAAATCATCTCTTATCTATTCGGCTAGCAAAAATTAACTTGTACACATTCATTCATTGTTAATTAACAATCGAATCTATATAGCCATTTCACATACAATACATACTCATTATTTTACCTCTTACTAAGCCAAATTATAAAATCATACTTAACATCTCTCATTGCCGAAACATATAACCAACACCTCAAACATATATACCTTGAGATATACTTTCAATAAAAGCTTAAATCATGACCGAATACACATAACTATTAACATCAAGTCAAGCCATTTTCTTATCGCTATAAATACAAACTTCAATACCAACCATATCAAAACTAGCCTATACATGCCACATATCCAAATCTGAAAGCATTTATTTACTAAAATGATAACTGGATAGTGTGATGACGTCTCCAACGATGCAAAACTCCTAAACTCTATAAACATAGGAAAAATACACACAGAGTAAGCTTTAAAGCTTAGTAAGATCGTATCTCAATAAACTTAACATAATAAATAATTTCATTACAAAGTCATATGCATGATATACTATCTCATACAACTTTTCCAAGTTATAAAACATATTCTCATATTGTATTATCATTATCCAATGTTATACTTGCTTACTTCAAAAACTTTAGCTTTCACAAGCTTATTCAGCTATATCATTCAATTCACACTTTCATATATCCAAATAAGCACATTTGTAACACCTAAACCCGACCTAGACGTTATGGTTGAATCTGTGATGTCACATTGGAGTGTTTTTCCAAAACAAAAATGCGTGAAAATTTGTTCTACAAAAAACTTCTTTGGGTTCTTAACAAAAGTTTAAGATGCCCGGTTCGTTGAGAAAACTCAAGTTGTCTTAGCAAAATATTAATTATATTAGTTTGTAGCTAAATTTTAAAACAGTTTTTGTTGCAGAAGCTTTCAAAATGTGTTACGTAAACGTGGTGTTTTCAAAAAAACATTTGTTTATACTTTCTTGAAAATCCGAGACCTACTACTATCAGATTAAAATTCAAGTAACTAAATCCCCAAATTAAAATATAAATAAAAATAAAGAGGCCTTATTACAAAATGAAAACCCAAAATAAAATCTTAATTATATTAAAAGAAACTTTATCGAGTAGCCACCTCTGACTCCTCCGTCGACTCGATCCATCTAAGCCTGGGGATTTCCTGCACAGTTAATAGATGCATGAGTTTATGAAAACTCAGTGTGTGAAATCCCATAAAAGCATACAGTCAGAGTAAACACAATTTAGGCCTAAGCCCTTTCAGTTTTAGTTAGGGGCTTAGCCCCTTTTTCAAAAGCAGAAGTAGTCTGGGCCTGAGCCCGTTTCAGTAACAGTGGTAGTCTGGGCCTTAGCCCATTTCAGTATAGTATGCAAACAAATAATCCTACCTAATCCATCTGCTAACACACCATGTGGAGATAAAATCGATCTACCCAACCCTACACACCAAGTCATACCAATTGCGGCACTAAAACAGTATTTATAGCAGAGCTGCCAGTAATAGGCTTATAGCCTCTCAGTACACTTCCTCCAAAACCATATATCCCACCCCATGTTATGTAAACACGCCCGGGGCATCCTCGAATGCAAATCAAGAACTAATCGAGCTTCCAAAAGGCCCCATGACTCGAGCTTGAACCAAGTAATTTCAAGACGCTTTATCAGCTTTGGTGATACGCATTTTGGAAGAGAACAAGGCCCTAGACGTTGGAGAAGCTACAGACACTCTTTTGAAGACCCAATGCACTCTTTTGCAAGCCGACTTTAGCTTCTCTCCAGCTTCCCCAGCTTAATTCAGCTCCAATCAGCTCACTTGAGCTCGTTTCAGCTCGATTTTAGCTCGTTTCAGCTCATTTCTTTTCATTTACAATAAACTAACTTTTAACTTTATTTTTAATTAAATTTTCTACAGCTCATGTCGATTTCCCTAGCTCAAATTAGTCCATTAAGTATTTTTGATTATTTGAGCTAGCCGAATTTAATATGCTTGTTGGATTTTAATTAATATGTCCAAATTTAGTTAGTGTCATTTAAGTTGTCTAGTTGTTGTTTAAATTATGATTATATGAATAATTATATTTTATTTAATCATGTTTTTATTTCTTTGTAGGTTCAGCTGAATGTGGAGGTACATTAATGGTTACGTGTATGTACGGGTTTGTTCATTGAATGAGAAGGTTCATGCATGGTTCGGTTCAATGAGTAGAGGAATTATATTCATGTACATGGAGGATTAATTGCATGCAATGGATATGAAGAATACATCTCCTTTGGATGGCACACATGTATGTATGCATGGTATTTAATGCAAGTTCATGTATGTCCAGATTCAAGCTCCCTTCCAAGTTCCATGAATAGCCGAATGAATGTGGGAGGACCTTTGGAGTTTCTATGCAACTATTCGGCCAAGAGACACCTCTTGGAAGCTACATGCATCCCATGGCCGAACCTAGACAATCCATTTAGCTTCCAAAGCTTCACATTCATCCAAGTGTTTTTTGCTTATACATGAAGCTGATCAACCGAATCAAGACTTAGCTAATTAATGTTTTCATTTTAGAACATTCTAGTTAGTTCATGGACGAATTTGCTTAGTAGCTAATTTGTCCATTCGGCTACTATATGGTAGTCTATAAATAGTTTGTTTATTTCATTGTAAAAGGACTTTTTGCCAATTTGTTAATGAACATTGTTCTTGTGAGGTTGCTTCCTCTCATATCTAGTACAAGTTTCGAAAGACTTATCTAGTTTGTGCTAATAGCATCTATCGACCTTGTTTGAACTTATCACCGTTCTTGGTGTGGCGTTCACCTATCCTTCTATCCATCCTTTCACCTTAACAATATAGGAACTGGGGTGACACTTTTTTAGTGTTGAATCATTCCTGATGTTAAGTTCGTTAATCCATCCCCACTTTCCCAAACTTCTTTCTTTCGTTACCAAAACCGAACCACCCATCCAACAACCATCTTTTCTACCCTTGTCGAACCTATTACTAATCCTACACTTCTTTGAAACCTTCCGCTTATTCAAACCTATCCATTCACTTCTATTTCTAAAATTCGAGGCACGAACAACTCTTCTAGTCTACGATTGGGCAACTACGTGAATTCGGCTCAACCACCCGAGCCGAATCACATCATTTGGTATCAGAGCTTGTAAAACGAGAGGCCCCGACGTTCGTATCAAGATCGAAAAGGTTCTTGTAAAAAAATTTAAATTAAAAAAAATTTCAAGTTATAATTTCGTTTTACTATTGTAATAGTGGTATTGTGAGGTATTAAAAAAAAAAGAGAAATACGAAATTTCAAAAAAAATACAAAATTAAAAAAAAAGTGAAGATCTCAAATTTTTCTCTATTGTTTATATCTTGTTTCGATCATCTCGTGTTCTTTTTCATCAACTTTCTACCCCCCATTCCAGAACACCACACTACACCGAAGAAAATTTTTCTTTTAGCCTACCCGTACACCCATACATTTTATCCCTTGTAACCGTTTTGAAGCCGACCCCAAAGCACCAAGACGAGTCAAGAGAAACAAACTACGAGGTTATGAGAGTAAGTTGAGTGGTAAAAGGCTAGAGAGTGTGAGAGCATTTGAGAGTTGAAAAAGCCTAAAAATGAGTGAAAACACGAGTGGAGTGTTCATCAATTATTTCTTTTCCGAGTGAACTAGTGAGGTTTGTGGTGAGGATTTCATCTTTCTATTTTAATCATTTTTTTTCTAAATCATGTTGCAAGAAGAATTTTCAGAATTTGAATTTCAGTATTTGTTGAAAGAGATGGAGTGCATGCTCAACCGAAGAATTGAGCCGATCTAAGAAAAACTAGATCATCGAGCCAGAACCCAACGAGAGAAAATTAGTCCAAGTGAAAGGGCAGAAATGAGAGTGCCAAGGAGACAAACATCCAATGAATGTTCGAGAAGAGATTCTTATCGTGAATCCTATTCCTCGAGGAATCCAAGACAAAAAAAAAAGCAAACTTTGAGTCTGAGATCTTTCAAGATGACGAACGAGAAAGTACAAGTTCTTCGTCATATGCCTCAAACAAATCATCCGCGAAGGAGTCCTTACGAAGGAGTGAACGTGAATCCTATGTAAATTATTCCATTCACACCCGACAGAAATCATCTCATTTTAATTCTTTCGTTTTATCTTCATTTTGTAATGAAAGGAAGCGAGAAAAAGAAATAAAAAGAAAATAGAGACAAGAAAATATTATGAGAGAAAATGAGAGAATTTTGAATGAAACCGAGAAAAGAAACAAAGAAATGAAAGAAAAAGAGTGTGAAAGTGTAACACCCCTTACCCGTACCCGAGGTCGGGATAAGGTACGAGGCGTTACTGGACAAACATACAAACATTAAACTAAAATACGGGCCATAAAATTTCATTATCATATTTCAAAACATTCATTCACTTACACATAGTCCCTTATTTGAGTCTACCCCAAAACATACTTTAGAAAGGGTTCGGGACTAAACTGAAAACTTACGAAAATCTTGGAAATTTCATGCTTTAAGGCTCCACAAGCCCGTGTCCCAAAGTCATGTTCCATACACGGCTGAGACACATGGTTGTGTCTCTGCTTGTGTGGAATATACCTAGGCTATTTTCCAAGCTTTGGTCAACCTTAATCTCTTACACACTTATACATTTATACCAAGATTATCATCTTACCAAATATCTTCAGCTTAATCATCAAGCATTCATATTTAAAGCTAGATTATATCTTTATAAAATACCACAATTTAGATGCGTAGAATAACATGTTTGCCTGAAACATTTCAATTCAACTCCATACCCAACAAGCATTACATTGAGACTAGTCATATATATATATATATATATATATATATACATGTCATGATACATATCATTCTCTCTTTTTTTTCTTATAAACACATATCATTTATTTCATTATATCAATATTTCATATACCATAGTTTCCATGTATTCCACATATATTTATTTTCCTCCTCCTCCTCTCCATTCCAGATCCTTAATGTATATAGCATTCTTGTAAGTACGATTTCACAATTTACTAATAAATGCTCACATCAAACTGTCCACACGAGTCATAGTCACTTACTTATTTATAATTCGAGCTACAGAGCTCCAAATTAAGATCCGTAAATTTCACCTAAAACTAGACTCACATATCTTTCCACCAAAAAATTTTCATAACTTTTGGTTAAGCCAATTAGTATAGTTTATTCATTAAAATTTCACCTATTTCACTTTCTAACAGTTCTGACCTCTCTTCACTAAAAATTAATTATCTCACATTACAGAACTCAGATAATGTCCTTGTTGATTTATCTTGAAAATAGACTCATTATGGATTTTAAAAATATAAGTTTGAGCCTCTAATTATTTTTCTTCAAATTTTTGTGATTTTCCAAAGTCAAAACAGGGGATCACGTAATCATTCTGAACCAGTCTCACAAAAACATAAATACCTCAAAATATAGAACTCCTTTGCTTGCTTTGTTTCTTTTATATGAAAATAGACTCATTAATATTTAATTTTATACCTCATTCAGTCTCTGATTCAATTTATACTATTTTTGGTGATTTTTCAAAATCACGTCATTGCTACTGTCCAAAATAGTTTTATTGCTAATTCACTCTTTCACACTTTCTTTGTATTAACCTCATTTTAGCATACATATCACAAATCATTTTCACCATATTTCATACATTACAAGTATAGGCCCATGATCACAAGGTCACCATAAACTAATCCTCATGTATAACTTACTTTTTTATAACCTTGCCACATCCTGGTCACTTAATGAACACACCATTCACATAACCAAGTTCCTGCACTTATTCATCACAAAACTCACAAAGCAATACATAGAGAGTCTCTCGTTGAACACTTCGGATCAATCCTCGATACTTTGTGGTTTTCGTACATAGCTCCACCCATCATATAGTTCGGCTCTCTTGTACACATTTTGAATACTTAGTACCACCCATGTGACATAGCCAGTTTATCTCGTAGCTCTCTTGTCTACATGGTGTCCTTCACTTGGAACCACGCATGCGACCTAGCTACATATATCCCGTAGCTCTCTTGTCTACATGGTGTACACATAGTATCACCCATGTGACCTAGCTACGTCATAATGTCTTGTAACTCTCTTGTACACATGATATGCACTCAGCACCATACATGTGACCTAGCTACATACTATCTCAGATCATCCAATCTTTCCAAGGTTCAACTGGATTTCTCTCTTTTCCAACAATTTCACCAATCAAGTAATTATCCACAAACATATTTCCAATATTATTATAAAATATCATAATACAAGTAATATTGTTGCATTACTTACATATAAACTTACATCTCATTTAATATCAAGGCAATAATATTAAATTACACATTGCCTTATTAAAAATCATATGAACTTACAATTTCCCATAATATCCATAATCATAGAAATCACATTTATGTATGATAATTCAATGCACTTCATGTACCATAGACATATTGTAACACCCCGTACCCGAGACCGTTGCCGGAGTCGAACACGAGGTGCTAACAGACTTAATTCATTTATTTTCACAGTCCATTTTAAAAATTTCTAGACAAGCTGGCTAACTGCGTCACTATCACCTTAAAAATCATATCTTGAGTTCCAAAACTCGAAAACCAGTTTCGTAAATTTTACCTAAAACTAGACTCATATATACATCTACAATTTTTTTTCTACAATTTTTGGTCGAGCCAATTAGTACAGTTTATTAGTTAAAGTCTCCCCTGTTTCAGGGTTCGACTACTCTGACCTTCATGCATTACGACTTAGATATCTCCTTGTACAAGGTTTCAATACATATACCGTTTGTTTCTAAAGAAACTAGACTCGAAAAGGAATCTTTACATATAGGGCATGACTTCTAATTATCTCTGGTTAATTTATAGTGAATTTCCAAAGTCGGAACAGGGGATCCAGAAATCGCTATGGCCCTGTTTCACAAAAACTTAAGCATCTCATAAAATACGGCTCATATGATCGTTTTGTTATTTTCATATGAAAATAGATTCATCAAGGTTCGATTACATAATTTATGCACTATTTAATTCCATTCCTAATATTTTTAGTGATTTTTCAAATCCACACCACTGCTGCTGTCAGCATCTATTTTTAAGGTAAACTTTACCTATTTCATGGTTTTCCATGAATCAACTAGAATTTGTCATACAAAGCACCAAAATGATCATGATTAACCATTCCAATGGCTAATCGTTACCAAACATTTCCATACCTCTCAATGAACAACATACAAAACGATTATAATGCTATGCTCAAAGTATATATAAGCCATTTTCGCATGGCTATCCAAATTTATACAAAACCAAAGGGTACATGACCAACAACAAAAAGGGTAGTCCTATACATGCCATTTCAAAGTTCAACCAAAAGTGTACCAAAAGGGGCTTTGATAGTGTGGGAGACTTCGACTTCAATAATCCCGAGTCCGATAGCTAACGAACCAAAATCTAGAAAACAGAGATTCAAAGAACGGAGTAAGCATTTAATGCTTAGTAAGTTTTGAGCAATGAAATTAGGCACAACTGAAGTATAGCATTCATATAACTAAACGGATAATTTCATATACACATATTCTCAAAAATCAGTCCTACTTCACATTTCCAACCCTTATATTCACACATAAGGGATCAACTTAACCAAAGGCCGGAAGCTCATTAATTGTCTGAGCGAATAATATTTAAAAGGAATTAACTACTCCAATGCATATACGAAACGTACCTCATCGTTGGGATTTTACGAGCGTATTAATTGAAATTATTACAGCAAGATCGCTCATTCCCAAACCAAGTACCTTCGGAATTTAGCCGGATATAGCTACTTGCTCAAATGCCTTCGGGACTTAGCCCGGTTATAGTAACTCGCACAAATGCCTTCGGGACTTAGCCCGGTTATAGTAACTTGCACAAATGCCTTCGGGACTTAGCCCGGATATAGTAACTCGCACAAATGCCTTCGGGCTTAGCCCGGAATTAGTCACTAGCACAAATGCCTTCGGGACTTAGCCTGGTTATCATCCGAATATCCATGCACATATCAATAAATCATGACACATCTATATTTCATTTTCATAACTAGAATTCAAACACAAGTCACTTATCAAGCATTATCATTTTCGGCTCAATAGTTACATACAAAGAGCATGATTTTGATTTACTTAAAACATGATCTAATCGAATCATAATCTAAGATCCATTACTCAAAAACTTACCTCGGATGTTGTCGAACGATTTCGGCGGCTATTCGATCACTTTTTCCTTTCCTTATCCAACTTTGGTCCTCTAAGCTCTTGAGCTAATTCAAACAAATTTAACTTATTAAAGTCTCATTATGCTAGCTTATGGCGAATATGACAAGGAGTTTGATAGGTCATATGGCCACCTTTAGCTCAAATACAAAATGGTCATACGCATTTTTAATCACATTGAGCAATTTAATACAATTAATCTAACATTTCCTCATGTGCACCTTTATGACCGAATACACACATCATTAACCTAATATCAATTAACTAAGCACTTTAACAAATTCTCCTTGAGCCGATTATCTAAGTCAAGATAGATTCATCATTATGCTCGCCTATAACCGAATACATGCAACACCAATCTATCTCATGTGGCCGAATATGCATGTCTATGTTGAGGCCAATTATATGCTTAATACTTCCTACAAATATGGTTACTTGTATTGACTACATACCATTTTGTTTCAAGTTCAAAACTCGGCTAATACACATATATACACTAGTAATCAAATACTAACATTTGCACTTCACCTTACTACCATTTTCATCCAAATAACATGAATCAACAACCATATTTCTCTTCTACTTCCTACCATGGCGAATGCATCAAGACACCATACCATTTCAATTTTGGTCATGGGTTAAACAAAGAACTTAATGTCTAACTCAAAAATGCTAAAAAGAAAATCCAAGAGTCATCAATCCACCATCACATGTATCATTACAAAGCTTCACATTTAGCACGCAAATGACATCAACACAAATCCACCTTAGCGAAACTTAACTCATCTTCATGCCTCATCACCACAACATCAAACACCAACCAAGAAGACAACAACCATGGCGAATATCATCTCCATCACATAGCAAAGATTTAAACCATGGGCTAGGTAGAACTCAAGCTAACAACTAAAACATGCATGAATCTCATGGAACAACATCAAACATACCTCCTCCTAAACACCAACCAACCGAACATGAAGCAAGAAAATCCTCTTCTTCTTCCTTCCTCAAGTCACTGCAATGGAGGAGTAGCCTAGCTCATTTTTTTTTTTTTTCTCTTTCTCCTCCTACTAACAACTATTATTTTATTACCCATGCTCCTTATTTTATCATTCCTCCCATAAAACACTAACATAACATGTTTATGACATGTTTTACCCATCACATTTGTCCACCCTCATTGTCATGGCGGCCACTACCAATTTAGTGGGAAATTGACATGCAAGTCCACCCTTTTTAATTGCATGCACTAATAGATCCTTATAGATTAACCTATCACATTTCACAAGTGTCACACATAAGTCCTATTAACTAAATTCACATGCAATTAACTAAATAGAAGCTTAAAACTTTCACACATTCATATTCACATATTTTAGACAATAATTATCATATTCAAATAATTTGGTGACTCGGTTTAGCTGTCCCGAAACCACTTTCCGACTAGGGTCACTTTAGGGCTGTCACACATATTTTTAAATCAATCCATAAACCTGGCACCATAATCATTTAATTTAACATAATTCAATTAATTCACTAAATTTAACTTTCAAATATAAATTACAACATTATTACTGTATTATTATCATACCAACTTACATACTTTCAACACCTCAGAAATCATAGTAAATATATCAATTTTACATTGAAACATGCATAAATTAATGCTTATTACACGTATGAACTTACCTCGATACTAAAACGGCCATTTTACCAACTTTTCCAATTTTCGATTTTTCTTTCATTCTAGGTTCAAATCTCGTTTTCCGGGATCTAAAACATCATGTTTTACTTATTTAATTAATGTACTATTCAAAATAGTCCTTAACTCAAACTTTGGAAAAATTATAATTTTGCCCTTAAACTTTTGCATATTTACACTTTTGCCCCTAGGCTCGGGAATTAAACTTCATCCCTTATTCTTATGTTTTATGACATGCTGATCACTTTTTCCTTCTATGGAAACATCAAATTCTCACTCTAACATATACTTATGATTATTAGGTATTTTTACCGATTAAGCCCTTTTACTCGTTTTCACTCAAAACCGAGTAGCACAACTTGTCTAACATAATTTAAAATCTCATATTATATCATAAAACATCAAAATAAACACATTTCACCTATGGGTATTTTTCCAAATATGAACCCTAGCTTAAATTATTGCTGGAATAAGCTTAATTGAATTACCGGGGTTCCAAAAACGTAAAGAACTTGAAAAATGGGGTTAGAACGGACTTACTATTGAGCTTGTAAAGCTTGAAAACCCTAGCCATGGCTTCCCCCATGCTAATTTCGGCCTCCATGAAAAAGATGAGTCAATTTTGGCTTTATTTTTCCTTTTTATTTCTTTTAATTACCAAATGACCAAAATGCCCTTCCTTACTAAACTTTCAAAAATTCCATCCATATCCAATTTTTGTCCATAACTTAGAAATTGTTCAAATTTCTATTTAATACCTCCTAATTAATATTTCAAAGAAATGTCATACTAGAAACTTCTAGAATGCAAGTTTTGCAACTTATTCAATTTAGTCCCTAACTTCAAATTGAGCACTTTATGCATAGAATTTCTTCACGAAATTTTCACACAATCATGCAATCATATCATAGACTTCAAAATAATCATAAAATAAATATTTCTATCTCGAATTTTGTGGTCCTAAAGCCTCTATTCCAACTAGACCCAATTTTGGGCTATTATAGAAAGAAAGCAAAAAGAGAATAAGAAAAATAAAAATGAAATTGAAAAAGAATGTGAAAAAGAATGTGAGAAAAAAAAGAAAATTGAAAAAGAGAGTGAGTATGGAGAAATAAAAGATATTGATCAAGAAATGAGTGTTTATAAAAAAAAAAGTGAGTTTGAAAAAGAAGCGAGTGAAAATGAAGAACGAGAGCAAGAAAAAGCGAGGAGTGTTTCAACTAACCGAACTACAAGTTATCCTTGTATTGCTTCTTCTTTTCAGGTTTCTGAAGATTTGATTAATAAGTTCCATTTACATTACCTCCCAAAGGGGAGATGGTTCGCTGGTTGGTAAAGGTAATCCTAGTCCACCCATGCCACAAGGTAAGGAAGGTAAGTGTTATAAAGCATTTTAGTCTCCACCGACCTATTTGAATGTTTATGATTATATTGATGATATGGTCAACTACCATTCTTTGATTAATGGAGATGTGTTTATTTTAAATGGTGGCAAGGAGAGCATTACTCATGAAAATTGTGGTGTTGACGATCATGTTGGTGAAGTAAGTATAAATTAGCACAAACAATTTTTGAATTTGTGTGTTAAAAAGTTGCCATGTAAAACTCCTAGTCCGATTGTTTGTGATGGTGGTGTAATGTTGCTGGCTTGTTGTGTAAATTTTGCATGCTTGTGTAGGTTTGATCGAGTGAGACTTGAGTTTAATGATTATTGGAATGATTGCTTTATCCCATCTTCTTTGATTAACATGAGTGGGACATTGGAAATCAAGAAATTCTTGTTGCATGTTGAATCGAGTGACCAAGCTCGTGTGTTCAAACCTGGAATTTGTTATTTTGGTTCGATATGTGGGGAACTCAAGCATCCTAAATTTTGTGCAAATAATTTATGTTTACTTGATGCTTGGACTAAGATTAAAGAAATGAAATTTAAAGATTCTGATTATAACTTAAAATTGTTCCTTGTTCATTCTATGTTGCTGGTTATGAAATTCTTGTTTCATCTCGAAAAGGTAAGATCAACTCATGCTTTTGATCCTGGTATCAATTCATACGCTCAATTGGTGAATATCATTTCAGCATGTCCTTTCGAGTCCACCAACCATGGAGACACTATCATCTATCGTTTTTGTGAAGGAGACACTTTGAAAAGTGAGAATTGTTTTTGTGTTTACTCTTCATTTCAGGTTTTTCAAGGATCATGTGAAGAGCTTTGGCTTCAATACCTTTCCAAGGAAAGAAGGTTTACGTTGGTTGAAAAAGGTAAAACTGATTTTCATCTCCCTAGTCCCAACGGTAAGCAAGGTGAGTTTTCATTAGTTCTTAGGCCGCTCTATTCGACTCGAATTGATGATTTTGTTCATGACTTGCGTCCTGAAAAGGTTCCATTTATTGATGCGGTCAATTGCTATTCTTTGATTGATGAAGCATTACCTTGTAAGACGTTCCGTCCATTCACTTGTGAAAATGGTGTTTTGAATACGTTCACTTATATGAATCATATTTATTTTGATACAATTGTGCTTGGACACTTTGTTTGTTCGAAAAATTTATTGACAACTTATGGATATTCCTATCACATGATTCATATGCCATTTCTATTGCCGAAGATGGATAGTCAAATTGGAAAGGTAAGGCCCAACCTTTACCTCACCAACGACAATCCCTTATCTGTTCGTAATAACAAAAAGGATTGGCCCGTTACTAGTTTGTTTTGTATTCAAGTTTTTACTCTTTCATGATGATGAAATTAATAGTTGTCAAATTTTGATTCATATTCAAATTTCTGACAGCTCTTTTATCTTCCACCCTAGAGTGATCCAAACGTTCGACTTGAGGACAAGTCACTTTGAAGACGGGGGGAATGATGTAAGAACGCCCGAGGAATCCTCGAATGCAAATCAAGAACTAATCGAGCTTCCAAAAGTCCCTATGACTCGAGCTCGAACCAAGCAATTTCAAGACATTTTATCAGCCTTGGTGATGCGCATTTTGGAAGAGAAAAGGCCCTAGACGTTGGAGAAGCTACGGACACTCTTTTGAAGACCCAATATACTCTTTTGCAAGCCGGCTTTAGCTCCTCTCCAGCTTCCCTAGCTCAATTTAGCTCCAATCAGCTCACTTCAGCTCGTTTCAGCTCGTTTGAGCTCGATTTTAGCTTGTTTTAGCTCATTTCTTTTCCTTTACAATAAACTAAGTTTTAACTTTGTTTTTAATTAAATTTGCTACACCTAAGTTTTAACTTTGTTTTTAATTAAATTTGCTACAGCTCATGCCGATTTCCCTAGCTCAAATTATTCCATTAAGCATTTTTGATTATTTGAGCTAGCCGAATTTAATATGCTAGTTGGATTTTAATTAATATGTCCGAATTTAGTTAGTGTCATTTAAGTTGTCTAGTTGCTGTTTAAATTATGATTATATGAATAATTATATTTTATTTAATTATTTTTTATTTCTTTGTAGGTTCAGCCGAATGTGGAGGTACATTAATGGCTAGGTGCATGTACGGGTTTTTTCATTGAATGAGAAGGTTCATGAATGGTTCGGTTCAATGCTTGGAGGAACTATATTCATGTACATGGAGGATTAATTGCATGCAATGGATATGAAGAATACATCTCCTTTGGACGGCACACATGCATGTATGCATGGCATTTAATACAAGTTTATGTATGTCCAGATTCAAGCTCCCTTCCAAGTTCCATGAATAGCCGAATGAATGTGGGAGGACCTTTGGAGTTTTTATGCACCTATTAGGCCAAGAGACACCACTTGGAAGCTACATGCATCCCATGGCCGAACCTAGACAATCCATTTAGCTTCCAAAACTTCACATTCATCCAAGTGTTTTTTGCTTATACATGAAGCTATCCAATACACTCCTATCAGCCGAATCAAATCTTAGCTAATTAATATTTTCATTCTAGAACATTCTAGTTAGTTCATGGCCGAATTTGCTTAGTCTTTAAGCTAGCTAATTTTTCCATTCGGCTACTATATGATATCCTATAAATAGTTTGTTTATTTCATTGTAAAAGGACTTTTTGCCAATTGTTAATGAACATTGTTCTTGTGAGGTTGATTCCTCTCATATCTCATACAAGTTTCAAAAAACTTATCTAGTTTGTGCTAGTGGCGTCAATCGACCTTGTTTGACTTATCACCATTCTTGGTGTGGCATTCACCTATCCTTCTATCCATCCTTTCTCCTTAACAATATAGGAACCGGGGTGACACTTTTTTAGTGTTGAATCATTCCTGACATTAAGTTTGTTAATCCATCCCCAATTTCCCAAACTTCTTTCTTTCGTTACCAAAATCGAACCACCCATCCAACAACCATCTTTTCTACCCTTGCTGAACCTATTACTAATCCTACACTTCTTTGAAACCTTCCACTTATTCAAACCTATCCATTCACTTCTATTTCTAAAATTCGAGGCACGAATGACTCTTTTCTTCTACGATCGGGCAACTACGTGAATTCGACTCAACCACCCGAGCCGGATCACATCACCATGCAATGCAACATAATATAAATGTACATACAGTAAAAATGGCATGCTCAAACAGTCATACATCACACATGGGGTAAAATAGTCATCTTACCAAAATAAGGGCCCTGGTATACTTATCAGCCCAACAGTAGGTCCACCGTCGTCTTAGGCAACTCGTGCAACCTTAGTAGTCAATCAGTAATAATGGGCCTACAGCCCATATCGTGGGCCCATGTGGGCCCACACACCTGTGCATCCCACGTAGCCCAAATATGGCCTTAGCCATGTGGTTTACGCAGTCTGGCCCACTAACTACCACACTTTTATGCAATTTTCCCATGTAAGGCCCTCAGTCCCATTGGGCCTACACGACCCAGTTGGGCCAAAATGGTCCAATATCATTTTAGTCCATGAAAGTACTCATGGCCATCTCATCGACCATACGACCATGTTTTATCACACGACCTGTCACACGGGTGATCGCACGCCCGAGTGGTGTCAACTGTTCACTTTTCGGCTTTTTGGCTTTTCGGCTTTTGCCGGTTTCATATCTAATGGCGGTAATGCTCACACACCTATTATGAAACTGTAGCCGCCACTCTTCCGAGAACAAAGCACCTATGATTCATGACAACCCACCATCAGTCCATAACCGTGGTTAATAGAAAATCATAGTATTGAAAATACCTTAACCAATTCATCGCCACTTACCAATCGAACAATCACTGAACCGCCCTCTGATCCAACCAATGTATTCTCTTCAAAGCTTTAACCTTCACATGAAACAGTTAACTGATTCATAAGAATCTATAATCCAACATAATTATCTAAGACTTAAAGTACTCACCGCGAATGAAAGGATCACTTGTAGAAGGAAGAGTAATCGACCCAACACCTTGCTTATTGAAGTCAAGCCCTAGCAACATTTGGCAAAATCACAGTGTTACAAGTCAATCATTAAGGTAGAGAAGAGAATGCGTGAGAAGGGTACATTTGGCCCATAGAAAGAGAAACTGACATTTCCCGAGAAGAAGACTAACCAATATTCAGCCAATACCCAAGCTTAGTCACCCGAATTGAAGAGGAGTATTCGATTAAGCACTATTCGGCCAAGAAAAGAAGGAAAGAAAGTTGAACAAGGTGTTCAACTTTGTAGAACAAAGGAACTTAAGTTCGGCCAACACAATAGAAGAGCAAAGAAAGTCGAAGGGAAGAGGGGAAACAATCGGTCAGAGGATCAAGAACCAAACTCGAAAGTAGAGAAGGAGAGGAGACAGTCGATTAGTACAACACTATTGTGAAGTGCCAAAACAAAATAAGCAGCCCGCCCAAAGGTGCCCGAATGGTCTAAAAGAAAAGTACCTCCAAAATCCCTAGCAGAAAGTAGCTACTCAGCAAAAGTGAAAAAAAACCCCAAAACGAAAAAGGGAAAACGAGAATGCAAAATTGACCAAATAAGAAACATGACCCCTAGCTGAAATCTTGAGTACCTAGAGTCCTCATTCGGTACCAACTCCCCACAACTTCAAAATCCCCTGATTCACTCCTAAAAACTCTCATCATATCTCTTCTCAACTCCTTCCTACAATCCCTCCATGACGGATTCAAACTCCCCTCCACTCATCAGTGTTTCGGTCGAATACAACTACTTCCCAAGGAAAATAGTAAAAATAATCTCCTTTTGCACAAGCAGGGATTCAAACCTTAGACTCTTTACACACTTCACACGCCACTTACCACTGGGCTAACATGCTTGCTTTGTCAAGATTTTAACAAGTTCTGCATATAACCATACTGACCAAGGGTAGGGGTTTTATCTTTAAAAAAAACAAAATTTTGCTCAATGCTAATGCTTAAACCAATGACTTCCCAAACACTCCCAAAGCACCAAACCACTAAGGCAACCATACATCCATGCCACAAACACGCAAAAATAATTTTAACAGGGGTTTTTGGGATTTGAGGCATTACAACATTATGGAAATAACATATCTAATCATATATATATATACACATAAATCTCATATCATCATTTATACTCAACTTCACCTTTCATACATATAACATCTGACAATTTCACATATGCCACTTTATATACCATATATTATTCATTTATTCATGTTTTTACACATACTCACATTTCATTTCCATATACATCACATAACATTCTTTGCACATATATACTTACCTTTCATTTACAAATATTGTATACATTTCAACGTACCTGAATCGGAATGTCTTTCACTTAATCATTTTTTTCTCGGAATGCCAGTTGAACCGTTCAAAATCAATAAGGATACTCGGATAACTCATAAGCTGGTACAATGCCAATGTCCCAGGCGTGGTCTTACATGTAATCAAATATCGATGCCACTGTCCCAGACAGAGTCTTACAAGAAATCATATACGATGCCAATGTCCCAGACATGGTCTTACACGTAAATCACAAATCGATGCCAACGTCCCAGACGTGGTCTTACACGATAACACATATCAGAATCCTATGTCATGACATATGTATCCTAACTATTCCTATGGTTCATACGGGGCTTTCTGGACATCGTCACATTATTGGAACTTTCTCATATTCATATATTCTGCTTCTCGAACAATTCAACATCATAATAAAATATATATAACTTATTCAAAATACATATATTTGTATTACTATTCGGCATTGAATTCAATCATACAAATAATATGCATTTATAATATGATTTTGTAACGTTTATTAAAATACGAACTTACCTCGTTCGCGGTAACGACAAATTAAATCAACTAATCTGATACTTTGATTTTCCCTCGATCTAGATCCGAATTCTGCTTTTGCCAATCTAATTAATATCAAAATTAACTTACTTATTCAACATTTCATTAAATTTTATCCAAGAACACATAATTTGGGCATTTTTCATTTTAGCCCCTAACATTTCACATTTTCACAATTTAGTCCCTATTTCAAAATAACACAAAATAGACAAAATCTCATCAAACCGATATTAGGCCGAATTTATCTTAGGTCTCTAGCAACCCATTTCTTTCATTTATTTCAAATTTTGACCCCTCAATTTACAAATTTCTCAATTTAGTCCTTAATACACATTTTTAATTAAACATGAAAATCAAACATCAAAGATTTATTATTCATCATCAAACAACAATTTCATCACATTATCAACAATGGCAAATCTCAAATTCATCATCAATTCTGAAAATTGAAGCATGGGTTTATTAGTATTCGAAGCAACAATCTCAAAAACGTAAAAATTATTGAAAACCGAACAAAGAACATACCCGAATTAAGCTTCCTAAGTGCCGAAACTTAAACAACATCAATGGCTTCTTTTCTTTTCTATATTCGGCCAACAATAGATGATAATGCATGTCTTTTCATGTTTTGTTTTATTTATTTCATGTTAATAAACCATTTACAATTTTAACCTTTGTAATTTAATATGAAATCATTATAAGTTATGCCCATTACCGTCCATCAACCATAATAGTGGCATAATTCCATTTTAAGGACTTATCAATTAATAAACCATAGAAATTTAGTGCTTTAACAATTACAAGGTCACTTTTACATTTTACGAGATTAAGCCCTTTTTCACAAATCGACACTCAAACGATAAAATTTTCATACGAAAATTTCACACATATCAATTCGCATACTTTAAGCACAGAAAATAATATTAAAATATTTTTTGACTCAGATTCGTCATCTCGAAACCACCATTTCACTAGGGTCTAAACTGGGCTATTACAACTCTCCTCCTTTAGGGATTTTCATCCCCGAAAATCTTACCAGAAAGTAGATTAAGGATTTGCTTCCACACAACACATTTTAAATGCACACATAGCTTCAAATTTCATATCTACTTAATCTCACAACTAAGATTCTGATCTGTCTTCCACTATACATCATATCAAGCTGAAACTGTTTATAACTGTACTGGATTACTTTCATTTTCTACTCAATTTTCATTGATGAATTAAAACCCTTGAATCATTTACTCAAAAAGCTCGATTCTGAACAACGGAGTTAGGTAATTGCCACATACGATACCTCATACAATGTCACTTTTATACTCACCTGATAATTTATCAAAACAATAACAATCTTTCTTAATTGCTTTGAAACTCTAAAACATAGGGACAAATAAATATTTCGAGAATTTTCAAAAGAACTTCATACTCACAGTTTACTATAGTTTCTCACAGAATTACCATATAAATTTTAGATTTTAGTTTGAAACAATAATAACTAACACCATGTACAAACTGGCAGTCTTTGAACAAACAACTCAACTAATTAATCAAAAGAGAAATCCATGCATAGAGGTGTGCATGGGCCAGACCGGGCCGGGCCCAAAACTGGGCCTAAAAGTTTGCCCAAGCCCGACCCGGATAAAAATACTAAAACCGAGCCCGGCCCCCCACCAGTATTATTTTTTATATTATTTTATTATTATTTTTAATATATATAATACATCAAAATACTAAAATATCAAAATAAATATTTCCCAACAAATTGAAAATAAATTTTGAAAAATATGTAGACTTAAATAACACTAAGATAAATGCAACTTAACAAGCAATTGCTTCTAAAATAATAAAAAAAAATAACAAATGCCTTTAAAATAATAAGAAAATTAACAATAAAATAAATTTTATACAATATCCAAACAATAGCAACTTAATAGTAAAATGGTAGCAAAATATGGAGAAAACAACAAGAAAATAACATTCAAAAATTAAAAAAAATATATGCAAAATTTTTTTGTCCTTTGGTAAATTCGGGCCGGGCCGGGCCGGGCTCGGGCTAAAAATATCTTACTCGAGGCCCAGCCCATTTTTTAAACGGGCCTTATTTTTTTGTCCAAGCTTAGCATATGTAATTAATTCGAATTCGGTGGAGGGTAAATGTAGTAAAATCTAGACTGTATGTGAATTTCCTAATGTATTCCCTGAAGAGTTACCTAGATTACCTCCTGATCAGGAAGTTGAATTTGTGATCAAAGTATACCCGGGTACAGATCCAGTGTCAATACCTCCATATCGTATATCACCTACAGAGTTGAAGGAATTGAAAGTACAATTGCAAGATTTGTTGGATTGAGGTTTTATACCACCTAGTAAATCACCTTGGGGAGCTCCAATGTTATTTGTTAAAAACAAAGATGGTGTGATGCGGTTGTGTATTGATTATTGGCAATTGAACAAGATGACAATCAAGAATAAATATCTGTTACCAAGTATTGATGATTTATTTGATCAATTGAAAAGAGCTTCAATATTTTCAAAGATTGACTTAAGATCGGGCTACTATCAGTTAAAGGTGAAAGTAAGTGATGTACCGAAAACAACATTTCGTACAAGATATGGTCATTGTGAGTTCTAAGTGATGCCATTTGGGTTAACAAATGCCCCAATTGCTTTTATGGATCTTATGAACCGAATTTTTTAGTCGTACTTGGATCAGTTTGTGGTAGTCTTTATTGATGACATTTTGGTATATTCAAAGTCTAAATCTGAACATGAGCAACATCTTTGAATTGTTTTACAAACATTACGAGAGAAACAGTTGTATGGGAAATTGAGTAAGTGTGAATTTTGGTTATCAGAGGTGGAATTTATTGGTCACGTGGTGTCAGCAGATGGAATTAGAGTGGATCCAAAGAAGATTGAAGCAATCATCCAGTGGAAAACTCCTAAAAATGTGTCAGAGGTACGTAGTTTTCTTGAATTGGCTGGGTATTATCGAAGGTTCGTGAATAGATTTCCAAAAATAGCTTTACCGATGAAAAGCTATTGGAAAAGAATGTTTCGTTTGTTCAGAATGATCAATGTCAAGAAAGTTTTATGAAATTGAAGAAGATGTTGACAGAGGCACCAGTTTTGACTTTACCAGAATCAGGGAAAGATTTTATTGTGTATAGTGATGCTTCTTTAAATGGGCTTGGGTGTGTACTGATGCAAAGTGGGAAAGTGATAGCCTATGCTTATCGACAATTGAAACCACATGAACGTAATTATCCGACACATGATTTGGAATTAGCAGCTGTGGTTTTTGCTTTGAAAAATGTTACATTTAAACAAACCATAAAAGTCTCAAGTATCTTCTGTCGCAGAAAAGTTGAATTTGAAACAGCGTCGATGGTTAGAACTTTTAAAAGATTATGATTGTGTTATTGACTATCATCCAGGTAAAACTAATGTGGTAGCTGATGCATTGAGCAGGAAGGCAACAATTGAATTGTAAACGATGTTTGCACAGTTCAGTATTAATGATGATGGAGGTTTATTGGTTGAATTAAGAATTAAACTAGTGATGTTTGAACGAATCAAGTCAACCCAATTAGAAGATGATAAGCTAATGAAGAGAAAAGAAATGGTTCAGAGTGGCATAGCAAGGAATTTTAGTATTGATGAGCATGATTGTTTGAGATTTCATAATCGGATCTGTGTTCCAAATGTTTCAGAATTGAAAGAGTTGATACTTCGAGAAGCACATGATAGTCCTTTTGCATTACATCCTGGAAGAATGAAAATGTGGCGTGATTTACGAGAATTATATTAGTGGCCAAGTATGAAGAGAGATATAGATGAATTTATGGCTAAATGTTTGACATGTCAGCGAGTCAAAGTAAAGCATCAGGTTCTAACTGGTTTACTTCAACCTTAACATTCCTTAATGGAAATGGGACTGCATCACAATGGATTTTGTAATAGGGTTGCCATTATCACCAAATAAGAAAAATGCTATTTGTTTGATTGTTGATTGGCTTACAAAGTCATCTCATTTTATAGTAGTTAGAACGGATTGGTCACTTCAGAAACTTGCTGAAGTTTATATTCGGGAGATAGTACGATTACATGGTATTCTGATGTCAATAATTTTTAATTGAGATCCAAGGTTTAAATCCAAATTTTGGAGGCAACTGCATGAATCTCTTAGTACTCAACTTAATTTTAGCACAACTTTCCATCCACAGACTGATGGACAATCAGAACGAGTTATCCATATTTTAGAAGATATGCTTCGAGCTTGTATTATTGATTTTGAATCAGGGTGGGAACGTTATTTACCATTAGTTGAATTTTTATACAATAATAGTTTTCAATCAAGTATTCAAATGGCACCATATGAAGCTTTATATGGTCGAAGGTGTCGATCATCAGTGTGTTGGACAGAATTGAATGAGAGAAAAGTGATTGGACCAAAATTGATTCAAGAAATAGAAGATACTGTTAAGAAGATTCAAGAAAGACTAAAGACAACTTTTGACAGGCAGAAATCATATGTAGATCTGAAATGTAGAGACATTAAGTACACGGTTGGTGATAAGGTATTTCTAAAGGTTTCACGTTGGAAGAAAATTATGAGGATTGGTCGAAAAGGAAAACTAAGTCCTCGTTTTATTGGGCTATATGAGATTATTGAGAAAGTTGGACCAATTGCATATCGTCTGGCTTTGCCTACAAAATTACAAAAGATTCATGATGTTTTTTTATGTTTCTATGCTCAGAAGATATCGATCAGATCCTTTACATATTATTTCTACAGAGGATATTGAAATTCGACCTGATCTGTCATATGAAGAAGAACCGATTAAGATATTGGCTCGTGAGGTAAAAGAATTGCGTAGTGAAAGTTTTATGGAGGAGTCATAATGTAGAAGAAGCGACTTGGGAACCGGAAGAGATAATGAGAGCACAGTATCCCCATCTTTTCTCAGGTAAATTTCAAGGACAAAATTTATTAAGGCGGGAAGAAATGTAATGACCCAATGTTCACGGACATTGGAAAAGTACATTATCGGGCCTCCATCTTAGTAAACTGAGTTCGAAAATAATTATTAGGAATATTTGTGAGTCTAGTAGTGTGTTTAATTAAGTTTTAATTAAGTGAATATAGCTTAATTAAGAGAAAATAGGAAGAATGACTAGATTGAATAAGGGGCAAAAGTTGAATTATAGATTAAAAGAAAATATAAGGGACCAAAATGGCAAATATGCCATTAAGTAATAGTTGAGGCGACAAAACAATGAGAAAAATCTAAAGATTTTAAGGATTTAAGTTATTATTAATTAATATTAGAATATAATAGTATAAATTATTATTTAATTGATATTATCTTATTAAATTATTGAAATATATATAAATTAAAGCCAAATGTATGGTAATAAAATATACATTTGTAATAAAAATAAGCATACAATTGTAATTCATGGATTTAAATTACATATTATTTAAGTAAATAGATATTTATTATTTACTATTAAGTAAAAGATATTTATTAATTAAATAATTATATTATAAGATTTTTATGTGATAAATAAATTAAAACATGACAAAAGTATGATGATGATATAGTACATGTGTAAATATAAGTAATATTACACTTATAATAAATATATTGATTATTAAATAGATACCTATTAAGATATTATATTATTATTAAACAAATAAAGCATAAAATAAAAGAAAATAAAACAAAGAAGGAAACCAAAAGAGAATAGGCTAATCGAAAGTACCAGGGGAAAAAGAAGAAAAGAAAGAAAAAGGAAAAACTAGGGTTTGGAAGCTTTAGGCTTTAATTGATAAGTCAATTAAGTCCTTTTTATTTAAATTAGACATTTTAGAAGCTTTAGAACAAAGTTTTGTTGAAATTAAGTTGAGGTTTTAGAAGTTTTTAGGTTTTTGAACATAGTTCATGTTGAACAAAATAATGAATTAGGGGTTTAATTGAATGAATTTTAAGCTAGAATTGATTACAGGATTAAATTGTAAACTAGGCTATAAGTTTTGGTGATTGAGGGATCAAATTGAAAGAAGTTTTAAATTAGGGTTTTATTATGAACACTTGATAGTTAAGTTGAATTTGATAGGAATTTGAATAAGAATGAAGTATGAAATACGTTAGTAAAGTGAATGAGTTAGTTAGGACCTAATTGAAAATAAGGTATAAATTGAATAGAAATTCAATTATTTGTTATAATGAGTGTTGTAATTAATGGTATAATTATTTTAATTTCCGTAGCTAACGTAATACCAGAGCCTCGACAAAGAAAGGAAAGGAGAAGGTTGACGAAGAGTAATTTGAGAATTACGGTTTGTATTTCTATAAACCGAACTTAACATTTAAATTGTTGTTTTTATTATTATATGTGTATGGAAAGATATTAAGGTAAGTATTAGTGTTTGATATTGAATTGAATGTATGTGAATTTGTGATTATTGTGAAATGGATATTGAAATGATTAATTACTGCGAATTGAGAAATGAATTGAATACCCTATTAACTGTATTCGACTAAGTCGGATATAATTAGCATGCCATAGGATTGGAAGTGTTCAGGGATACTTCGACTTTGAGTCGATGAGGCACTATAAGTGTCGTATTGTCACTTCGAATTCGAGTCGATGAGGCACCTTGTGTGTCATACTATTACTGTTACTTTGGTTTAACCCGATGCGATACTAAGTACCGTACTGTTACTATTTACTTCGGCAAACCTGATGAGGCACTAAGTGCCATGTAATAGCCCGATTTTGGGTCTAGTCAGAACATTGGTTTCGGAACCGCTAATCCAAGGTCGGAGAAATTATTTTTAATATTACTTTATATGTGATGGCATGTTTATAAAGGTGCATGAAAATTTTGGTGAATTAATTTTAGTGTTTGTGAGCATAATTACGAAAAAGGACTAAAATGCATAAAATGCAAAAGTCTTAATTTGATAGCTAAGGGTGTTAAATTGCAATGTATCATAAATTGGGGGTCTTTAAAGGGCAAATAGACCCTTATATTATAGCTTGGCAGGCCATGAGACAAAGAAAGTAAATGGTCAAAATGTTAGGTATTTTATGACATAATATGTGATAAATAATACCCTAAGGCCTAGCCTTCATCTTTTTCATCCATCCTTTCTTCTTGACCTAAAATATCAGCCATTAAGTTTTTGAAGCTTGAAATTTCAGCCACTTAGTCTCTCTACAAGTAAGTGTCTTGATGGTTTTTCTTGATGATTTTTGTACTTTTAGAACCCTTGAAACATGAGCTTTCAAATGAGGAGACTATTTTGCAAAATGGTTGAGAGTCTAGGGTTTTGCCATGGAAGCATATGTGTTGTTAACTGAAATTTTATGGAAGAATATGAGTTATAGTTGTGTAATAAACAACTTTTGTGAAGTAGTTTCCATGAAAACCCTAACTAGGGACCATTTTGCATAAGTTGAAAATTGGATGATAAATGTGAGAGATAATAAAAATTTTGGGTTGCTGTAAGAGTAAAAAGGGTTCGTCTAGGCTTAAGATATGATGAAATTTGATAAAAATTAATTTTCGGGCCTAGGGGTAAAATGGTCATTTTGCAAAAGTCTAGGGCAAAATGGTCAACTTGCCCAATTATGAATTTGTTGAGTACCTAGATCGATAAAATGATTAAACTTGTGAATTTTTATCCTTTTAGATCAAGAACTACAAAATCCGAACCTAGACCGGGGGAAGGCCAAACAAGTAGACTAAAACTGACTAGTCGCCTACATTTTGTAACCCGAGGTAAGTTGTGTGTAAATAATGCAACTATATTGTTATCATGTATAAATGAATGAATTTTTATAGCATAAATTATTTGATTATGGAAATGACTAAGCATGATGAGAATTGAAGTAGTAGACCTCTCAGTTCAGCCATAGGAATCTTCGGATATTCATGCCATGACACTTGGGTCATTTGTGTGCTAGTGTAAGACATGTCTAGGACATGCATCGTGTAACACCCCTTACCCGTACCTGGGACTGGGACAAGGTACGAGGCGTTACCAAACACGTACTCAGACATTTCAAAAAAATACTGGTTATAAAACTTCATTCTAATTTAAAACCGACTAGACAACGTCATAGTGTCTCGATTATGGACCTACAAGGTCCAAAAATACATTAAAAGCAATCCGGGACTAAACCGAGAACTATAGAAAATTTTATAAAAATTACTAGGGTTATGCCTCACACACTCGTGTGGAGGCAAGGCACACGTCTCTGTGCTTAGGGACATGCCCATGTGTCCCACCTGTGTTGAATTCTTTGGATTTATTTTTCACTTAGAACCTACAAGGGTTTTCACACGACCAAGCACACGCCCGTGTCCCTAGACTGTGTCCCTCATATAGCCTAGACACGCCCGTGTCGTCGCCCATGTCTAAAAACCCAGACATTCTATTTATGATGTCATCATTAATTTTAAGGCACACGGCCAAGGGACACACCCGTAGGCTAGGCCGTGTCCTCCACACGGTTGAGACACACGGCCGTGTCTCTACTCGTGTGCTTACTATCATGCAAACTGACTTAAAATTGTTAAGTATAAGGGACACACGACAAGGCAACACACCCATGGGGGTTGACCATGTGTCACACACGGCCTAGACACATGACCGTGTGTCTACTCGTGTGGACCTTTTTAAGGTTATTTTCCAAGCCTTTAGTCACCTTCTATCATCCATACACACTTAGAGACTTCAATGATATTTAACATGGCCAAATTATACTCTTAAACAACCTTGACATCCTTTTCGTATTAGGGATTAACAAAGCACATTTTACATTTTACCCTTAGGCCATATTATAACCATATACCATTATTTTCTATGTCCACTCTCAAATTATTAGGTCCCATATCAATCATCCATCCATGATAACCCTCATCATCATATCTTATGAAACATTTAAGCATAAACATGAATCATTAGTAGGTTAACAACCTACGTCAATATGAGCCAAGAATAAGTATACCATTTAAGCCTTTATATTAGCTAGCCAAATGACACATATAACAAAATAACCAAAACCCTAAACATGCCATTAAACAAAAGAAAACTATCTATATACCAAAGTGGGACAAGTCGATAATGTGTTGATTCTCCAACCGTCTTCCAATCTTTACGAGTCCACGAGCTCTGTAAGACAGGGAAATGAGAAAAAGGGTAAGCATTTATATGCTTAGTAAGTCCGGATAACTAGAAAGTAAACTTACCGGTTAAATTAGCATACAACCATATTAAGCAATAATTCCAACAAGCATGAAATAGTTTCCCTATCACATGCACTCAATCATCAAGTTAGTCTTATAACAATACATCATGTCATTAGTTTTAAATGAGCTCATCAATTCAATATTCCCATTCTTTATTTCAGCATGTTAATCCCGTTGACTTTCTTAGAAAATCTCGATGGATAGCCATTTACCGTCAAGCCGTACAAGTGATCATCTCGAGTACGCACTCCCGTGAACCTTATATCTTACGGCGGGATTACCAGTCCAGGCTAAATCCCCCATAGTAGTAGCTCATGGAGCAATGTTGGGATTACCAGTCTAGGCTAAATCCCTTTTTAACGACAATTACTCTCATCAGCTCAGATCTCAATTGCCAGTCCAGGCTAAATTTAGTCCTCAATCGAATTACCCATCCGGGCTAAATCCTTAATGCACCATATTCTTCAGGAGGCTTGATCACTCAAGGAACACCCGTCCGAGCTAAATCCTTTTCTGTAACACATGCAGGATCTCATGTCATGTAAGCCATAATTTACCTATCGAATTTCCCTTTTCTATTTCAACCAGGACATTTATCATCTTTCTTTTACACAAGCACATTTCATGAATTATCATGCCATGATTATCTAAATTTTCATACATTCAAGAACGTGCATGTTTAAGTATATTAAGAGTTTACTTCTAGTTATACGAACTTACCTGGTAATTCTTCGGTTTCATATTTCGGCTATTTCGAAACCTTTCATTTTCCACGATTGACCTCCGAAATTGGTTTCTCGGGGTCTATATCAATAAAATTTGACTATTAATACATCACATTTTTTCATTTTAGGATTTAAAACTAACCCCCAGGCAAAATGACCAATTTGCCCCTAACCTTTCACACTTTTACAATTTAGTCCTAAGGCTTGTATAATGAAATGTAAGAAATTTATAAGTTACCCAAGCCTAGCCGAATATTTTTCTTGCCTATCGCAGTCCACATTTTCATTCATTTCACATTTTTCTACCCATTTTCACAACTTTTACAAAATGGTCCCTTAAGCCATTTCCATGAAAATCTACTTAGTAAAAGTTGTTTACCATCCTTTAAACTCTCATATCCCTCCATAAATTATCAAAAAACAAACATCTCATGCACAGGTAAATTTTTGAACATGAACCCTAGCTTGAAATTTGGGTAGAAATAAAGAGAGCATGTTACGAGGATCTCAAAAATACAAAGAGCGTTAAAAACAGGGTTAGGGAGCACTTACTATTGAGCTTGAAAATGTTGAAAACCCTAGCTATGGAGACCCTTAGAATTTCAATAGCATGGAGAAGAAAATGAGCTGATTTTAACTTGATTTTTCCCTTTTTATTTAGTTTGTTATCAAATAACCAAAATGCCCTTCTTTACTAAACCTTTAAACTTTTCCATGCATGCCCATTTTTGTCCAAAAACTTATAAATTGGGAAAATTACTCTTTAAGGACCTCTAATTAACATTCCAAAGCAATTTTATATAAATTTCTTCTAGAACCCAAGTTTTGCAACTTATTCAATTCGATCCTTAATTTCCAATTAGACACCTTACACATAGAATTTCTTCATAAAACTTTAACACATGCATATTTTCATATCTTAGACCTCATAATGATCATGAAATAATTATTTTAATGTTACATTTGTGGTCCTAAAACCACTATTCTGACTAGGCCCTAATTCGGGATGTTACACATTGGCCCCGAGATATTTAAGCTAGGTAAGACATGTCTGGGACATGTATCGGCATTGAGGTGAGAGCTAGTGTAAGACATGTCTGGGACATGCATTGGCCTCGCGAGATACAAGCTAGTGTAAGACCTATCTGGGACATGGCGTCAGCTTGTTGTGTGTTAGTGTAAGACCTATCTGGGACATGGCATCGACACCGATAGACGAGAGCCAGTGTAAGACCATGTCTGGGACATGGCATCAGCATCTTAACCCATGTTAGGGCTATTGAGTATCTGGTAGTATTCCAAATGGTTCAACTAAAGGTTTATGATTTATATCGAAATAAGAAAAGTTATGATCATGTGATGAGTGGTATATGTATCTACTTGAAATGTATGAGATATGGGCTCAATGTATGCAATATGAGTTGTATTGGATGGTGATGAGTAAGTTGTATTTACGTCTATTTATGGTATTTATGAATAAGCTATGAAAGGTTATAAGCATATTGCTATATGATAAGTAGTTGTTGTTTATTTTCATGCAACTTACTAAGCTTTATGCTTACTCCCTCTCCTTTCCATTTTCTTATAGTGTCGCCTAATTAGCTCGAGGATCACCGAACGTCGGAGGCATTGATCACATTATCAAACGAAGCACTTGGTATAGTTAGATCTTTTATTTTGATTATGGCATGTATAGGACTCTGACTTTTGAGTTTTGTGTCATTGTTAATTAGCAAATATTTGGGCCTACTTTAGCATTTGATTCATTTTGTATAAGGTCATGGAAAATAGCTAATATTAAAAGTTATTATGTGAATGCAAGCTAGCCTTTCATGAATGTTTGATAGTTACTGAATGACTAATTTGATAGTTACTGAATGACTAAATTACTATACTAAATAACTAATTGTTACTGATTAAATATGATTAGAATCATATACTTTATCGAGGAAGAGTTAAGAAATTAACTATTGTTATGTAAATAAGGTTTTATAGTCAAAATGGATATGAGCTAATAATTGATTTAAGTATTGGTTTATAGAAATACCACTGAGTGCATACTCAGCGTATGGTTTGTTTTCGTGTGCAGGTTAGGTACAAAAGTGACTAACGACTCAGCATCCAAGTCAATCCCGAACTCAAATACGTGGTGATGTATTTTCTCTTTTGAAAATGGCATGTGCCTAAGTTGTAATTTGTTGTTATTTTGATACATAAATATTAATGATAAATGATGGTAATGGTTGTTCCATGCAATTACATATGTCTTAAACATAGTCTATATCAGAGCTTTGGGCAATTTTGTTGAATGATAATTTAAATGAATCAATTAGACATCTTATGTTAGATTGTTATAAACATAAAAATGTTAGGACTTTATATAGTTTGTTATAATCAGAGATGTATAAATTCATGAATTGATTTGTTTGGATTGGTCTCGATTTGAATTTGCAGGGAAGGTTAGATATTTATAAAGGGGTTATATTGAGTTCGCACAAAAAAAATTCAGAGTATCTGTGACAGCCCTAAAGTGACCCTAGTCAGAAAGCGGTTTCGGGACCGCTAAACCGAGTCACCAAATTATTTGAATATGATATTTATTGTCTAAAATATGTGATTATGAATGTGTGAAAGTTTTAAGCTTCGATTTAGTAAATTGCATGTGAATTTAGTCAATAGGACTTATGTGTGACACTTTTGAAATGTGATAGGTTAATCTATAAGGATCTATTAGTGCATGTAATCAAAGGGTGGACTTGCATGTCAATTTCCCCATTTAATTACTAGTGGCCGCCATGACAAAGGGTGATGGGCAAAACATGTCATAAAACATGTTGTGTTAATGGTTTATGTTAGAAATGATAAAATAATAATGGTTAGTAGGATGGTGAAAGAGAAAAAAAGAAAAGAAAAAAGCTCTCATGTTGTTCTTGGCCGAATAGAAGAAAGAAAAGAAGGAAAAAGAGCTTTGAGGAAATCGGCTATGGTGGTTTGCTAGACTAAGGTATGTTTGATGATGTTCCATGAGATGCATGCATGTTTTAGTTGTTAGCTTGAGTTCTAGCTAGCCCATGGTTCAAATCTTTGCTATGTCATGGAGATGGTATTCGCTAAGGTGGATTGGTGTTGATGTCATTTACATGCTAAAAATGAAGCTTTGTAATGATGCATGTGATGGTGGATTGATGACTCTTGAATCTTCTTTTAGCATTTTTGAGTGAGATATTAAGTTCTTTGTTTAAACATGACCAAAATTGAAATGGTATGGTGTTGTGATGCATTCGGCCATGGTAGAAAGTAGAGGAGAAATATGGTTGTTATTCACGTTATTTGGATGAGAAATGGTAGTAAGGTGAAGAGCAAATGTTAATGTTTGATTTACTAGTGTGTATATGTGTATTAGCCGAGTTTTGAATTTGAAACAAAATGGTATGTAGTCAATACAAGCAACCATATTTGTAGGAAGTATTAAGCATATAATCGGCCTCAACCTAGACATGTATATTCACCACATGAAATAGATTTGTGTTGTATGTGTTCGGTTAGAGGCAAGCATATTGATGCTTTTATCTTGGCTTAGATAATCGGCTAAAAGAGAGTGTGGGCTAAAATGTTGAGTTTGATTCATGATTCCATATATATGTGACTCTAATGCCTAATGTATATATGGGCTAAGTACCTTGAGGTTCTCTTTGATGTTCAAATGAATTGTGTTAAATTGCTTAATGTGACTAAAAATGCATGACCATTGTGTATTTGAGCTAAAGGGTAGCCATATGACCTATTAAACTCCTTGTCATATTCGCCATAAGCTAGCATAATGAGACTTTAATAAGTTAAATTTGTTTGAATTAGCTCAAGAGCTTAGAGGACCACAGTTGGATAAGGGAAAGGAAAAAGTTATCGAATAGCCGCCAAATCGTTCGACCACATCCGAGGTAAGTTTTGAGTAATGGAACTTAGATTATGATTTGATTAGATCATGTTTTAAGCAAATCAAAATCATGCTCTTTGTATGTGGCCATTGAGCCGAAATTGCAAGTGTGATAAGTGTCTTGTGTTTGAGCTTTGGTAATGAAAATGAAATACGGATGTGTCATGATTTATTGATAAATGTGCATGGTTATTCGAATGATGTCCGGCTAAGTCCCAAGGCTTTGTGCTAAGTGACTATATCCGGACTAAGATCCGAAGGCATTTGTGCGAGTTACTAATTAGGGCTAAGCCCAAGGCATTGGTGCGAGTTACTAAATCGAGTTAAGTCCCGAAGGCATTTGTGCGAGTTACTATAACCGGCTATGTCCCAAGGCATTTGAACAAGTAGCTATATCCGGTTAAATTCGAAGGTACGTGATTCGGGAATGAGCGATCTTGCTGTAAAATTTCAGTTAATACGCTTGTAAAATCCCAACAATGAGGTATGTTTCAGATGTGCATTGGAATAGTTGATTCCTTGAATAATATTCGCTCGATCGAGTAATGAGCTTAGGTATTTGGCTAAGATGATCCCTTATGTATGAATATAGGGGTTGGAATGTGAAGTAAGAATGATTTGAGAATATGTATATATGGAATTATCCGTTTAGTTATATGAATGCTATACTTGAGTTGTGCTTAAATTCTTTGCTCAAAACTTACTAAGCATTTAATGCTTACTCAGTTTATTTAATTCTCTGTTTTATAGATTTTAGTTCTTCACTATCGGACTCGGGATTTTTGAAGTCGAAGTCGCCCACACTATCAAAGCTCCTTTTGGTATACTTTTGGTTGAACTTTGAAATGGCATGTATAGGACTACCCTTTTGTTGTTGGTCATGTACCCTTCGGTTTTGTGTAAATTTGGATAGCCATGCGAAAATGGCTTAAATATACTTTGATCATAGCATTATAATCGTTTTCTATGTTGTCCGTCGAGAGGTATGGAAAGGTTGGTAACGGTTAGCCATGGGAATGATTATTCATGATCACTTTTGGTATATGTATGACAAACTCTAGTTGATCCATGGAGGATCATGAAATAGGTAAAGTTTACCTTAAAAATAGATGCTGGCAGTAGCAGTGATGTGGATGTGAAAAATCACTAAAAATAGTAGGAATGGAATTAAATAGTGAATAAATTATGTAATCGAACCTTGATGAATCTATTTTTATAGGAAAGTAACGAAACGTTAATATGAATAGTATATTATGAGATGTTAAAGTTTTCGTGAGACAGGGCCAGAACGGTTTCTGGATCCCCTGATCTGAATTTGGAAATTCATTATAAATTAACCAGAAACATTTAGAAGTCATACCATATATGTATAGATTCCTTTTTGAGTCTAGTTTCTATAGAAACAAACGGCATCAGTATTGAAGCCCTGTACAGGGAGATATCCAAGTCGTAATGCATGAAGGTCAGTGTAGTCGCACCCTGTAACAGGGGATACTTTAACTAATAAAATGTACTAATTGGCCCAACCAAAAATTCTAGAAAAAATTCTGTAGATGTACATATAGTCTAGTTTCAGGGAAAAATTACGAAGCTGATTTTCGAGTTTTGGAACTCAAGATATGATTTTTAAGGTGATGTGATGCAGTTAATAACCGCACGGAAATTTTAAAATGGATTGTGAAAGCAAGTGATTTAAGTCTGCAAACCCCTCGTGTCCGACTCCGGAAACGGTCTCGGGTACGGGGTGTTACAGTATCCGAACAAGTCCCGATTCGATTCTAACGTGTGATTTTGACCTCAAGAGTCCATTATAGAAACTTTATAATTAAATCAAGATATGTATGTCATTTATTTTTAATTAATTGTAAATTGTTCGATAGGCCCGGTAATGCTCTGTAACCCTGTTCCGGCGACCATTTGAGGTTAGGGAGTGTTACAAAAGTCACTTTACAATTTTTCCTCAAGTATTTCTCAACTTTTACAATTTAGTCATTATTTCATAAAAACTCAAATTTATGCAATTTAACCACAACCCATGCTAGCCAAATTTCAATTAGGTCCCTAGTAGCCCATTTTTTCATTTATTTCACATTTTAACCACAAAGTTTCATATTTCACAATTTAATCCCTAATTTGCATTTTCACTAAAACTCACTTAAAAAAACTTGTATAACTAACATCAAACATTCATAATCTACCATTAAACATCAAAATACATGCTTATTCATCAATGGTAACATCCTAAATATTTAATAGTCTTGAAAAATAGTCCCTGGACTAGCTAAACCTAGCTGCAACAATCTCAAAAACATAAAAATCACTAAAAACTGAGTCAAAATCACTTACCAATTTAGCCTTAAAGTGACTAAACCCTAAATGTTTAAAAATGGCTTCCTCCCTTTTAGTTTTCGGTTGAATATGAATAAACAAAAAGATGATGATTTATTTTATGTTATTTTTACTGAAGTTATTTTATAATTTACTATTTTAACCTTTAATAAAACATTAAAAATTCACAGAAGCCATGTACATAAATGTCCACTAATCTTAATAAGGGTATAAGGACTTCTAATTTAATAATCCATAGCTATTAGATACCTTTAACTAATAGAACTCCACTTTTACACTTTACGCAATTTAGTCATTTTTATCACATTAACCATTCAAACGATAAAATTCTTTAACGAAACTTTCAGACAAACATATTATCATATTATAGACATTAAAATAATAATAAAATAATTATTTTGACTTTAGATTTGTGGTCTCAAAACCACTTTTCCGATTTGACTAAAAACGGGTTGTTACTGTCTATCTCTCGCAGTAGTATTGCTCGGCCTTATGGTCTGAGCTTTCTCTTTCTCGGATTTCTCTAGACAGTCTCTAAGATAGTGGTCTAAGGAACCACAATTGAAACACACTCCATTCTTCACTTGACACTCACAATAATGTAGTCTGTTACAGTGCTTACACTCGGGTCTAGCATCTCTAACACTACCCACACTCGCTACAGATATAGCCTGAGGTTTTGCACTAGAGCGTCGAGTACCTTTGTCTCTATTAGAATAACCCACAGAAGCTGTAGAACGGTTGTGATGTTCTTTTGATTTCTTTGATACTGACTGATAGGATTTCTCAGTCGATCTCTTTCTTGAGTCTTTAGCTTCAAAATCAATACGTCTTTTCTCTTTACTCAGTTTCTTAGCCTTATGTGTCTGATCAACCAGTACAATGAACTCTTTCAATTCAAGAATTCCTGCTAGAAGCTTTATGTCTTCGTTTAACCCTTCTTCAAATCTTTTATACATGGCAGTCTCGGTCAAAATACACTTCCAAGCATATTTTCTCAGTCTAACAAATTCCCGTTCATACTTTAATACAGACATATGACCCTGTTTGAGCTCAAGAAATTCTTTATATTTCTGATCCAAAAACCTCTAACTGATATATTTCTTTTAGAACTCAGTTTGGAAAAATTCCCAGGTGATCCACACTCTCGGCACAACTAAAATCAACGTGTTCCACCATTGATACGCTCAATGTTTTAGTAATGATACCGCACATTTAACACATTCAGCCGGTTTACAGGATAGCTCATTAAAACCCTGATCATATTCTGTAACCAGAATTCAGCTCTTTAAAGATCATTCTTGACTATAGCTTGGAATTCTTCAGCCCTGTACTTACGTATCTTATCAACAAGAGGCTTACTAACTCAAATTGGTTCCATACATTGAGGAATAACAAGAACCGGTTGGGGAATAGGAAGGGGTGGAGGTTGTTGAGCAACCAGGTTCACCCGTACAAACTCGGTAAACCATTTATTCATCATCTGGAAGAAAGCTTCTTTAGCCTCTCCTCCACAGCCCTCAGATACTGGCTTTGTACCGCTCGATGCTACTCCATGAATGGAGGCTTAAGCGTTACTCTCTACTTCATCGGAGTCAGCTCGGTTGGATGTCATTGCTATATGAAAACATGTTTAAAACAGTCAGGAGATATTTCACTATCAAAGGTTATATAATGGCACGTATAGATAGACTCATACACGCTACGTTTAGCTTGAGAATTGACTAAACCATAGCTCTGCTACCAATAAATTTAACACCCTTAACCTGTATCCATTGCTGAAACAGGGTTATGAGTATTATCGGAGTTTACAGTGCAAACAAACAAAATTTTGAACATTTCAAAACATATCAATATTGAAAAATTTCAAAGCTACAGGGTTCACACGGCTGCATGACCAGACCGTGTGATTCACACGGCTAAGAGACATGCCCGTATCTTAGGCCATGTGGACATTCAAAATAGGGACATACGACCATGTCCCAGCCCGTGCCTGTGCCCATGTAACTCACTAACTTGGGCCACACGGCCAAGCTACACGCCCGTGTGCCAAGCCGTTTGCTAGGCCATGTAACAGCCTGACTTGCAACCCTTTGAAAACTACAAGGGACACACGGCCGTGTGTCACACACAGTTGAGACATACACCCGTGTCTCTACCCATGTAGACGAAAATAGGTTATTTTACAAGTCATTTTTCTCACCCAAATAGGCATAAACCTACAACCACAATTACACATACTTACTAGCCATAGTAAGGTATCCAAATCAAGCCTAAACAAACCTTAAACATATGGTATATTCACATACAACCAATATGCCCTTAGGCAACTCAAAATGACAATTTATAAACATGTCAAACCATGTGTTCAATTATCAAAACATACCATTTGGTATCAATTATACCACTTAATCACTAGCATCAAATGGTCATATAATTCACTTGTAACTTGTACACTAAAAACACCAAGTAAGTCATTCAAACAAGTATCAATTCACAACAATTCTATCAAGCTTCAAAGCTTATACAAAATGCATATTCAAACCACCATTTTACCTTCCATCATTCTACCCTATCAAGCCACACATCAACATGATAAGGCTACCTATATACATACCAAAATATACCAAAATACAAGCCAAATCATATGGCCACAATCACAACAACACATATAGGCCAATATTAGCCAAAATAACCTATACATGACATTATAACCAAAATTAAACAACCGAAAGTATCGAAAGAGTCAATGGCTAGTATGATATAGCTCCGACAAGCTTCCAACCCAAACGAGCTTCTGATTCACTATAAAACACGAAAAATACATAGAGTAAGCATTTAAGCTAAGTAAGTTCGTATAACATAGAATTTAACTTACCATGTATTCACATATAAGGTAAGTAAACAAAGCATATCCCAACATATATTGGCCAAATGCCTAAGCACATATACATTTGTAACACCCCGTACCCGAGACCGTTGTCGGAAGCGACCACGAGGTGCTAACAGACATAATTCATGTATGTTCACAGTCCATTTTAAAAATTTTTAGACAGTTGGCTAACTGCGCCACTGTCACCTTAAAAATCATATCTTGAGTTCCAAAACTCGAAAATCAGTTTCGTAATTTTTCCCTGAAACTAGACTCATATATCCATCCACAAATTTTTTTCTAGAATTTTTGGTTGAGCCAATTAGTACAGTTTATTAGTTAAATTCTCCCCTGTTACAGGGTTCGACTACACTGACCTTCCTGCATTGCGACTTAGATAACTCCTTATACAGGGATTCAATACTTATTCCGTTTGTATATAATGAAACTAGACTCAAAAAGGAATCTATACATATATGGCATGACTTCTAATTATCTCTGGTTAATTTATAATGAATTTCCAAAGTCAGATCAGGGGATCCAGAAATCGCTCTGGCCCTGTCCCACGAAAACTTAAATATCTCTTAAAATACGACTCATATGACTGTTTCTTTTCTTCCATATGGAAGTAGATTCATCAAGGTTAGATTACATAATTTATTCACTATTTAATTCCATTCCTACTATTTTTAGTGATTTTTCAAATTTACACCACTGCTGCTGTTAGCATCTGCCTTTAAGGTAGACTTTACCTATTACATAGTTTCCATGATTCAACTAACCCTTTAGCATATATAGCACAAAGTATGATCGTGATTAACCATTCCAATGGCCAATCATTGCCAAGCATATCCACACCTCTCAATAACCATATACATACAAAATGATTATAACATTATGCTCAAATATATATATAAGCCATTTTCGCATGGCTATCCAAATTTGTACAATACCGAAAGGTACATGACCAACATCAAAAAGGGTAGTCCTATACATGCCATTTCAAAGTTCAACCAAAAGTGTACCAAAAGGGGCTTTGATAGTGTGGACGACTTCGACTTCAACAATCCCGAGTCCGATAGCTGACGAACCAAAATCTATAAAATAGAAAATCAAAGAAACGGAGTAAGCATTTAATGCTTAGTAAGTTTTGAGCCATGAAATTAGACACAACTAAAGTATAACATTCGTATGGCTAAACGGATAATTTCATATGCACAAATTCTCAATATCATACTTACTTCACATTACCAACCCTTATATTCATACACAAAAGATCAATTTAGCCAAAGGCCGGTAGCTCATTTATCGACTGAGCGAATACTATTTGTAAGGAATCAACCAATTCAATGCATATACGAAACATACCTCATCGCTGGGATTTTACGAGCGTATTAATTGAAATTATTACAGCAAGATCGCTCATTCCCAAGCCAGGTACCTTCGGGATTTAACCGGATATAGCTACTCGCTCGAATGCCTTCGGGACATAGCCCGGATGTAGTAACTCGCACAAATGCCTTCGGGACTTAGCCCGGATATAGTAACTCGCACAAATGCCTTCGGGACTTAACCCGGATATAGTAACTTCGCACAAATGCCTTCGGGACTTAGCCCGAACTAGTCACTAGCGCAAATGCCTTGGGACTTAGCCGGTTATCATCCGAATATTCACGCACATATCAATAAATCATGACACATTTATATCTCATTTTCATAATTAGAGTTCAAACACAAGTCACGTATTAAGCATTAACATTTTCAGCTCAAAAGCTACATACAAAGGGCATGATTTTGATTTGCTTATAACATAATCTAATCGAATCATAATCTAAGTTTCATTACTCGAAAACTTACCTCGGATGTTGTCGAACGATTTGGTGACTATTCGATCACTTTTTCCTTTCCTTATCCAACTTTGGTCCTCTAAGCTCTTGAGCTAATTCAAACAAATTTAACTTATTAAAGTCTCATTATGCTAACTTATGGCCGAATATGACAAGGAGTTTGATAGGTCAGATGGCCACTTTTAGCTCAAATACAAAATGGTCATACGCATTTTTAATCACATTGAGTAATTTAATACAATTAATCTAAAATTTCCTCATGTGCACCTTTATGACCGAAAACACACATCATTAACCTAATATCAATTACTAAGCACTTTAGCAATTTCTCCTTGAGCCGATTATCCAAGTCAAGATAGATTCATCATCATGCTTACCTATAACCGAACACATGCAACACCAATCCATCTATTCATTCATGCGTGCATCTTATTCAAGCATGTATATCTACAACCAATTCATCATATAAATGACTATGAATTTACTCAAACAATCTCAATACCACACATGGTGCTCAAGCCCTTTTCAATTTCAAAACTCGCTAGTACAACTATATACACTAGTAAATCAAACACTAACAATTGCACTTCACCTTACTACCATTTCTCATCCAAATAACGTGAACAACAACCATATTTCTCTTCTACTTCCTACCATGGCCGAATGCATCAAAACACCATACCATTTCAATTTTGGTCATGGTTAAACAAAGAACTTAATGTCTAACTCAAAAATGCTAAAAAGAAAATTCAAAAGTCATCAATCCACCCTCACATGTATCCTTACAAAGCTTCACTTTTAGCATGCAAATGACATCAACACCAATCCACCTTAGCCGAATATCATCTCCATGACATAGCAAAGATTTGAACCATGGGCTAGGTAGAACTCAAGCTAACAACTATAAGCATGCATGAATCTCATGGAACAACATCAACATACCTTAACCTAGATACAAGTATGGCCGAACCTCTTCCTAATCCTCTTCCAAGCCGAACATGAAGCAAGAGAGCACCTTCCTTCTTCCTTCCTCCTTAGAACTTTCGGCCAAAAAATGTAAAAGGATGGACACTTTTTTTTCTTTGTTTTCATCATTTTCCCTTCCATTATTTTATTACCATGCTCCTTATTTTATCATTCCTCCCATGAAACACCAACATAACATGTTTATGACATGTTTTGCCCATCACACTTTGTCCACCCTATTTGTCATGGCCGGCCACTACTAATTAGGGGGGAAATTGACATGCAAGTCCACCCTTTTTATTACATGCACTAATAGATCCTTATGTTTTGACCTACCACATTTCAAAAGTGTCACACATAAGTCCTATTGACTAAATTCACATGCAATTTACTAAATCGAAGCTTAAAACTTTCACACCTTCATATTCACATATTTTAGACAATAAATATCATATTCAAATAATTTGGTGACTCGGTTTAGCAGTCCCGAAACCGCTTTCCGACTAGGGTCTCTTTAAGGCTGTCACATTAGTCATGTAAACACATATATAAACCAAGTCATGGATAAGCTCAACAATTAATCAAATTTCATATACATGTATCATCCATTTCATATACCTCTGTACCATGTAGTATCATTTTCCATGTAATTCATATGTATACTTGTAATAATTCGTATCAAACTCATGTCATATCATATTAGAACATTGACCGTTGAACCATTTAAAATATCGTTGGATACTCGGGATAGCTCACACATAGTGTGATAAGCTATAATCTATCAATTCTTATGCATGTATGCTCATACGAGCTATGAATCTGTATGCTCTAACGAGCTGTAAATCGGTATGCTCATACGAACTGAGAATTGATAAGCTCTCACGAGCTGCAATCGGTAAGCTCATACAAGCTGAGAATCGGTAATCCCTAGTGACATGTCATTTGTATCCTACGAATTCCTAAGGTTCAAATGGGACTCGATAATCATCGTACGTCGTCGGATATGCGATCGGTATTTATTCATGGAAATTATACAAATCACATACATATAATTCAATTAAAACATATAAATACTCAATTTAATTACACGAACTTACCTCGACAAGTAAACGTAGATACAGAGGCGTTTAATCATTTTCTTTTTGCCTCAATCTAACTCCATACGAGGTCTAACTAGATCTATACGGATAAATTTAACTCAATTTAATAAATATTTCATTCAATTTAGTCCAACACATTTTCTGGCAAAATTGCCAGTTTGCCCTATACTTTTAATTTCTTTACAATGTAGTCCCTAGGCTCGAAATATGAAATTCATACCATTTTACCCTTACCCAAGCCTAGCTGATTTTTATATATACTAATAGCAGTCCATATAATTCACAAATTCATAAATTTTACCACGAATTTATCACATTTTTCAATTTAGCCCCTAATTGATAATTTCATCAAAAATTCTTTTACAAAAGTTGTTTATCTAAAAACAGCCATTCATTTTCTAGCATCAAACTTCCAAAGTCATATATATTCATCCATGGTAAAATCCTAATAGTTTAACAGTTTCACAAATTAGTCCTTAGGTTAGCTAAATTAAGCTACAACAATCCCGGAAATATAAAAATCATTAAAAATAGATTTAAAATACATACTAAATTGAACAAAATAAGCTTGCTAAAACTTCAAACTTCCATGGCTAGGTTTTCTTTTCAAATTCGGTGGAAGATGATGATAATGGATGTTAATTGTTTGTTTTATTTAATTAATTATAACTTTAATTATTAATTTCCAAAATTAACCTTAATAATTCATTCAAATTTCAATATTGTCAAACCATTATCATCCACTAACAGACAATTGGTGTAATTACCATATAAGGACCTCCACTTTAAAGTCCTATAGCTATATAACTCAACTTTTGCACTTTACGCAATTTAGTCCTTTTTATCAAATTAAATATGTAAATTCTTAACGAAATTTTTATATGGTAATACTATCATGCTGTAGACCATAAAATAATAATAAAATAATTTTTTTGAATTTAAATTTGTAGTCCTAAAATCACTGTATCGATTTCACTAAAAATAGGTTATTGTATATTTTAACTTTCAAGTACAATTTTTGACAACAATATTAAATATTTAAAATTAACTGAATGCATGCATTTTAAAATATATATATATTTTCTCAATTGCAATTTTCAAAAATATTTTTCATAGCCTAAATTTATATATTAAATTTTTTTTAAAATTTATCATTATCACTAAATTTTATATATATATATATTTGAAAAATTCCATTGAAAATTACCATTCTGTCCCAGCCTCCACTTTCTCTTCTCGCGTTCAAGTTTCCAACAGACTAGGAAATTTATTAAGGTAGTTTTAATTTGAAGATTTTGAGTAAAGAGATTTTGAATTATCTGATCTCTGTCTCTACTGCTATTTTTATTTTTTGTTTTCGATCCTACTGCTTGTTATTCCGTCTGTTTACTTTGTTGAGAAGGAGAATTTTTTTTTTTTACAGCTATCTGTTTAGCGGCAATAGCGGATTTGCAGTCGCCACTGCGAATTAGCGGCTGCATCACCGCTATTTGAAACTCTGACTTGCTATTAAGTTTGGATATTTGTTGCAGCTTCAAATGGAAGGATTAAGCGTAGCAGATGCTAATTTGGTGATGTATTTACACCCATCAAAGAGTAGGAACGTGTCTCAGTCGATTCTCCGTGAGCTTGGCTATTTGCTATTCAAGTTAGTTCTTTTACTTTCACTTAAATTTAATTTTTCATATAACTCAAAATTCCTATTTTTGTTTATTATTTTTTCCTCACCAAAAGTGGTTTTGTATTGATATTGCTTTTGATTTAAATAAAGTATACCTTAATTTAGTTTGGTCTGTTTTCTAGTTTAGCTGAAAATTTAACTTCTGATGATGAAGTTAATGATATTGTGGCTCTTTTTAAACAAATGGAGAAGTTTATTACTGTTTAGAATATAAGTTTTTAAACAGGCTGAATTTAACTGCAATGTTTGGATCTAGTAGTGTGATTCTTTTGACTCCGTTGGGATCAATACTAAATCAATAGGCTTGTAATGTTGATTATAAGAATGAAATGATGTGCGAATATTTGCTTCCTTTTTGTCCTGTTACAATATGAAGTGATTCTGTTCTTGCAGGTTCAATGAAACATTTGATGGTGTTTTATTGGCCTATGATGTTAATATTCTGGATAAACAGGCGAAGATTCTTTCTGGTGTTCATCCTTATTTTGGTCTTAGTCTAAAAGCAAATCTCCTACTTTTTTCACCAATTCCAGATATGCTCTTAGGTACCATTTTTTCATGATATTTCAGGTTATTTATTTAGTTTTTTTTTTCATGTAGTGGATATCACACTGCTATATGTATTTATGGATCTACATGCCTAAGATATTGTCTAAACTAATTTTCTTTGCCACATTCAGAGGGGAAGTTAGTGAAGCTTTCTCAAGAATCTATTCATGTCATTATTCTCGGTTTCTCGTCTGTCATCATAACAGCTGAAAACATTCGTGGAGAATTTAAATATAGAACCGTAACACTTTTCTACCTTGTTCTTAATTTTTTTTTATTTTCTTTGTGTGTTGGGTATGTGTATATGGCAAGAGACTACATGTATTACTGTAGTAACTTTAGTGTCTTATTGTATCATAGAAAGACAATGAGGAACTATTTGCCAGCAAATCTCACAAGCGACATGTCATAAAGGTTGGAACCATGATCCGATTTTTAGTTAAGAGGTGACAATTTCCTTTCAAAAGAAACTATCCTTTTAATTTTAGGAATGGAATATGTTTTTCATTGTTGTACTGTTCTGGTTACCATCAATAGTTAATTGGAAGCTGGAGATAAATGGTATTCTTTATGGTTACTGGGGTTATTTTCTTCTACCATCTAAAATTGTAAATTGAGATTGCGGAGAAGTTTATTTGCCCTGTTCATTGATAATATATATATTTATAATCTAGATTTTCACTATGCCTATTGATATCTTGCCTCCTTACTTTTGTGATTTCCTTTGTTTAATTTTTAATCCATTACGAACCAGTGGATCATATAATCTTGTTACTTCTTTATACCTCGGTTCTGCATGCTTTTCCACTCAATAATGTTTCATTGTGGTTCATCAAGTCAAGTTGATATGTATTGGAGATTTACAACTTATTTGAAGTTCTGATTTCTTGTATTTTTATTTTTCCCTCGGAGAAAGGGACGGTGCGGTGGTTAATGACATGTTCATCACATGGATTTTTACACTGATTCTTTTATTGCAGTTTTGATGAGGAAATACTTCATATCATTGGATCTCTGATATCAGCTCACACAGGAAGCATTAGTTGGTTGGATAGACGTTTGGAGGTCACACAGGAAGCATTAGTTGGTTGGATAGACGTTTGGAGGAAGATTCAGAATTTGATAGGTCTTTCAAAACTCAAAAAGTTTTATATGGCAACCTTTCTGTATTTCAACTTGCGAAAGTTTTAATGTAAATGTTGTATAATCCTATAGGAGTTCTATGAAGAGTAGAGATAGAGAATGACTTGGGGATAAAACTGTTGATGAGGGAGCAACTCCTATGAGCTACAATAATCATATTAAAATGTCCAAAAAGCGTAGAATCACAGAATGATGGTGATGATTGCTTCAAATTACTAATTATATAAGGAGATTTCTTGTTGTCAGGTAATTCATTGACCAATTCTTGTGCTCACCATGAGTACTGCTAATCTTTTATTAGTGTTGAAGTATTCTTCTCATAAATAACTTTTACATCCTCTGTTTAGAGTAATCAAACTTGTGAACTGTTAGTAGTATTGATGAGTTATGCATAAAACATAATTCCTGTTTTAGTTTTATGTTCATCTATTTGCTTTTCTTGCATCTTGTATAAGAACCTTTTGATGTCAACTTTTTTGCCTACTTTAGTCTTATACATTAATCGCTTATAATTACAAGTGTACTGCAAAATATGTGCTAGTGCAGGTAGTGGGAAGTGGTGGGCTGAAGGTCCATGTAGATGAAGATATATTGCTTCTAGGGATTGCTTCGGTAAGGAATTGTTCTTCTGTTGAAGCTTGCTAAAATTTTGAAATCTTCCCTTCAATTTTTGTGGTCGTCGTTTTGTATGTGACCAAGATTGAAAATTCCAGATTCCCAAGTTGATAAAAGAGATTGCAATTATTTTTCCTGTGAAGTAGGCGATTTTTGTTTCCTAGTGATGTATGTTGAGTGGCTTTTTTTTACGTTGTACAAGTATAGACATGGTCTTATCTATAATATGTTAACATCAAATTTAGCAAAAGGAAATGCTTTGTCCGCTTGTCTCATGATGGCTTCACGTCATCTTTTGTGCACTTTCGATTTATGCCAATGTTTACTAGGTAAAAGTACTCGATTTGCATTTTACCCTCCACTAAAAAAATGGATAAATTAATTCCTGTAAGTTAGATTCAAAAACAAACTGGTCATTTCTATTAAAAATTTTGTTCATTTCTACTGTTTAAAATTGGGCATGTCACGTGTAACTATTTGATTATTTCGTTAGTTACTTTAGTTTTTTAATAGTATAAATGGATGAAATTTTAATAGAAAGGACTAGTTTACTCATTGATTTAGTGTATAGGGACTAATTGATCATTTTTTAGTAAAGGAAGCAAAATGGAATTTGACTTTTAGTACAGGAACATCCATGATACATTTATCATGTTCATTGGTGAAACAATTTTGCATATTTTCCGGCTGCCTATGTCTTTGTGATGCAGTGAACCAATTTCTAGAACTATGCCAGCCAATGCTTCTCCTTTCTTATTTAGGGGAACTCATGTTTTTAATTTGGAAAAAGAAAAGAATTCAACTGGCAGGGAGTTTGAACTTGGGATTTATGGTGGATTCTCATGAACTTTTGCTACAATTATCTAATTAGCCAGCAACACTTAAGAAAGAACAGAGAATTTACCTTTTGCTTATTTTATTACCAATGATTATGAATCAATTTTCATTTTTTTGTATAAGGGGGGAGGGAGGGGTTGTCGTTTTTGAATCCAAGATTTGGTTTCGAACAAGATCTTTGCCATTGACAATTTGCAAAGAATTTCATGAATCAAAATGTTGTGTAGTAACGAAATATATGTTTTTGACAAGTGGGCACGAAGACCTGCGTAGCCGATATACAGTGACTCAAAAAGTTAAACTAAACCTGCACGTTACAATAAATTTCATTTTTCGTTCAACACATTACAATAAAGGTTTACCTCCATTGGTATTACTTAATTATTTTGCTTGATCAAAAGTACTGGGGGTAATACATTTGTTTGATCACCCAATATGAAAATTGTTTGGGTAATATATAAAGTACAGAAGAAATTGTTAAATATAGTTTCAACTTAAAATTTATTTGATATTATCTTTTAAAAATGATTGTATAGTCACACGCTTTAGTGTAAAAAGTATGCTTTCTTTCTTTACCTTTTACTTGTGTGAAGGTGGATTTTTCTTACTATGTTTCCTTCATTCCTTTACCTTTGACTTAGTTTTGATCGTCCTTTCTTATAGAGTGTTTTTTCCTCTTTGGTTCAAAAACCCATGAAGGAAGAAACTTTCATGAGTTAGATGATCCATGCCACCTCCAATGTAGATTTGATGTTTTGATGGTGAAAAAGGATGTTTTCTCTTTTTTTTGGAGGAGTTTTATGTTTTTTCGTAGCTTTTTTTTATTGTGCTTTAGTGATGTAATTGATTTATGCATTTGTCGATCTTCTACATCATGAAAACAAGCCATATCCACTGTCAATATAATAAACGAATTCTAATGTTGAGATATACAAATGATCAAAGATAAATCATGGCTTTGATTATGATCTTTGTTTTCTTAACTTAAAACTTTTATGAATTTCAACTCTACCCATTTTTTTTGTTGAATGAATTTATTTTCTTGTTCATAAATAATCTACACCTAGCTGGGACACATTTCAATGAGATTTGTGTAAATCTAATCATTGTTGATTTGGTTATGGAACCATACCAATATATTAAACAAAGTAGAGGAGATCTGTGTTGGTTTTGTGGATCATTTTAATGGTGGATTCTAATTTTTCAAAGTTGAACTAACTAATACATTTCCTGTTGCACCATACGCTACTACTTATGATTGGAATTGCAGCTGGATTTACATAACAAATATTTCGATATACAAATGGATACCCTCTTTTAACTGTTGAAAATTGAAAATCATGTATTCATTTATTCATGCTCCATTATCAGGTTGGAGTTTCTTTCAGAAAAAAAAAATCCATTCCGGGACCCATGTTTGTATGTTCAACAATGATTGAAAGAGTAAAAGAAAAAGTTGATTGATGTAATGTTGGGCCTTTACATGATTCTAACTGTTCATCAAACATTCATGTGATCTCTCATTATTTTAAATTGTAGAATATAAAAGAAGATGATAAACTTGTCCATTAAAGTATTATGGAGATATTACATTAGGAGTCGAATTTATTGTCTTTTAAGTCCAAAAATAAGTAAATTAATCTTTGTACCATAAATAAAAGAGAAAATTAATCTTTGAATATTAAAAACTTGTTATTATATGTCAACATAAATTATACATGGTACGTTATTCCATCATCCACACCAAATTGATGAAATTTTTAGCAAAAAGAACCAATTTGTTCTTTAATTTAATGTAAAGATACTAATTACCCATTTTACGAGTAGAGAAAAAATGCAATCTAATTCTTAGTACAAATACATTTATGATATTTTAACCAAACATTGACACCTATTTTTCTCTTATGGGTATGATAATGGTTTTAGAAAAACAAATGTTATAGACTTAATTGAATCAAATTGTATGAGTTTAGATTGGAAACATAAATAAACAATATGAGAGAAGAAAGAAAAGATGGTATTGTTTCGTAATGAGGTGAAAGGGTCACTAAATCTATATCATTATAATGGAGTATTAGTTGTTAGTTTAGGTTTCACTATCAACACCTCTCTTCTAAAAAGAGAATCCTGGAAATGCTAAGACAGCTAGCATAGCATTACTATTATTTGAGAGAGTGATGTTTAGACAAAATGTGCAGTGCTGTGAGATTATGGTTTCAGATTTTAATAAAATATAGTAATAATTGCAAGAAAAATAAGGTGTATGAAGCTTGGGGGTTATGGTCTTTGAGCTCTTTGTGTCAGTACAGATTTATTTGGAATGGAGGTTTGATTGGTTGTGTTTCGAGTAGATTGATTCAACTCCGCAAAATTTCGAAAACAGCTCTAGTTTTAATGAAGTCACTTGCACAAGACATTTCTCAACTATTCTCTATACTTATATCTTCCGATAATCAATATTTCATTTTAAAATATTAAAAAAAACGCATAACTTTTAAAAATAAAAATTAAACTAAAGATAAAAGGAGTAAAGGATAAAGTGTAAAAGTTTTGGAAACCTCAAAATTAAGACAATTACAATATTTATTTTCTCTTAAATATTTTATTTAAAATTATGTCACATAAAATTTAATTAGTTATTTAATAATTAAATTAATGATTTTAATAATAAAATGGCTTAATTGACATAGCTTTGATAATTTAAATAATTTCAAGTCTAAAGACCAATTTAGAATGAGAATATTTGATGTGATTAACTTGTTTTAATATTACCCCAAATATTATGATAATTTATGTCGTTGAGTAATATTTAATCTAATTATTATTATTTGAATATAATTTTAAAAAAATAGGAAAGTTATAATAATTTGTCCGTTAAAATCCAACTTATTTGATAAAATTGAAATAGTAAAGGTAAAAGAAAAAAACAATAGGAGCAACATGAAATTGGTTCAATAAATACAAAATTGTAATTATATCAAACTATAAGGGTACTTTCTTATGATCCCTTTTTCTTAATAAAATCCTCCCCCACTCTTTCCCATTCTAAAAGCGAATGGTTCTCTGGTAAAATGTCAGCAGGGCTTGGAAAATACACCAAAATCCGCCACATTGTGAGGCTTCAGCAAATGTTGCAGCGGTGGAGGAACAAGGCCTGCATGTCAGCTCGCCGCATCCCCTCTGATGTGCCGGTAGGTCACGTGGCGATCGACGTCGGGACAAGTTGTAGGAGATTTGTGGTGCGCGTCTTTAGGAAACTCCTCCTTATCCAAGCTGAGGAAGAGTATGGGTTTAGTAACCAAGGCTTGTTAGCTATCCCCTGCGATGAGCCGGTTTTCGAACAAGTGATCCAGCTTATTTCTGGGAATCATAAGTAAGCTTGATTAAACCATCGAATCTCGACCCTTACTTCATGGCTTCGCTGGTAAAGAATGATATAGTGGAATAGAAAGGAAAGCTTTGGATGCTTATGTAGGGATTTTGAGTCAGTTTCTAGTTGGCTCGAGTGAATAATTAAGTGAAACCAATGAGTTGGCTTGTTGTTTCTTTATTTTTTAAAAATTGTTGGTAATCAACTATAAAGGGGGAAGGGGGTTAAATGAGTTGAGTCAATGTATTAACTTGGAGCAATGCATGGAGATCGAAGTGGAAGCATGAAAATGGTAAAGACTTTGAAACAAGAGAATTCATAATGAAGGAGGAGGTTGTCGTGGACTAATGTAAATTAGTTAAATTTAATTATTTCCATAAAATTTTGTGCTAGAAAAGGAATAGGCTGCTACATACCATATTAAAAGGCAGGTAGAAGCTGAGCTCATTGATTACCTCTTCACCCAGACGTTTGAGGCGCATCACCTATAATTCCATAGCATCATTTAGGGCATTTCTCTTATTGGTTGATGCTCCCCCAGTAAAGTGAATGGCTTGTGTTAGCTTTAGCATGGCTAAACCCACCACATTCACGATGATGATGATGCTACCACATTGGAATGCAAAAATTTGCCTTGAAAATATACTGGTATTGTAATAGGCCCAATTTGCCCGGGCTATTAAAAGTCTAAAAAAAAGAATAAATCAAATAAAAGAAAATAAAGTTTTTTTAAACAGTCCATTTTACAAGGCCCACAGATACTTAAACCCAATGCCCCAATTACACCCAAGCCTATACTGTAGCCTAAATACCCAAATGCTGCCCAAAATTCATTAGATCCAAAATGCACGGGGCCCAAATGGCTTAAATAGTTAACAGAAGATAGAAGGCCTAAGGTTTCTGAAACCCTAGGCGCCGTAAGCACCAGACGAAGGCCCCTAAACTCACGTCGCAATCGGCGCGCCAATCCCACCACCGACAGATTCGTGCTATCAGCCCTCCATCGTCGCCACAATCAGCGCGCCAGTGAATTGTCATCAGCGCCTGATAGTCGCCGGTTTTCTTGTCGTCACCTGCAAAAAAGAAAAAGAAATACACAACAAATATGGCAAGGAATCGAATAGAAAAAACACACCAAATTTGTACTTAGAAAACAGGGACTATAAAAGCCGAATATTTTCACTGTAATGAGAACGATTTTTATAGAGAAAAAAAAACAGATACACGCATATATACAAGAAAGAAATACAAGCAGTTTCTTTTTTGAAAAAGGTGATTTAGTTACATATTTCGTTCATTATTGTTTATTTCTTCTTGTTCAACAAATATGAATCATTTTTTACAAAAAAAAACTGTCGGTATTTAGAAAAGAAAAGAAATTACCTGCGATTCACCAAGATAAATGAAGGTTTTAACCTTCCAACCGCCGTGTACGGCGGCGCTTGTGACGCGTTGGCGTGTGCAACTCGATGACTGGAGCTTGGCCTAACGGAGGCCGGAGAGCTTTTCTCTTTCAGAGGATTTTAAGTTTTTTTTTTTTTAAACTGGCTTTAAAAAATGAATTTTTGGGCCAAAATATGATTTATATAGTATTATAAAAACGGTGTCATTTTGCTTAGTTTAATAAGCACCAAAACGGCGCCGTTTAAGTGAAGGATCCACGCGTTCACCCGTGACCCGGGGAGGATCCGCGGGTTTTTGGTGGATGGGAAAATTGCCATTTGAGCCCTTCTGCATTTTTTATATTTATAATTTTATTTTATTTTTATTTTAATTCGGCCCCAACCTTTTATTTTTTTTTTCAATTTAGTCCTAATGGCTGTTATAAAATTTATTTTGGGAACGACGTCGTTTTTGGGATTAGGGCTAATTGCCCGATGAGTCCTCGATTTTAGCACGCGTTTCAATTAAGTCCAATTTTTTTATTTTAAAATTATCCCTAAAGTTTTCTTTTTATTTAATTTTAATCCTTTTAATTTTTTATAATTTATTTATTTTAAATATTTTATATATTATTTATTTTACTATAAACATTATTAATATATGTAAAAATTATTATATATATTATTTTATTTATGTATTGTTTATCATATTATTTATATTTTATTATATATTTTATTTATATATTTTATTATATATTATATCATTTTACTATATATATTATTCATTATATTATTTTTATTCTATTATATATTATATTATTTTGTTTTTATTATTTATTATGTATAATTTTAAAATTTTAAATTATTATTAAATAATATATATATATATATATATATATATCATTATTAAATGTTTAGTATTTAGTATGTAATATTCTAAAATTTACTATAAAATTTTGCTCCTATTTAACATATTAATATTTTTATAAATATATATTAAGTTATTATATCATATAGTATATTTTTATATATTAACCATTTTTTAAAAATTCTCCTTTATTATTTATATATTGTTTTAAATATTTTATTTTTACCTCATTTATTTTTTATTGTATTTATTTTTTTATATGTTCATAATTTGTTTATTTATTTTTGTATCCTTTTGCATTTATTTAGTATTGTTTTAGTATGTTAATTTTATCTCATAAATTATTTGTTATTTTTATGTTATTTATTGTTTTCATATATTTGCATGGAAATTGATTATTTATGTTGTTATTTTAAGTTATATTTGCATGAAATATTATTGTATATATTATGTAATTTATATTGTTATATTCATTATTTTCTATGTTGTATTTTGCATGAAATGTAATGTATGTATATTTATGTTATTATGATTATATCTGCATGAAATGTTAATGTATATTATGTAAATTATGTCGTTATTTATCATTTTCTATATTATATTTGTATAAAATGTTAAAATATGTATCATATAGTTTATATTATTTAGTAATCGTCAAATGCATCATTGTTTTTTAAAAATCTATATTTCATTTAATCCAAAAGAATTTTAAAAATGAGGCAATGTTTTTTGTATTTAGGAATTCCGGAAGTAGTGTCCTAACATGCTGGGTTGCGATTTCCCATTTATCTAAATATCTAAAATATCCTTCTAAATAGATTTTGTAAATCACGAGATGATTTCAGTTACGAAATTCTAAGAATATCGTGTCCAATCATGCTGGATGTGATGTTTGTATTCTTTTGGAGCGAAGGAATCTCAATTTTCAACTCAAATTATTCCAGTTTCAAAAGGGATCCTACTTTTAAATTCTTTCAAACTTTTGACATTAAGACAGAAAACTATTCAATTTGGTACCAATTTTGGACGTTGCGAGGGTGCTACTCCTTCCTCGTACGTAACCGACTCCCGAACCTGTTTTCTCACATTTTCGTATACCAAAATGTTTTATAAGGTGATCCAATCACACCTAAAAAGGTTGGTGGCGACTCCCGTTTTCAAAATCTCCCTTTAAAAATGGTTTCGACAGGTATTATCAATTTTACTATAATTTAAAAATAAAACAACTTTATTAGAGTAGAAAGAAATTGGAAAGATAAAAATTTGAAAGAAAAGGAAAATTAGAAGGATAAAGGATAAGTGTGTATTTTTATTTATTTGTGATATTTTTTGTCTTAAATTATGTTAGTTACATTATTTATATTTTTATTCTATTTATTATTGATTTAGGAATAATTAGAGAAAAAAAAGTTTAAGTTTATTTTAACAAGTTTTTGTAGTTTAAACTTTCAACAAAGTGCAGTTTCAGTATTTTGACCATAACTTAAGGTACAGACCTCCGTTTTGGGCCCATAATATATCGATTCAAAGGGAAAATTGAAAGATCTATCTAAAAGTATTTCATTGATAAAATCCAAAAACGTTAGGAAGACATCTAAATACAACATGGAAGTTTGACGCGAAAATATCTAAGAAACCTACAAAAATTATGTTCAATTTAATTAACGACTCTTTTTTTATTTTCTCCATTATATTATTTTATGTCTTATAAATAAACATTATTAGGTTAAGACTAGGGAGACTGACCTAGCCGTTCTTTGTTTTATTTTGTTTTCTTTTCTCTATGGGTTTCTAAGCCTCTTTTCTAGTTGAAGTAGTATTCGAAGTTTGATTCTATTAATTTGGGAGATCAAATTACTTCTTAATTTTCTTTGGTCTTTATTATTTCCATGTCTTCTGGTTTAATTACAATTGTTTAGGTTTATTAAATATTCAACCAATATTTGATAGCTCAAAATGATTGCTTTTTCAATTAGATAATTAGTCAATCAATTGATTTTTAATATTTGTGACGATTGCATGGTTATCTATGTAGTTTGGGTATGCGGTCTAACTTAAATAAACCTTAATTATGTGTTGTAGGTTAGAATTGGGTATTTTTCATTGTAACACCCCACACTTAACCCACTCGTCAGGTCCAAGCTATGGGATGCCATATTTGTTGCCGTAACAACTATAATCGCAACATAATTACAACATGTTATATAATCATAACAAACTAGAAGACTTGTTTGGAGGTCAAGCTTCCTTGGCTCGACAGTCAATTATTACTAGTTTAATGAATGCTTAGCAAAAGATCAACACTCCAGTCAAAGACCATATGATTACTTTTATGGGATACTTTGTCGAGATTGAAAATAATTAGGTTAATCTGGATCGGGACACGTAAATTGAAATGGTGTTCAAAATCTTGTCCAAGGATTTTATAAGGTTTCGGGCCGCATATAACCTTGGGAACAAGAACCTGATACTTACACAACTCGTGAAAGAATTAGAATCATATGAGTTGATATTGAATGGCGGTTAGCCGGTCTGCAAAAGAAAAAAGCAAACTTAGTCATTGCTTTTTCCTCTAAAGGGAAAGGAAAACATGTTAAAAGAAACAATGCTAAGTTCTTTAGGCCCATGTAACCTCCCTAACCCGGCCTAGACGTTATGGTCGAATTTTGAAGGCTACATTAACCACAAAAATTTCCTAAATTAAACTTTCGTAATTTCAAACATATTTTAAAACCATTGGCTTATTTTTTAAAAACTAGTGAAATCGAATGTTCATTTTAATTTTGCAAAAACATGGAAATTTTATAAATCGATTGATTTAGTATCTCCTTTGTAAAGAATAATCATTTTTTCAAAACTAATTTGGATTTTATTACAAACTTGTTTTTCAGTATTACAGCGGAAAAATGTGATGTTAACAGATTTTATTTAAAAATCGAGATTTATGTATAAACATTTTAAATATCAATTTAAGCAATTTAAAAACTCTAATGTCATGCAATCAAATAATCCCAAAATAAAGTCCTATGCCATAGTCCAAATAAACTTTATTACAGTCCCAAAACAAATAACATAAATAAGTTTAAAATACTTTAATAACAAAAACATCCGAGTTGCTCCTCCAAAAGCCTACCAAGTCTTAACATTGAGGATTATCAGAAATTAAATTAGGAAACTAAATAGTGAACTAATAAGCTCAATGTGAGTCATAACTCCAGTAAACAGTAATAGACAATAAATATAACACTCAATCCAGTGAACATACAAAGTATTAAAAATAGTACAGAAGTCGCAGTTTACATCATGCATGAATATGTCAATGCAGTATTTTCAGAAAAGTTCCTATACCCAACTCCATTACACACCATAATAAGAGTTCCCCAAAACTTATCCAACCAATAGCACACCAATTTGTGGACAAGCCTCTAATAATACAGATAAACTGCGGTATTGTGGACAAGTCACTAGTAATACAAATAAACTAGTAGTATTGTGGACAAGCTACTAGTATTGTAGACAAGCTGCCAGTAATTCCTCCATCCATAATCAACCCAACCCCATGCAATGTAGTATGACATGTAATATCAATAACAAATCAGTTCAATAGGCATGATTTTTAACATGCGATCAGTGGCAGAAATAGTAAGTATAATTTATCATGTGTTAAGTATTTCAGTATCAGTTACCATGTTTTTATCATGTAATCAATTTTAATAGAAATAGTGACATGTTTTCACTATGCAATTAGATTTATCAGTCTCAGTGAACATGATTTATCATACGATCAATATTAATAACAAAATAGTGACATGCTTTAACATCATAAAACTTGTGAAATATTACCGAATCATATAATAACATACATGCATACATATTATTAAGGTACATGGAACAACCTACAAAGATACACAACAAAATGGGGTTTCGAAAAGGAAGAATATGACCATTATGAATATGGCTCTTTGCATGCTTTATGAAAAGAAACTGCCAAGGACTTTCTGGCCTGAAGTGGTAAATTGGGAAATCCATGTGCTAAATCGATGTCCAACACATGCAGTGAAAGATAAGACTTCAGAAGAAGCATGGAGTGGGATAAAGTCATCAGTCCAATACTTCAAAGTTTTTGGATGTGTCTCTCATGTCCATATTTCTGATGAAAGAATAACCAAGTTCGATGACAGAAATGTGAGTTGTGTTCTACTTGGAGTAAGCGAAGTGTAACACCCCTAACCCGTTTTTATTATCGAATTAGGGTTATAGAGTATTACAGAACATGTTGAATATCAAAACATCACAAAAACCAATCAAATATTAATTTAAATTATATTTATTCTAACCAATCATCATTCATGGCATTTTTACAAAAACAAGCTTTAAATCAAGTATATAGAGCCTAAAAATAATTTAGAAACAATTAGGGATTAATCTAAAACAAAACAAAAAAAAATGTAGAAAAAACTGAAAACAGGGGCTACATGGCCGTGTACAATTCAAAAATAGGGTCGTAATGACCCAAAATTCACAGCCATCAGAAAAGTATAGTATCGGGCCTCCGTCTTAGTAAAACAAATTCGTAAATATTTATTAAAAATATTTATGAAGCTAGTTATGTGTTTAATTAGGTTTTAGTTAGGTGGATTTGTTTTAATTAGGAGTAATTAGGAAAAGGACTAAATTGAAATAGGAGTGAAAATTTAATTATAAATTAAAGAAAAGTTAAAGGGACTAAATAGGAAATATACCAAGTCCCATAAATGAGGCGGCATCAGTATGATAAAATCTTATATTTTTATGTTTTAAATATATTAATATATTATTTAATTATAAAATATATTATATTATATTATATTATATTATATTATATTATATTATATTATATTATTATGTAAAATTTAACTAACTCTTAACAAATGTATGGTAAAATTTGTGACATGTGTAATACTAATATACATATATTTGTAAAATACATATATGTTTACTTATTATATAAGTATATTATTAAATTATATTATTATAATATTATTAATAAACAAATGAAATAAAAGAAATAAAAGATAGAAAGGAAACAAATTAACAGAATAGAAAACGAAATAGGAAAGAAAGAAAGGAGAAAAGAAAGAAAAGGGAAATTAGGGATTTCAAGGCCTGAAGTTTAATTGGTAAGTTAATTTAAGTCATTTTCTTATAATTTTTGAATTTTTAGAAACCTAGAACAAAATATGTCATGGTTTATGTTGAAATTTTGTTAGTTGATAGATTTTTAGACATGAGTTATGTTGAATTAATTGATGAATTAGGGTTAAATTAATTAAATTTCAAGTTAGAAGTTAGTAAATGATTGAATTGTAAAATAAAGTGTAAGTTTTGAATAGTAGGGACTAAATTGAAAGAATTTCAAAATTAGGGATTTATGGTGAAATTGAAGAGTTAAAATGAGTTTATAGAAGAAATTTAATGAGAATATGAAATAGTTTTAGTAAAATAAAAATTAGTATTGATTTAGGGATTAAATTGGAACTTAGATAAAATTTATGTATAAAAGGAAATATTAGATGGAATTGTGTGATTGATGATTTTTAATTGTTTAATTACGTAGCTAATATTGTACCAGAATCGTCGACCAAGAAAGGAAAGAAAAAGGTGGACGAGGAATAGATCGAGGAATTTCGATTCGTATTACCACAATTCGAATTTAATTATTAATTGTTGAATTTTAAATTAATATGCATGATAAGCAAATTGAGGAAAGTATTAGTATTAAATTGAATGAATTAGATTTAATTGTGATTATAGGTGAGTAATTGAGATGTCTATTGAATTGAGAAAATGAAATTAAAATATGATTATTGAATGGAAATTGAAATGGTTTGAATTGAATTATTGAACTATTGTGGTATTGAATTGGAATATGGAAATTGGTGATTGATATGGATTTTATTGAAATTAAATTGAGAAAGTATATTGAATATCTTATTAACTAGTCGGGCTAAGTCGGATATAGTTGGCATGCCATAGGATTAGAAGTGTTCAGGGATATTCGGCCTCGAGTCGATTAGGCACTATATGTATCGTATTAGGCACCATGTGTGTCGTATTATTACTTCTGATATATTGATTAGGTACTGAGTACCATTTGCTTCAGCAATATTTATTAGGCACAATGTGCCGTACTGGTATGTTGGTTGGGTCTGTGTATCCGCCAGGGTCCGAGTTATGTTAATAGGGGTAAAAGAACAAATTGCAATAGAATTGGTATTGAATAAATTGAATGAATTGTATATGAAATGAAATGGGCTATTGGAATTAGATGTGAAATATCTAATGAAATTGAGATAGTGAAATAATGTATGAATTCAATTAAATACAAGGTTTGAAATAATGGTTATTGTTATTATTGAACAAGTTGATTTAAATTATGAAATAATTATTGAATAATTGTAGGCATAAATTGAATGTATATAATTTATTGTATAATGTTACAAATTTGAATTATGGTAATACCACTGAGTATATCTATACTCAGCGTGTGGTTGTTTACGTGCGCAGATCAGTAGAAATCAAGTGTTCCAATTCAGCATCCAGAACAATCCCGACCTCAGCTAAACTTTGGTGAAGTATCTCTCTTTTTGGTAAATGTGGCATGTACCTAGGTTAAATTTATAGGTCAATATGAATAGTAGTTGTAAAGGATGTCAAATGTTGTTTTGAAATTGGTTAAGTGAGATGTTAAATATGAAATGGTGTATATGGTATGAAATTTGAAATGTAGAATGAATGAAGTCTATTAGCCAATTTTAAATGATGTTAAGAATGTTCATTGAGTAAATTATCAAGTCAATGTTTTAGGCATAATTAGGTATGTTTGAATATGAAAATGTATTGGTTGTCATAATGATTGTAAATTGGTTGCGGTTTGAAATTGCAGGGAAGGTTAGATATATATAAAGAGGTTATATTGAGTTCAAAAAAAACAATTATGAAAAATTTACGAAAAATTTCTGGAGCACTCAAACAAGTCTTGATTCACTTCTAACACGTATTATGGGCCACGAGGGTCCATAAAAGGGACTTAATAAATAAATTATAATGTGTATGTTAAGTATTCCTTTAATAATCGCAAATTGTCTGATATGTCCGATAATGCTCCATAACTCTATCCCGACGATGATTTAGGGTTATGGGGTGTTACAACACAGTTGTGTCATCAAGCCTTGTAACAACTAATAACAGCCCTAACCCTAACCCTAACCATCGCCAGAACAGGGTTACAGAGTATTACCGAACTTTATAGACTAATTACGAATATTTCATTACCTTTATTATACAAATCAAGAACCAATCATATAACACTCATAGTCCCTTAAATGGGCCTACAAAGCCCAATATGCACTTTAGGAGTGAATCAAGACTAAACCGGATACTCTAAGAATTTTTCGTAAAATCTAAAAAATTTTCTTAGGGGCAGGGGACACATGCCCATATGGCTCACAGGGCCAAGAGACACGCCCGTGTCTCAGGCCGTGTGGGCATTCGATGTGAGGCACACGGCTATGTCCCAATCCGTGGCCTTACCCGTGTAACTCTCTGACTTGGGTCACACGGCCAACCACACGCCTGTGTGCTAGGTCATGTGTAAAAACCTATGGATTCTGTTTTGAAATTTTAAGGTACAGGGGACACACGGCCAGACTACATACTCATGTGCTAGGCCGTGTGTCACACACGGCTGAGACACACGCCTATGTCTCTGCCTGTGTGGACAAACCTATACACAATATTTCAGTACATCAAATAGCCTCAATCAAGCAACCAAAACAAGCCAAATTCACATTTTATACATAACATAACATCATAAAATTCATTACCTAAACTTACTAATATAACTCAATTCATTGATTTACTAAAATTTACTACTAATTAAATGCATATAAAAATATATATAAATATGTCATTCACAACCAAACTTCAAATTTAGTTCTTTCCACACCAACCCTATACATGTTATATAAACCATAAAATGTATAACAAAATCTATCGGAGCAATCTGGATAGTGTGACCCGATGTGCTAATCCGATCCTCTAATTTCACGTTAATCTACAAAGACATTAAATAACACCGATAAGCTTAATGAAGCTTAGTAAGTTCATTAGGTTAAACATAGATTTTACGGAAGTTAATATAATAAATTAAATTGTAAATAAATCATACATTCTCCCTGTCAACGCAATATAAATCAATGAACACACTTCCTTCAAATCAATATCAATAACAATTAATAATTTTTTCAATTTCAATCACATAAGTCTTTTACCAACTCTTACTGAATCGAAGAACGGCTTATGGATTTGAGTACATCATTTTCTTTGTGACATAGTCCAACTATGGTCTTATATATGCATTGTCATGGCCTTGCCATGGTCTTACATTCGTAGTTCCATAACCCAATTATGATCTTATCACCAGAATGCCATAGCCGAGCTATGGTCTTACATATAAACACTGCCATGGTCCAACCATTATCTTACGTTTATAGTGCCATAACCTAGTTATGATCTTACCCGTCAATTCATCCTTTACATTAATGCCATAATCCAGCTATGGTCTTACATATAAGCACTGTCATGGTCCAACCATGGTCTTATCCGTCAATTTGTCCTTTATCACAGAACGAAATGTACTCAATCCCTCGTTCCACTCATTTTGAGTATTTATTTCAATTTCATAATTCATCGATAATTTTATTTTCAATATTCAATATGCATAAATACATAATAACATTCATCAATTTAATAAATGAACATTAAAGTTTAACCTTATAAACTTACCCAGACTAAATTGTGGAATTTGTAGTAGTTATAGATTATTTTGCTAATTTCCCTTTTTCTCATTGATCTACGGGCTCTTGTTCTAAAATGTAAAATTATTCATTCATTAGCACATATTTCAATTCTAATTCACTTCACAATTTATACCCTTCAATTTTTAAAATTGCACAAATACCTCAATTTTTACAATTTTTACAATTTAGTCCCTCATTAATTAGCCTATGAAATAAGCTATTTTTTCTCAATTAGCACTTTATCTAAATATTCTAAGCTATTACACAGCTTTTGATAAATATAATTTAATACCAAACCCTATGATTTAAATCTTTTCACAATTTGGTCCTAAAATCAATTTCTTTTGAAATTACTTAATAAAATCATCATATAACAAAATAAAAACTTCAAATCCATGTTAATTCATCATAAACATCCAGTACTCATCAATGGTAACTTTCAAAATTACCCATAGAATAAAAAACTAATGAGTTGATAGTTGGACATAATTGTAAAAGTCTTAAAAACACAAAAATTACAAGAAAAAGGCAAAAATGGAACTCACTTGGAACAAAAGTATGAAATTCAGCTTAAGAAACCCTCCTATGGTGTTTTTCTAAAATTTTTTATGAGAATTTGTCTAGAATTCTCTTGTCATTTCAATTTCTAAGTTTAATTTTACAAAATTTCCAATTTTACCCCTTGTTCACACTAATTCTTTGATTTTTTTCTGCTTATGCCGCTCAAGCCTTCCTCTTTGGTTAATTTATCTTATTAGTCCTCCCTTATTTAACACTTAAGCTATTTAATCACTTTAGCAAATTTTGCATAATTTTCAATTTAGTCCTCTTTAATTAATTAACTATCAAAACGTTAAAATTTTCTAACAAAACTTTAATACAATCTCAATGGCACTCCGTAAATATTTATAAAAATATTTACGACTCGGTTTATGAAATTGAAATCTCGATTCCTCGTTTTCAAAACCATTTTACCTAATAACTTCTTCTAAAACATAAATCACCGATTTAAAAATATTTCTAAAATCACACTTGACTCATAAATAGTAACTAAAAATTTTTTTGAACTCACTCGTTGAATTTAGTGATCTCAAATCACTGTTTCTGACACCATTGAAAATTGAGCTGTTACACAACTTATGACCATGTGGGAAAAACCTGCACCAAAATTCAATAGGCCACATGGCCATGTGGAGTGACCATGTGTGGCACATGACCATGTGACAACCTGTGTGCACCTAAAATAACTTCTAAAAAAAGGCAATTCATCACTCATTTCGTAGTACTAAGCCAAACCTTTCACACCTTCAAAACGCATTCAAACATGCTTAAAACATACAAAAAAATTCAACCTAAGTGCCTAACCAATATGCCCTCATTGGTACCACATTTCATACACCAAACTAAATTCACATTAAAATATCACAAGCTCTTACCTTATACACATACCAATTCATCTATTCCATTCACATGCATTTTTACCAAATCTTAATCACTTCCAAGAAGCATAAACCAAATAACCAAAGGCACATATATATATATGGACATATACAAGCAAAAAAGAAGAAGATATATACATATCCACAAGTATGCTTAAACCAAAGTTTCAACAACATTACCATAACAATAGAACTTAAAAGCTCCTAGTACATGCCATTTATAACCTGACATCAAAATGACCAAAACTTCTACCAAGTTGAAGAATGGATAGTGTGTGTGCTCTGACTTGAACTTCCAATGTAACGCCCCAAATTTTTTTATTTTAATTTGTACAAATAGGCCGAATAATCTAATATGATGTGTTGGTTAAGTGCCTTGGAAGTATGCTAAAGGTCTTGAGTTCGAATCCCATTATGTGCAAGTGAGGAGTATTTTTGTTTTGGGATAATCTTTAGGGGGTAGAATTCAATTTGGACTCTAATTTTAAGCTGATAGGATTTTGTAGGATAAATAGGGTAACAATAATATCATTTTTATTTTATATTTTATATTTTATTTTATCAAAAGAATAATCCCCCTAATTTTTCCCCTTTTGCACATTCAAACAACCTCCTATATCCCCTTTTTTTTATTTGTTATTTCTTTTTTCCCTATCATTTTTGTTCAGTTGTTTTTTTCATTCTTTGTTTTCTTCAAGATTTTAGTGCATCAAAAAGCTTTCTTTTTCTTTCGATGACCCTATTGTTTCATTCCACTTTTGTTCTTTCATATTGAAGAGTTTGCGATGAGATTGGTAAGTTATTGTGTAACACCCTTAACCCGTATTCGTCGCTGAAACAGAGTTACGGAGCATTGCAGAAACTTTTAGAACATTTATAGATAATTCACGTAATATACTATTCATTAATCAAGATTGTTCATATCGTCCCTTAAATAAACCCTCGAGGCCCAAAACGAGCATTAGAATCAATTCGGGACCTAATCAGAAACTCAAGTATATTTCGCGACATTTCAAAAAATTTTCCAAGGTGCAGGGCTCAGACGCCCATGTGGTCCAAGGGACACGCCCGAGTGAACTTGGGACACACCCGTCCTACAAGCCGTGTTCGACCCCGTGTAACTCTTTGACTTGTGCACACGGCCATGCCACACACCCGTGTGCTAGGCCGTGTGGTTAATTAAATTCTTTCGAAATTAGGTGCAGGTTTCATACGGCCAAGACACACACCAGTGATCTAGGCCGTGTAGCACACACGGTTGAGACACACGCCCATGTCTCTTTCCATGTGCTCAATTTTGAGCATTCTGTTTTCTTGAATTAAAGGTGCAGGAGACACACGGCCTAACTACACGCCCATGCACCCGGCAGTATGTCACACGCGGTTTAGACACAAGCCCGTGTGTCTGCCCATGTGGACAAAATAAAGCCTTTGCTAGCTTCATTTCTTACCCAAAATCACATCCATGTCCTGCACCAAACTTACATCCAAATACCAACCATTTTAAGAATTGAATTCAAGCAATTTATAACATCTAACAAGATATATTTTACATGCATTCATGCTTAAAATCTTACCTTTCTCAATCAATCAATAAGAAACACTTATGTTATCTCCATAAAGTAAACATAAATACATATATATACATGTACCAAAACATAATCATCACTACCCATTCCAATGGCTAGATTACAATAATCATTTACATTTAGATGCCAATATGACTAATATAACCTATAAATGCCATTGTAACCATAATTTCTTTACCATATTGTACCGACATGGGCCGACAGATAGTGTGAGTGATCTCCGCCAAGTTTCCAATCCATCGAGTTTCCGATTTCCTCTAAAACAGGGAAATAAAACTAAGTAAGCGTAAAATGCTTAGTAAGTTCGTATAACATGGTATTTAACTTACCATTCATTCTATTTTGAGGTAACTATGTAAGGCATATTCAATCAATTTGACCTCAAGCCCTACACACATCCCCATTGTCCTTGTTAGTCATATATTCCATAATGACATCAAAAAATATATGGGCTCAACAACAATCAAGTTTCCATGCACATATGTTTTCCACAACATGTACTCATTTAACATGTATAAATCATCTATTTATATTATAATTATAATTTCATAATAGTTCATCTCGAGTTCAGATTATTCCATGTCAGAACTTTACTCATATCATTCGAAATATCAAGGTCACACAAGTAGTAGTACACTCAAGGTGTACAAGTCTATAATCAAGGATGAGCATTCTCATAAAATAATTTCCATGTACAAATATCATCATCTCATACTTTCATATATCACTTGTCATGTAGCATTATTTTCTTGTATTTCAGATGAATACATGTAATAACTCATTTTATTATTCATATATTCTCATGTCTGGATTGTCACCCGTTGAATTTATTTGAAATATCGATGGATACACAGGTAGTACACTCAAGGTGTACAAATCAGGATCCGTCAATTCATATTCAATGGTACCCATAAGGTACTATTTCAGAGAGTACACTTTAGAGCCACACATGTATACAATAGGATTATCAGTCAAGGCTAAATCCTTTTTATGACATATGCTCTAAGGAGCTTAATCTGGATTACCCATCCGGGCTAAATCCAATCCATAACATATGCTCGAGATGACTTATATTAGGATTACCCGTCCGGGCTAAATCCTTTCGTAATGAAGTCAATAGGATTACTCGTCCTAACTAAATCCCGTAGCAACAAATGCAGAACCTTATTCATTTCGGGAAATCACATATCCATCGATTTTCCATTTATTCAACCGGGATTTAACCATTTTTCAAGCATTATCGGGCATGTGATTATTTCATACATCCATAACATTCATATAATTCAAGTAAACACATTCCACATTCATTTCAAGCATATAAGTAATATTTTTATCATTTATCATTTATCGGGCATTATTATTGGTCGAGCTTTTTTAGATATATTTTCAATGTAATATATATATGATACTTATACAATTCACAAACACAACATTTAATTCAAGCATATAAATATACACAATTTAGTTACACGAACTGACCTCGACAATGTTCGTGTACATAAAATCTACTAATCTGACATTTTCCTCTTTCCTCGTTCTATCTCTGAATTTGGTCTATTCGGATCTATACGGGTAAATTTTATATCAATTTATCACATTTCATATTCAAGTGGAGTCAATTTACATCCTAGGCAAAACTACCATTTTCCCCCTAACTTTTCCATTAATTCTCATTTTGTCCTTAGGTTCGGAAAATAAAATTTGTGCAATTTACTCCTCATTCCAAGCCTAACCAAAATTTCAATATAGAATTTACAAGACATATTTTCTATAAATTTCAGAAATTTTCATCAATTTTTACAACTTTACATTTTAGTCCCTAAATCATGTTTTCATCAAAAATCACTTTGTAAAAGTTGTTTATCTATGAACAACATTTCATTTTCTACCATAAATTTCTAATTTTCAGCATATACATCCATGAACTAATTTCCATACTTTTATAACTTCTCAAATTGATCCCCCAAATAGATAGATTAAGCTATACCAGTTTCAAAAATATCAAAATTACTAAAAACGGGACAAGAAAACTTACCCAATTTGGCCAAGAAAGTTTCTTCTCTCTCTCCTAGGGTTTCCATGGAATTGTTTGGGGAATAAGATGATAAAAATGATTTTTATTTCTATTTAATTAATTTATCATCTTTAGTAATTTTGATTTCCAATTTAGTCCTTAACCTTTTTCTAATTTTCCATGGATGAATCATCCAAAAATATCTACTAACTTTTTATTAATGGTCGAATTACAATATAAGGACCTCAATTTTTGAATTCCATAGCTATTTAATCCTTCTAGCTACTAGAATTCAATTTTTGCATTTTATGCAATTTGGTCCTTCCTGTAATTAAGCACATAATCGGTAAAATTTTCTTATCAGAATTTTCACATGACATTTGTAACATAATACAGACCATATAATAAAATTAAAATAAAATTTTATTTTCGGCTCAGATTTGTGGTCCCGAAACTATTGTTTCGATTTCACCAAAATTGGGCTGTTGCAACTCTCCCTCCTTAAGGAATTTTCGTCCTCTTAAATTTTACCAGTAGAGAGATTAAGATATTACTTTCTCATAGTTTCCTCCAATTCCTAGGTAGCTCATTCTATATCATGTCATTGTCAAAGAACTTTTATTAATGCTACCTTTTTATTTCTCAATTTTTCTCTTCAAGTGCCAGAATTTCAATCAATCTCTCAATATAAGTCGTGTCAGGCTAAATTTAACATTTATTAAAGTAATAACAGATGGTGGGTCTGATCAATACTATCATGACACATATACACATAAGAACATTGTGAATTCTGTAGAGCTCTGCTAATATTACCAATCAATTCGTAACAAACCCAATTCTTTTCAGTAATCTTATATAACCCGATAAATCATAGACGAATTTTTCCTTTAAGGCCAAACCGGAGAACTTCCTTCCATGGAAAAACTTTCAAAAATATTTTTTCGCCAATCTAAAACTCTATTTCTTTTCATTTTAGATTCACATCGAATTTTAGACGATCAAATACTGCTTTTAAATTGTCTTAGATCATTTTCATCTTTCTTCGGTTTCAAAGAATCAAACCAACTACATGTATCTTTTCTCACTGAACTCAGTCTAAACACTAGAGTTTTACACTTGTGACCATATAGAACCTCATACGGTAAAATTTTATACTTGACTGTTAACTGTTACTATATATGAATTCAACTAACGGCAATTATTTCTTTTTCAATTGGCTTTAAATTCTAAAGTACAGCACCGAAACATATCTTCAAAAATCTGAATCACATGTTCAGATCAACCATCTGTTTGAGAATGAAATACGGTGCTAAAATGTAACCGTATACCCAGAGTTTCTTGTAACTTGTTTCAGAATCTGAATATAAACTGTAGATCTCTATCAGAAATAACAGAAACTAGCACATCATATAATCTAACAATCCCAAAAGCAGGTAATTCAAACAATCTATTAAGCGAGAAATCCATTCATACCAGGATAAAATGTGCAAGCTTCGTCAACCAATTGATAATTACGCAAATAATATTTTTCTTCTTTTTCATAGACAATGAGAATCTTGATATAAAATTCATAGTAACTTTGTCCCATTTCCATTCCGGTGTTTTTACTTACTATAACCATCTTGAAAGTATCATCTCTATCTTGCTGATACATCCAACATTTAAACATAGATTCAGAAATACCACATTTCATTCCGGGCTACCAGTACATCTTCTTCTTCTTCTTCTTCTTTTTCAAATCGTTGTGCATCTAATCATTTCCTAGATAAACAGACATAGTACCACTGTGATCATTCATGTAAAATTTTCTGTAAAAGTTCCAAATTCTTCAATATAGAGGCTCTATCTCAGAATAACAGACAATCATTAGATTTAAATCTGCTATCCTAATTCAATAATTATCCCATTCTGTACCCGTTTAACTTACAACTCATTATCACTTTTCTGGGCTTCACAGATCTGTTGTAGAAACATCAGCATAGCTTTAAGCTCAACTAAAATTATTCTTTCATTAGACAATAGCAATCAAGTATTTATTGCTCATAAAACAAACAATGAATTTTCTACTTAACATATCAGCAACTATATTTACTTTTCCTGAATGAAAATCAATTACCAAATCAGGGTCTTTCAATAATTCAAACCATCTACTTTGTGTCAGATTCAAATCTTTCCGTACCATCAGGTGTTTTAAAATTTATGATCAGTATATATATATGATATTTTCACCATACAGATATTGTTACCAAATTCTCAGTGCAAACACAATAATTGCCAATTTAGGATCATATATCGGGTAATTCTTTTTCTTGTAGCTTTATCTGGTTGAAAGTATAGACCATTACATTACCTTTCTTCCTCAAAATACAGTCTAATCCATTCAATGATGTATCACTGTGATAATAGACTCCTTACCTGGTTCAGACTGAACCAGAACTGATGCTTCTGTCATTAGGGCCTCCAACTGATCAAAACTTTACTAACATTTGTTAGTCCATTCAAATCTCACATCTTTCTATAATATCCATAACATTGATGTAGCTATCATAGAAAACACTTTCACAAAAATTTAAAATTTAAAAGGATATTGAAGCTTTAAATTATTCTAAAGTCACAATCATCAGATAAGTTAAAACTATAATACTATAATAGATATGACATTTTCATAATATAAATGGAACAACACCTCAACCTCAATAATATTTTTCAAATAAAAGAGGAAAACCAAGGGTAGCTCCAATATCAACTAGTGCAATAATATAGTTTCTATAATTTGTGTTCTATATTACCAAATTCCCATGCTCAAGTCAGAATTCATAACAGTAGTAAGTATAGTTACCACTGACCAATGAATATCTTTCATAGATAACTCATGTTTGAATAATAAAGAGATTGATGGTATCTCAGAGAAAATTTAGAAGAGTAATATCATGCATACTCAGTAGAAACAACTGTGACAAAGACAACATAATTTTGCATATTCGCAATTCAGGGCTTCAATCAGTAGAAGTATAAAATGATATCATATGAACCTTAGCATCCAATCTTATATCAATCATGATATTGCATTTGAATATGAACAATTTCATATGCCTATGAGAATAACAGAACTTATAGAGTAACCAGAAGATATTGCTGTAACATCCCTAATTATAACAACTACATTCGAATATTTGTGCAATTTCATCACTATTCCATTGACTAATAAAGTCATCAATAATCTTACATTATTCAGTTTACCGAAAGAGTCAATTCGAAAGATTTTTTGGCTAATCCGTTTTGTAAATATCATATATGGATAAGTTGTTTACTCATGAATAACTTCTTCCTTAACAATGACATCACATATTAAGAATAATCCTCAGAAAAAGCTGATATCTCTTTTAATACCGTCTTTACTTATTAACCCACTCTCAATTTTTGACTACATTATTAATCATTCAGCCTTTGAACCCTTCTTTCATACTTATGAACTTAATCAATATAAATCTTGCAAATTTCATTGTATAAAACTGTACTAGTGAGGGGGTGGAGATTGTAAGCCTCAAAATTTAACTTTCATATATATACTCATATAACGTTCGAAATCATCGGAATTAGCTCGATTGGAAAGCATCTCTGTCTATTTGTGAAATAATTTTCATCATAGTTGGGAGAGAACACACTATCACAGGTTATATAATGGCATGTATTTCTAGACTCCATATATGCTATGTTCAGTCCGAGAATGGACTAAATCGAAGATCTGATACCACTAAATGTAACACATGTAACAGCCCGATTTAGGGCCAAAACGAAATAGTGGTTTCGAAACCACAAATCTGACGTTGAAAGAAATTATTTTGATTAAGTTTTAGTGTTTATATTATGATTTCATAATTGTGTGAAAATTTCGTTGCGAAATTTTATTAATTGGGTGTTTAATTTGATATTTAGGACTAAATTGAAATAGGTAAAAAAATGTGTGTTCTAGTTCATAAAGTACTTGATTGAAATGGGGGTTTTAAGTAGAGCTCCTTAAATGGAAATTAGACCATTATACTTTATATGGACAAAAATTAGGACATGGATGGAATTTTAAGAAAGTTTAGTAGTAAGGGCATTTTGGTCATTTGTATATTAAATGAAATAAAATGGGAAAAATAACACAAAAATGTGTTCATCTTCATTCAAGCTTGGCCGAAACTTACATGTTCTCCATATCTAGGGTTTTTCCCAACCTTTCAAGCTCAATAGTAAGTGCATTCAAGCCCCGTTTTTAATGTTCTTTAAATTTTTGAAATCCTCGTAGCTCGGTCTACCTATTTCTACCATTATTTCGAGTTAGGGTTTATGTTTAAAATTTTACCCATGAATGATATGCATGTATTTTGATGTTTTATGGTAGAATATGAATGTTTTAAGTTAGGAGAACTATCTTTTCTAAGCGATTTTTAATGAAAACAAGCAAAACAGCATAATCGATAAAAATACCTATTGTTCATAACTATGTGTTAGAGTGAGAATTTGATGTTGTCATAGAAGGGGAAAATGATCAGCATGTCATAAAACATAATAATAATGGCTGAAATTAAATTTCCGAGCCTAGGGGCAAAATCGTAATTTTGTAAAAGTTAGGGGGCAAAAATGTAATTTTTCCATAATGTGATTTTTGGATTGAAATAAATAGTATGAGTGTTAAATGAGCGAAATGTGTTGTTATAGATCAAGAAAGGCGTGGAATCGATCTCAAACGGGGGAAGGAAAAGGTTTTGGACTAAATTGCAAAATTTCTATATTTTGCACCAAGTTAAGTTTGTATGTAAATAATACATTAACTTCATTTACATTTTTATATTTCAGCCTATTATATGTATTTTAGCTAATTTTGAAGCATAAATCGACTATTGGAGGAATGGAAATAAGTAATAGAGAGAGAAATCCTGGTTGAACATTCGGAAAGATTGAATAATATAGATGGAGCGTAGCTAGGTCACATGTATGGTGCTGAGTGCACATCATGTGTACAAGAAAGCTACAAGATACTATGTAGTAGCTAGGTCACATGTGTGATACGGGATGTATCCCATGTAGACAAGAGAGCTACGGGAGAGATAAATGTAGCTAGGTCACATGTATGATTCCAAGTGAAGGACACCAAGTAGACAAGAGAGCTACGAGATAAATTGGCTAGGTCACATGGGTGGTACTAAGTGTTCACCATGTGTACAAGAGAGCCGAATTTTATGAAATATGATAGTGGGGCAGTGTGCTGAAACCATCAAGTATCGAGTATTGATCCGAATTGTTCAACGGGATAATTTTACGGTGGCATTGTAATCATGGACTTATACTTGTGATGTATGAAATGTGGTGAAAATAAATTGTGATATGTATGCTAAGTGAGGTTAATACAAGGGAAGTGTGAAAGAGTGAATTTGCAATAACACTATTTTGGACAGTAGCAGTGACGTGACTTTGAAAAATTACCAAAAATAGTATAAATTTAATTAGAGGCTGGATGAGATATGAAATTAAAGATAAATGAGTATATTTTCATATAAAAGAAACATAGCAAGCAAAGAAACTCTATAAATTGAGATATTTATATTTGTGTGTGACTTGTTCAGATTGACTATGTGATCCTCTGTTCTGACTTTGATAAATCATTAAAAATTTTAAAAAAATAATTAAGAAATATAGTTTATATGTCTAGATTTCTTATTGAGTCTAGTTTTAAATGAAACATGTTTCATAGCTATTTGAATTTTTTACTGGGAGAATTTCAACTTGTAGTGAACAGAGGTTAGATCAGTCAAGCTGTATAACAGGGGAAAGTTTAACTAATAACCTGTACTAATTGGCTTGACCAAAAATTCTAGAAAAAACTTAGTAAGAATTTATATGAGTCTAGTTTCAGGAAAATTTTACGGATTTAATTTTCGAGTTTTGTAACTCGATTTATCATTTATTTAGTGAATATGACATAGGAGAGACAACTCAATCAAAGTGGAGTAAATATTGAAATTAAAAGTAAATACACTTAAGTTAATGTGTAAACATATTAGATTCTTTAATTATTATTTATATACTTACTTACTAAGCTATATAAGCTTACTTTTTTTCTCTCTTTTGTCTTATAGTGTCGTCCGACATTGCTCGGGAGTTAAGGATCGTTGAAGATCTGCCACACTATCAATACTTTTGGGTATTTGAACTAAACATTTCTTTTGAATTATGGCATGCATAGTAGGCTTCGTTATTTTGTTACGTGTCATAATTGCCTAGGTTTAAAAATATTGGTTACATTATTTAACCAAATTATTTTGTATAAGCCATTGAAGTTGGCTAATATCAAATTATTTTGTATAAGCCATTGAAGTTGGCTAATATTGTTCAAGACATATGTTATAATGATACATTATCTATTTGGATGACATATTTCTATTTCGGTTTCGTTTAATGATATATATTATGATCTAGTAATACCTCGTACCCTGTTTCGATGTGGAACACGGGTAAGGGGCGTTACATTTAGTGGTATCAGAGCTATGGTTTAATCGGTTCTCGGACTAATATAGTGTGTGTAAAAGTCTAACTATACATGCCATAAATATACTGTGATAGTGTGGTGACTCCTGATTATTCTAAACTGTGTTTTGTTTTAATATAGTAATGGATCTTGATGGAACTGCGACTAATGATGCTGCTAGTAATGCGCCGGCTCCCGCACAAGGGACCGCGCCTGTAGAAAGTAGATCTGAGACATTGGGACAGGGAGATGAGGCTCGGGATGCCTTTCTCCAATTGATGAACAATTGGTATACTGAGTTTATTCGAGCAAACCCAAATGCTCAACCTCCTCCACCCTCTCCCATACCTCAGACGATTCCTGTAGCTGCTCAAGGCATAGATTTGGTAAGAATGAACAAGCCTCCGGTTGACAAGATTCGAAAACAAGGGGCCGAAGAGTTTAGAGCAAAGATCGATGATGATCCCGAGAAAGCAGAGTTCTGGCTTGAAAATTTTACCCGTGTATTTGATGAGCTCTCATGTACACTCGAGGAGTGCTTAAAGTGTGCTGTATCACTTTTGAGAGATTCAGCCTACCACTGGTGGAAGACTTTGGTAGCAGTGGTGCCAAAAGAAAGGGTTACTTGGGATTTTTTCTAGAAAGAATTTAGAAAGAAATACATAAGTCAGCGATTTATTGATAAAAAATAGAAGGAGTTCCTTGAATTGAAGCAGGGCAAGATGTCTGTGGCAGAGTATGAACGCGAATTTGTAAGGCTCAGCAAGTATGCCCAGGAATGTGTGTCCACCGAGGCCATTATGTGTAAAAGGTTTGAGGATGGGCTAAATGAGGACATTAAAGTGCTTGTGGGAATTTTAGAGCTGAAAGAATTTGTAGTATTGGTTGATCGAGCTCTTAAAGCCGAAGAATTGAACAAAGAAAGAAGAAAAGCTGCTATTAAGGCTCGAGATGTCAGAAAGAGGCCGATAAGCAAGTCATTTCAATCTCAATCAAAGAGGTCTAAAGAGACAAACCCTCGAATGATAGTTTCAGCTGAGGATTCACACAGAGATCGTGGTAGGGCATATTTGGGGTCTAAAGCTCAAGCTACTTCAATGGCAAGTGTGGGTAATGTGCGATCTAGAAAGCCTGAATGTCAGCAATGTGGCAGGCAACATTTTGGTGAGTGTTGGGGAAAAGAGCGAGCTTGTTTCAAGTGTGGTTCTCGTGAGAATTTTATCAGAGACTATCCGGAGAAAGTTAAAGAAGAAAAATTTCAGAGTGCTAGACAGAGTACTACTGCTAGCAGAGGTAGACCATCGAGAAATACTGGAGGTGGAGCTAGCAGTAAAACTGTAATGAAAGATTCAGCGGCGAGATCAGAAGCTAGAGCGCCTGCTAGAGCTTATGCCATGCGTGCCCGACAGGATACATCATCTCCCGATGTGATTACTGGTACATTTTCTCTCTATGATGCTATTGTTATTGCATTGATTGATCCCGGGTCTACTCATTCCTATGTTTGTATGAATTTAGTATCTAATAAAAAGTTGCCTGTTGAGTTTACTGAATTTACGATTAAAGTGTCAAACCCCTTAGGCCAATATGTGTTAGTTGATAAGGTTTGCAAGAATTGCCCATTAATGATTCAAGGTCACTGTTTTCCGGCTAATCTGATGTTGTTACCATTTGATGAGTTTGACGTTATTTTGGGAATGGACTGGTTGACATTATATGATGCCAAGGTAGATTGTAAACAAAAAACACTAGAGTTGAAACGTGAAAATGGTGAAACTCTGTGGGTGGAAACAGATGAATCAAATAAATTGCCTATGGCGATTTCGCACATGTCTGCACAGAAATACATGAGGAAAGGATGTAAAGCTTATCTGGCCTATGTAATGAATAATGAGTATGCGAATTGAAGCTTGAATCAGTACCGATAGTCTGCGAATTTCCAGATGTATTTCCAGAGGAATTGTCTGGATTGCCTCCGAACAGGGAGATAGAGTTTTCCATTGATTTGTTGCCAAGTACTGCACCGATCTCGATTGCTCTCAATAGAATGGCTCCGACTGAATTAAAAGAATTGAAGGCTCAGTTGCAAGAGTTAACAGATAAGGGATTTGTGAGACCGAGTTTCTCTCCCTGGGGTGCTCCCGTATTGTTCGTAAAGAAGAAGAATGGCTCAATGAGGTTTTGCATTGATTACCGTCAGCTCAATAAGGTGACTATAAAGAACAAGTATTCGTTGCCGAGGATTGATGATTTATTCGATCAGTCAAAGGGGGTCACAGTGTTTTCAAAGATCGATTTGAGGTCCAGTTACTACCAGTTGAGAGTTAAGGAGTCGGATGTGCCGAAAATCGCCTTTAGGACAAGGTATGGACATTATGAGTTCCTTGTGATGCCTTTCGGCCTAACAAATGCTCCAGCTATATTTATGGACTTGATGAACCGAATCTTTCAACTATATTTAGATAAGTTTGTAGTTGTGTTTATAGATGACATTCTAATTTATTCTCGGGATGAATCTGAGCACGCCGAACACTTGAGAACCATATTGCAGATCTTGAGAGAAAAAAATTTGTTTGCTAAGTTTAGTAAAAGTGAGTTCTGGCTTCGTGAAGTCGGATTTTTGGGACATATAGTCTCAGGTGATGGTATTCGGGTGGATCCGAGCAAGATTTCCGCGATCGTTGATTGGAAACCGCCAAAGAATGTATCCGAGGTTAGAAGCTTTTTAGGCTTGGCCGGGTATTATAGACGCTTTGTCGAGGGATTTTCGATGATTGCCTCTCCTATGACTAAGTTGCTGCAAAATAATGTTAAGTTTGAATAGACTGATAAATGTCAGCAGAGTTTTGAAAAGCTGAAAGCACGATTGATGAAGCACCAATTTTAGTACAAATTTTGAGCCGGGGAAGGAGTTCGTGATTTATAGTGATGCATCATTGACAGGCCTTGGATGTGTACTAATGCAAAAGGGTAAAGTGGTAGCTTATGCCTCGAGACAGTTAAAACCGCATGAGAAGAACTATCCTACACATGATTTGGAATTGGCCGCTATTGTCTTTGCCTTGAAGATTTGGCGACATTATTTGTATGGTGAAAAATGTCGAATTTTTACTGATCACAAAAGTTTGAAGTATTTGATGAATCAAAAGGATTTGAATCTACGACAGTGGAGATGGCTTGAATTATTGAAGGATTATGAGTTAATGATTGATTATCATCCGGGAAAAGCAAATGTAGTTGCTGACGCTTTGAGCTGGAAATCGCTTTTTACTTTAAGAGCCATGAATACGGGGTTAGCATTGTCTGATGATGGGTCAATCTTAACAGAGATGAGGGCTAAACCGTTATTTCTCCAGCTAATTTGTGATGCTCAAAAGAACGATAGTGAGTTGCGAACCAAGAAACTCAGTGCGAATCAGGTTACGACTCAGATTTTCGAGTTGGACCGGATGACTATTTGATGTTTCGAGACAGGATATGTGTACCGAAAAATGATGAATTGATTCAGAAAATATTACATGAGGCGCACAGTGGTTGTTTGTCGGTTCACCCTGATAGCATAAAAATGTATAATGATTTAAAGAAGTTATATTGGTGGCCAGGCATGAAAAGGGACATTTCTGAATTTGTAACCAAGTGTTTGATCTGTCAACAAGTAAAAGTTGAGCATCAAGTGCCTTCAGGATTACTCGAACCGGTAATGGTGCCTGAGTGGAAATCGGATAGGATTACCATGGATTTTGTAACCGGTTTGCCTCTGACTCCTAAAAAGAAGGATGCTGTCTGGGTAATGGTTGATAGGTTAACAAAGTTGGCTCACTTTATACCGGTACGTATCGATTACTCACTTGATAAATTAGTTGAATTATATATTGCTGAAATTGTGAGGTTGCACGGGGTACCTATGTCTATAATATCAGATAGAGATTCGAGGTTTACCTCGAGATTTTGGAAAAAGTTACAAGAAGCTTTGGGTACAAAATTGAACTTTAGTATCGCGTTTCATCCACAAATAGATGGTCAGTCAGAAAGAGTAATCCAAGTACTCGAAGATATGCTTAGATGCTATGTTTTAGAATTTGAAGGTAGTTGGGAGAAATATCTATCTTTGGTTGAATTTGCCTACAATAACAGTTTTCAGTCAAGTATACAGATGGCACCGTACGAAGCCTTGTATGGTCGCAAGTGTCGGACTCCTTTATATTGGACCGAACTTAGTGAGAAATAGATTCATGGAGTTGATCTAGTTAAAGAAACCGAAGAGAAAGTAAAAGTAATTCGTGATTGCTTGAAAGCTGCTTTAGATCGACAAAAGTCATATGCAGATTTAAAAAGAAAAGAGATTGAATTCTAGGTAGGTGATAAAGTGTTCTTGAAGGTGTCACCATGGAAAAAGATTCTGAGATTTAGCCGAAAAGGCAAGTTGAGTTCGCGTTTTATTGGGCCGTACGAGATTACTGAGAGAATTGGACCAGTGGCATATCGGTTGGCCTTACCGGCAGAGTTAGAAAGAATTCATAACGTGTTTCATGTATCAATGTCGCGACGTTATCATTCTGATCCTTCACATGTGATTTCTCCAACAGAAATTGAGATTCGATCAGACTTGACCTATGATGAGGAACCGATTAAGATTTTGGCTCGAGAAGTAAAGCAGTTGAGAAAGAAAAGTATAGCTTTAGTGAAAGTGTTATGGCAAAGACATGGAGTAGAAAAAGCTACATGGGAACCGGAGGAAGCCATGAGAAAACAGTACCCAAATCTCTGTACCGGTAAGATTTTCAGAGACGAAAATCCCTAAATGGGGGAGAGTTGTAACGGCCCAATTTAGGGCCAAAATAGAATAATGGTTTCGAAACCAAGAATCCGAGGTTGAAAAAAATTATTTTGATTAAGTTTTAGTGTTTATATTATGATTTCATAATTGTGTGAAAATTTCGTTGCGAAATTTTATCAATTGGGTGTTTAATTTGATATTTAGGACTAAATTGAAATAGGTAAAAAAATGTGTGTTCTAGTTCATAAAGTACTTGATTGAAATGGGGGTTTTAAGTAGAGCTCCTTAAATGGAAATTAGACCATTATACTTTATATGGACAAAAATTAGGACATGGATGGAATTTTAAGAAAGTTTAGTATTAAAGGCATTTTGGTCATTTGTATATTAAATGAAATAAAATGGGAAAAATAACACAAAAATGTGTTCATCTTCATTCAAGCTTGGCCGAAACTTACATTTTCTCCATAGCTAGGGTTTTTCCCAAGCTTTCAAGCTCAATAGTAAGTGCATTCAAGCCCCGTTTTTGATGTTCTTTACATTTTTGAAATCCTCGTAGCTCGGTCTACCTATTTCTACCATTATTTCGAGTTAAGGTTTATGTTTAAAATTTTACCCATGAATGATATACATGTATTTTGATGTTTGATGGTAGAATATGAATGTTTGAAGTTAGGAGAACTATCTTTTCTAAGCGATTTTTAGTGAAAACGAGCAAAACGACATAATCGGTAAAAATACCTATTGTTCATAACTATGTGTTAGAGTGAGAATTTGTTGTCATAGAAGGGGAAAATGATCAGCATGTCATAAAACATAATAATAATGGCTGAAATTAAATTTCCGAGCCTAGGGGCAAAATCGTAATTTTGTAAAAGTTAGGGGGCAAAAATGTAATTTTTCCATAATGTGATTTTTGGATTGAAATAAATAGTGTGAGTGTTAAATCAGCGAAATGTGTTGTTATAGATCAAGAAAGGCGTGGAATCGATCTCGAACGGGGGAAGGAAAAGGTTTTGGACTAAATTGCAAAATTTCTATATTTTGCACCGAGGTAAGTTTGTATGTAAATAATACATTAACTTCATTTACATTTTTATATTTCAGCCTATTATATGTATTTTAGCTAATTTTGAAGCATAAATCGACTATTGGAGGAATGGAAATAAGTAATAGAGAGAGAAATCCCGGTTGAACATTTGGAAAGATTGAATAATATAGATGGAGCGTAGCTAGGTCACATGTATGGTGCTGAGTGCACATCATGTGTACAAGAAAGCTACGAGATACTATGTAGTAGCTAGGTCACATGTGTGATACGGGATGTATCCCATGTAGACAAGAGAGCTATGGGAGAGATAAATGTAGCTAGGTCACATGTGTGATTCCAAGTGAAGGACACCATGTAGACAAGAGAGCTACGAGATAAATTGGCTAGGTCACATGGGTGGTACTAAGTGTTCACCATGTGTACAAGAGAGCCGAATTTTATGAAATATGATAGTGGGGCAGTGTGCTGAAACCATCAAGTATCGAGGATTGATCCGAATTGTTCAACGGGATAATTTTACGGTGGCATTGTAATCATGGACTTATACTTGTGATGTATGAAATGTGGTGAAAATGAATTGTGATATGTATGCTAAGTGAGGTTAATACAAGGGAAGTGTGAAAGAGTGAATTTGCAATAACATTGTTTTGGACAGTAGCAGTGATGTGACTTTGAAACATCACCAAAAATAGTATAAATTTAATTAGAGGCTGAATGTGATATGAAATTAAAGATCAATGAGTCTATTTTCATATAAAAGAAACATAGCAAGTAAAGAAACTCTATATATTGAGATATTTATATTTGTGTGTGACTTGTTCAGATTGACTATGTGATCCCCTGTTCTGACTTTGATAAATCATTAAAAATTGTAAAAAAAATAATTAAGAAATATAGTTTATATGTCTAGATTCCTTATTGAGTCTAGTTTTAAATGAAACATGTTTCATGGCTATTTGAATTTTTTATTGGGAGAAATTGAACTCGTAGTGAATAGAGGTTAGATCAGTCGAGCTGTATAACAGGGGAAACTTTAACTAATAAACTGTACTAATTGGCTTGACCAAAAATTCTAGAAAAAAATTAGTAAGAATTTATATGAGTCTAGTTTTAGGAAAATTTTACGGATTTAGTTTTTGAGTTTTGTAACTCGAGTTATGATTTATTTAGTGAATATGACATAGGAGAGACAGCTCAATCAAAGTGGAGTAAATATTGAAATTAAAAGTAAATACACTTGAGTTAATGTGTAAACATATTAGATTCTTTAATTATTATTTATATACTTACTTACTAAGCTATATAAGCTTACTTTCTTTTCTCTCTTTTGTCTTATAATGTCGTCCGGCATTGCTCGGGAGTTAAGGATCGTTGAAGATCTGCCACACTATCAATACTTTTAGGTATTAGAACTAAACATTTCTTTTGAATTATGGCACGTATAGTAGGCTTCGTTATTTTGTTACGTGTCATTGCCTAGGTTTAAAAATATTGGTTACATTATTTAACCAAATTATTTTGTATAAGCCATTAAAGTTGGCTAATATTATTCAAGACATAGGTTATAATGATACATTATCTATTTGGATGACATATTTCTATTTCGGTTTTGTTTAATGATATATATTATGATCTGGTAATACCTCGTACCTTGTTTCGATATGGATCACGGGTAAGGGGCGTTACAACACCCCTAACCCGTATCTGTAGTTGGAACAGAGTTACGGAGCATTACCAAAACTTTTAGAACATTTACAGATAAATCCTGTAATTTACTAATCATTAACCGATATTATTCATATCATCCTTTAAATGGACCCTCGAGGCCCAAAACGAGCATTAGAATTAATTCGGGACTTAATTGGAAACTCAAGAATTTTTTGCGACATTTCAAAAAATTTTCCAAGGTGCAGTGCTCACATGCTCGTGTGGTCCAAGGGACACACCCATGCTACAGGCCGTGTTTGACCTCGTGTAACTCTCTGACTTGTGCACACGGCCATGCCACATGCCCGTGTGCTAAGCCATGTGGTTAATTAAATTTTTTCGAAATTAGGTGCAAGTTTCACCGGCCAAGACACACGCAGGTGTTCTAGGTTGTGTAGTACACACAGCTGAGACACCCGCCCGTGTCTTTACCCGTGTGCTCAATTTTGAGCTTTCTATTTTCTCAAATTTAAGGTGCAGGGGACACACGGCCTAACCACATGCCCATGTACCCGGTCGTGTGTCACACACAATCTAGACTCACACCCGTGTGGACAAAATAAAGTCGTTGCTAGCTTTATTTCTCACCCAAAATCACACCCATGTCCTGCACCAAATTTACATCCAAATACCAACCATTTCAAGCATTGAATTCAAGCAATTTATAACATTTAACATGATATATTGTTACATGCATTCATGTTTAAATTTACCTTTCTCAATTAATCAATAAGAAACACTTATGTTATCTCCATAAAGTAAACTTAAATACATATATATACATGTACCAAAACATAATCATCACTAGCCATTCCAATGGCTAGATTACAATAATCATTTACATTTACATGCCAATATGATTAATATAACCTATACATGCCATTGTAACCATAATTGCTTTACCATATTGTACCGACATAGGCTGATAGATAGTGTGAGTGATCTTCGCCAAGCTTCCAATTCAACAAGCTTTCGATTTACTCTAAAACAGGGAAATAAAACTAAGTAAACATAAAATGCTTAGTAAGTTCGTATAACATGGTACTTAACTTACCATTCATTCTCTTTTGAGGTAACTATGTAAGGGATATTCAATCAATTTGATCTCAAGCCCTACACACATCCTCATTGCCCTTGTTAGTCATATATTCCATAATGACATCAAAACATATATGGGCTCAACAATAATCAAGTTTCCATGCACATATGCTTTCCACAACATGTATTCATTTAACATGTATAAATCATCTCTTTATATTACAAGTATAATTTCATAATAGTTCATCTCGAATTTAGATTATTTCATGTCAGAATTTTACTCATATCATTCGAAATTTCAAGGTCACACAAGTAGTAGTACACTCAAGGTGTACAAGTCTATAACCAAGGAAGGACATTCTTATTAAATAATTTCTATGTACAAATATCATCATCTCATACTTTCATATATCATCATTTTCTAGTATTTAAGACGGATACGTATAATAACTTATTTTATTATTCATATCTTCTCATGTCTGGATTGTCACCCTTTGAATTTATTTGAAATATCGATGGCTATGCAGGTAGTACACTCAAGGTGTACAAATCAAGATCCGTCAACTCATATTCAATGGTACCCATAAGGTACTATTTCAGATAGTACACTCTAGAGCCACACATGTATGCAACAAGATTATCAGTCTAGGCTAAATCCTTTTTATGACATATGCTCTAAGGAGCTTGATCTGGATTGCCCGTCTAGGCTAAATCCAATCCATAACATATGCTCGAGATGACTTATATCAGGATTACCCGTCCGACCGAAATCCTTTCTGTAATGAGGTGAATAGGATTACTCGTCCGAGCTAAATCCCATTAACAACAAATGCAAAACCTTATTCATTTCAGGAAATCACATATCTATCGATTTTCCATTTATTCAACCGGGATTTAAACATTTTTCCAGCATTATTGGGCATTTGATTATTTCATACATCTATAACATTCATATAATTCAAGTAAACACATTCCACATTCATTTCAAGCATATAAGTAACATTTTTATCATTTATCATTTATCGAGCATTATTATTGATCGGGCTTTTTCAGATATATTTTCAATGTCACATATATATGATATTTATACAATTCACAAACACAATATTTAATTCAAGCATATAAATATACACAATTTAATTACATGAACTTACCTCGACAATGTTTGTGTACGTAAGATCTACTAATCTGACATTTTCCTATTTCCTGGTTCTAGCTCTGAATTTGGTATATTCGAATCTATACGAGTAAATTTTACATAAATTTATCACATTTCATATTCAAGTGGAGTCAATTTACATCCTAGGCAAAACTACCATTTTTCCCCTAACTTTTCCATAAATTCTCATTTCGTCCTTAGGCTCGGAAAATAAAATTTGTGCAATTTACTCCCTATTCCAAGCCTAACAGAAATTTCAATATAGAATTTGCAGCACATATTTTCTATAAATTTCAAAAATTTTCATCAATTTTCACAACTTTACATTTTAGTCCCTAAATCATGTTTTCATCAAAAACTACTTTGTAAAAGTTGTTTATGTATGAACAACCTTTCATTTTCTACCATAAATTTCTAATTTTCAGCATATACATCCATGAACTAATTTCCATACTTTGATAGCTTCTCAAATTAATCCTCCAAATAGATAGATTAAGTTATCCCAGTTTCAAAAATATCAAAATTACTAAAAACGGGACAAGAAAACTTACCCAATTTGGCCAAGAAAGTTTCTACTCCCTCTCCTAAGGTTTCCATGGAATATTTTGGGGAATAAGATGATAAAAATGATTTTTGTTTCTATTTAATTAATTTATCATCTTTAATAATTTTGATTTCCAATTTAGTCCTTAGCCTTTTTCTAATTTTCCATGGATGAATCATCCAAAAATATCTACTAAATTTTTGTTAATGGTCTAATTACAATATAAGGACCTCAAGTTTTAAATTCCATAGTTGTTTAATCCTTTTAGCTACTAGAATTCAACTTTTGCATTTTATGCGATTTGGTCCTTCCCGTAATTGAGCACATAATCGGTATAATTTTCTTATCAAAATTTTCACACAACAGTTCTAACATAATACGGACGATATAATAAAATTAAAATAAATTTTTATTTTTAGCTCAGATTTGTGGTCCAAAAACCACTGTTTCGATTTCATCGAAATTGGGTTGTTACATGTTGTTACGATCATTTTTATTTTGTTTTGTGATGGTTCTTGATATTTATGCAGAGGTTCTTGTTAAATTCTTTGATGTTTGACGCTGGTTTTTCTTTCTTATGTTATTAGGAGATAATCAGATTGTGTTTAACAACCCATTGGCAGATTTGGAATAATTTGATGGTTGTAATTCTCATGGTAGGTAGTTTAGAATCGGATTTGGGAATTTCGTATTCAGTCTTAGCTTTGGGACACAAGTTTTAGTATTTTTAATCGATAGTTAATCTTGCAAATTTTATGATTATTGTAGGATTCGTGTGTTCCCCATGTAACACCCTTAACCTGTATCTGTCTCTAGAATAAGGTTTTATAGCATTACCGAATAAACATAACCTAAATCATTTATTTCAACATAATCAATCATTAAACATGCATATCATCCCTTATTCAAGCCCTTGAGCCCTTAGAATCACTTTAGAAATGATTCGAGACCAAATAGGGAAATTTGAAAATTTGCAAAAAAAGTTAAAAAAAATTCAACTGCAGGGATCACACACCTGTGTGGCCAGGCCATGTAACTTTCTAACTTGGCTCACATTCCCATGTGTGTTGCCCATGTGTGACACATGCCCATGTGTGTTGCCCATGTGTGACACACGCCCATGTGGCCAAGCTGTGTACACCCAAAAGTACCTTAAAACTCAAGTTTACCAATTTTTAATTGCTTGGGCATTAAGCAACTCAAAAACCATTCATTTAACATATTCAAAACATGCCAAAAAAATCATCCTATGTGCCTAACCAATGTACACTTGTAACGGCCCGATTTTGGGCCCAGTCGAAACAGTGGTTTCGGGACCACTAATTCAAGGTCGGAGAAATTATTTTTAATATTATTTATGTGTTGTGGCATGATTATATGTGAATATAAAAATTTTGGTGAATTAATTTTAGCAATTTCATGCTTAATTGTAAAAAATTACTAAATCGCAAAAGTGCAAAAGTCCTATTTTGATGGATAAGGGTGTCAAATAGCTAGATAACTAAAATCGAGAGTCTTTAAAGAGCAATTATACCCCTAATACATAGGCTGATCGGCCATAGAGACAAGAAAGGTCAAAAAGTCAAAGATTAGGTAGATTTGGTGACTAAATTGGCTATGAATAAAATAAAACAAAGAGAGAATTATATCATATTTTCTCTCATCTTCTTCCCACCAAAAATATCAGCCATAAGAGGGTTTTGAAGCTTTCAACCACTTAATATCTCTACAAGTAAGTGATTTTGATGACTTTTCTTGATACACTTTTTATGTTTTTGGGACCCTTTATGGCATGAGCTAGCTAATGAGGGGACCATTTTGCAAAATGGTTGATAGTCTAGGGATTTTATATGAATGAGATTATGATTTTTGCTGAAATTTTATGGAAGAATATGAGTTATGGTTGTGAAATAAACAACTTTTGTGAAGTAGTTTTCATGGAAACCCTAACTAAGAACCATTTTGTATAAGTTGTAAAATAGGAAAATAAATGTGTGAAATGTTTGAATTTGTGAGTTGCTATAAGTATGAAATAGGTTCGGCTAGGCTTGGTTAATGTGAAAATTTGATAAATATCGATTTACGAGCTCAAGGGCAAAATTGTAATTTTGTGAAAGTCTAAGGGCAAAATGGTCAATTTTTCCCAATTATAAATTGTTGAGTACCTAGATCAATAAAATGATTAAATTTTTGAATTTTTATCATTATAGGTCAAGAATTACAAAATCTAGGCCTAGACCGAGAAAAAGCAAAACAAGTGGACTAAGCCGAAGTAGTCATCTACATTTTGTAATCCGAGGTAAGTTGTATGTAAATAATACAACTACATTGTTATTATATGTGTTGGAATTGATATAGCATAAATTGCTTGTTTGTGGAAATGATTATGTATGATGAATATTGAGATAGTAGAACTCTCGTTTGAACCTTAAGAAGTAAATCGGATATTCATAACATGACATTAGGGTTAATTGTGTGCTAGTGTAAGACATGTATGGCACATGCATCGGCCACATTATGAGAGCCAGTGTAAGACCATGTTTGGGATATTACATCGGCATTGAGACGAGAACTATTGTAAGACATGTTTGGGACATGCATCGGCCTTGAGATGTAAGCCAGGGTAAGACATGTCAAGGACATGCATTGGCTACGAGATGTGTCAGTGCAAGACCATGTCTGGGACATGGCATCGGCACGGATATGTGAGAGCTAGTGTAAGACCATGTCTGGGATATGACATTGACTTGATGGTTGAGCTAGTGTTAGACTATGTCTAGGACATGGCATCGGTATTATACCTTATATTTGAGGCTTAATGAATATCCGATAGGATTCCAAAAGGTTCAATGGTGAGAGTTACAGTTTAAGTTAAACAAGTAAAGTATAATCATGTTGTGAGTGGTACAGGTACCTATTTGAAATGTATGAAATATAGGCTAAATATATGCCATATGAATTGTATTAGATAGTGTTGGGTAAGTTGTGCTTATATCTACTTACGGTATTCATGAACAATGTATGAAAGGTTATGAGCATATTGTCCAATGAAAAATAGTTGATTTTGTTTTCATACAACTTACTAGGCTTTATGCTTACTCCATTTCCTTTCCATTTTCTTATAGTGTCACCAAAGTAGCTCGAGGATCATCGCTACGTCGAAGAAGCCAGTCACACTATCATCCGAAGCACTTGGTATAGTTAGATCTTTTATTTTGATTATGGCATGTATAGGAACTTGACTTTTGAGTTTTTTGTCATTGTTAATTGGCCAAATGTATTGGCTTAATCTAATATTTGTTTCATTTGGTATAAGGTCATGGAAAATGGCTAATATTGAAAGTTATTATGTGAATGCAAGCTAGTCTTTCATAAATGTGAAATTGTTAGCATGGTTGAATATATGTAATGTATATAGGTCTTAACTTTGATATGTTGGTTGATGTTAGATTGTGTTTCATGGTTGCAAAAGGCTTGGTAAATAGCCTTATATTGTCCACACAGGTAGACACACGGGCGTGTGTCTAGGCTGTGTGTGACACACGGTCAGCCCTATGGGCGTGTTGTTCAGTCATGTGTCCCCTGCACGTAAAATTTGCAAGTCAGAATGCATGGTAGTAAACACACGGGTGGAGACACGGCCGTGTGCCTCATCCGTTTGGAGGACACGGCCTCTGGCCACAGGCATATGCCTTAGCCATGTGCCCTAAATTGGATGCTGACGTCAGGAACAGAATATCAAGGTTTTTAGACATGGGCTAAGACACGAGCGTGTCATGGCCGTGTGAGGGACACGGGCGTGTGTCAGGCCGTATAAAAACCCCTTTGGGTCCGAATTTAGAATTTAATTCACACGAGCTTGGGGCACAGGCGTGTCCCCTTGTGCTTAGGCCGTGTGAACCACACAGGCCATCAGCATGGCCATGGCATAATGGCCACAAGGGCGTGTTGCCCTTCCACACAGACGTGTGCCCTATTTCAAGGGTCATTTTTATTAAGTAAGTTTAAGGACCTGAGTTGGTTCCAAATGGCTTCCAATGAATGTTTGAGGCCTTGTAGGCCCATATTAAGGAGTTTAAACAAAGTTCAAAAAAGTTTTAAATTTGATCAAGTCTTGGTGACTCGAAAACGTTTGAATGCATGTGTTTAAGTTTAGTAGCACCTCGCATTCCGTCCTGGCGTATGGCACAGGTGTGGGGTATTACATTTAGTGGTACTAGAGCTATGGTTTAGTCAATTCTAGGACTAACATAGCATGTGTACGAGTTTAGCTATACATGCCATAATTGTATATTGATAGTGTGACGACTCCTGACGAGATAAATTGTGTTTTTATTTATATAGTAAATGGATCCTGATGTAGCTACGGCGGATGATGTGGTGAGTAATGTGTCGTCTCCTACTGAAGGGACTGCACCAGTAGATAGTGGGCCCTTGACACTGAGTCAGGGCAGACCGGCTAGAGAGGCTTACCTCCATATGATGGACGCTTGGTATACGGAGTTTGTTCGTACGAATCCGAACACTCCACCTCTCCCACCTCCTCTGATTCCTCAGTATGCTCCTGTAGCTCCGCAAGGAGTGGATATAGTTAAGAGGGAGAAACCCCCAGTAGAGAAAATATGAAAGCAAGGGGTCGAGGAATTTCGGGCTAATATTGATGATGACCCAAAAAGAGCAGAGTTCTGGTTAGAAAATACCATTAGGGTATTTGATGAGCTATCATGCACGCCTGAGGAGTATGTAAAGTGCGCAGTGTCACTCCTACGAGACTCGGCCTACCAATGATGGAATACTCTCTTGTCCGTTGCACCGAGAGAGAGGATAACTTGGGAATTCTTCCTGGGAGAGTTTCGAAAGAAGGACATTAGCTAGAGGTTTATATACTAGAAAAGGAAAGAAATTTTAGAGCTGAAGCAAGGCCATAGGATGGTGACAAAGTACGAGCATGAGTTTGTGAGACTTAGCAAATATGCATGAGAGTGCATATCTACAGAAGCCATCATGTGCAAGAGGTTTGAAGATGGTCTGAACGAAGTTATTCGTCTATTAGTTGGCATCTTAGAATTGAGGGAATTTATAGTGCTCCTGGAGAGAGCATGTAAGGCCGAGGGATTGGCCAAAAAGAAGAGAAAAGTTGACATTGAGTCCAAAAACTCAAGGAAAAGACAGATGGCTAAATCACAGCAGATCTTATCTAAGAGATCGAGAGAGTTTCCTACCCGATCAAATGCGTCAGTGGGGTTCTCGAGCAAGAGCAAGAACAAGCAGCACACGACTTCTAAAGCCTAAACCACTTCTATTGCTAGTGTTGGTAGTGTTTGACCAAATAGGCCAGAGTGTTCACAATGTAGTAGGCGTCATTTCAGCGAATGCCGAGGGAATGAGAGGGGTTGCTTCAAATGTGGATCACTAGACCACTTCATCTGGAACTGTCCGAAATTAGATGACAAAGAGAAAAAGCAAGATATGAGGGTGAATAGTGCTCCTTCGAGGGGTAAACCACAGAAGAACCCGGGTAGTGGGGCTAGTAGTAGAGGTGCTCCTAGAGATTCAGCTATGAGATCCGAGGGTCGAGCGCCTACAAGAACTTACGCCATTCGCGCTCGCAAAGAGGTATATTCACTAGATGTGATTACGGGTACTTTTTCTCTTCACGATATTTCTGTTGTTGCTTTACTTGATCCAGGGTCTACCCGTTCTTATGTTTTCATGAAATTAGTACCCAGTATGAATATGCCAATCGAGTCTATAGAATTTGTAGTAAAAGTGTCAAACCCATTAGGCAAGCATGTGTTAGTTGACAAAATATATAGAAACTGTCATTTGATGGTTAGAGGTTATTGTTTTTTGGCTAAACTCATGCTGCTACCGTTTGATGAAATTGACTTAATCCTCGGTATAGATTGGTTGACTTCTCATGGTGTCATAGTGGATTGTGAAAGAAAAGCTATCAAGTTGAAATGTGAAGACGGGAATGTTCTTCGGGTTGAACCAGATGAATCAGATAACTCATTTGTAGTGATATCGTCTATGACTGCGGAGAGATATTTGAGAAAAGGGTGTGAAGCTTATCTTGCTTTTGTATTGAACACTCAAGAATCTGAATTAAAGATCGAATCAGTACCAGTGGTATGTGAGTTTACAGATGTGTTTTCAGAGGAATTACCCGGACTGCCTCCAGTGAGGGAAGTTGAATTTGAAATTGAGTTAGTCCCCAGTACGGCACCCATCTCGATTGCTCCATATAGGATGGCTCCTACGGAGTTAAAGGAGTTGAAGGTTCAACTAAAAGAGTTAACTGACAAGGAATTTGCAAGACCAAGCTTTCCTCCGTAGGGTGCCCCAGTGCTATTTGTGAAGAAAAATGATGGATCGAAAAGATTGTGCATAGACTACTAACAGCTCAACAAAGTGACTGTAAAGAACAAGTATCCCTTGCCAAGGATCGATGATTTTTTCAATCAGTTGAAGGGAGCCACCATGTTTTCTAAGATCGACTTAAGGTCTGGCTACTACTAGCTAAAGGTTAAGGAGCAAGATCTACCGAAAACTGCTTTTTAGACGAGGTATGGCCACTATGAGTTCCTCGTCATGCCCTTTGGCTTAACAAAGGCCCCGACAGTTTTTATAGACTTAATGAATCGTATTTTTCGATTGTACTTAGATAAGTTCGTAGTCTTCTTTATCGATAACATATTGATTAATTCGCGTGATGAGAGTGAGCACGTGGAGCATTTGAGAACGGTTTTACAAACCTTGAGAGATAAGCAGTTATACAACAAGTTCAGTAAAAGTAAATTTTGGCTTAAAGAGGTTAGATTCCTAGGACACATTGTGTCGGGTGATGGGATTAGAGTTGACCCAAGCAAGATCTCAGCTATTGTTGAGTAGAAACCGCCGAGGAACGTGTTAGAGGTTTGAAGCTTTTTACATTTAGCTGGGTAATACAGAAGATTTGTGAATGGATTCTCCATGATAGCCACCCCGATAACTAGACTGCTACAAAAAGGGGTCAAGTTCGAATGGAATGATAAGTGCCAATAAAGTTTCGAGAAACTAAAGGCTTTGTTGATCGAAGCCCTAGTTTTAGTGCAACCGAAACCGGGAAAAGAGTTTGTAGTGTATAGTGATGCATCCTTGAATGGGTTAGGGTGTGTGCTCATGCAAGAAGGCAAGGTAATAGTCTAAGCCTCGAGATAGCTAAAGCCATACAAGAAGAACTACCCGATGCACGATTTAGAGTTGGCTGCCATTGTGTTCGAGCTAAAAATTTGGAGGCACCATTTGTATGGCGAGAGATGCCGAATGTTCACTGAACATAAGAGTATAAAGTATTTGATGACTTAGAAGGAGCTAAATTTATGGCGACGAAGGTGGTTGGAGCTGATAAAGGATTACGAGTTAGTGATTGACTACCACCCCAGAAAGGCAAATGTAGTAGCTGATACTTTGAGTAGGAAATCATTGTTCACCTTGAGGGCTATGAATATTCAGTTGACCATGATTGATGATGGCTCTATTCTAGCTAAGATGAGAGCTAGACCTACGTTCCTTCAAGAGATTTGTGAGGCTCAAAAAAGTGATAAGGATTTACAAGCTAAGATGGCTCAGTGTGAGACAGGAAATGAATCAGAATTTCATATTGGTGCCGATAGTTGTATGATACACCGAGACAAAATTTATGTACCCAAGGATAATGAACTCATTCAGAAGATTTTACGAGAGGCACATAGTGGTTGTTTGTCTATCCGCTCGGGTAGTGTGAAAATGTATAATGACTTGAAGAACATGTACTGGTAGTTAGGAATAAAAAGAGATATTTCAGAGTTCGTTTCTAAGTGTCTAATTTGTGAAAGCCGAACACCAAGTACCTTCGGGTTTACTTTAGCCTATCATAGTCCCCGAGTGGAGGTGGAATCAGATTACTATGGATTTTGTGACGGGTTTGCCGGTAACCCCGAGGAAGAAAGATGCCGTATGGGTTGTGGTTGATCGACTGACAAAGTCGGCTCACTTTATTCCAATATGTACAGACTTCTCACTCGATAAGCTAGTCGACTTGTACATTTCCAAAATTGTAAGACTTCATAGAGTGCCCTTGTCGATTATTTCAGATAGAGACTCGAGGTTTACCTTGACGTTTTGAAAGAAGTTACAAGAGGCTTTGGGAACAAAGTTGAACTTTAGCACAGCTTTCCACCCGAAAATCGACGACCAGTCAAAAAGTGTAGTCCAGATACTAGAAGACATGTTACGGTGTTGTGTTCTCGAGTTTCAAGATAGTTGGGAAACGTATTTACTGTTGGTCGAATTCACCTACAACAACAGTTATCAATCAAGTTTGAAAATGGCGCCTTATGAGGCTTTATATGGGCGTAAGTGCCAAACGCCTTTATATTGGACTGACTTAAGAGAGAATCAGATTCACGAGGTCGATTTGGTCAAAGAGACCGAAAAGAAGGTTATGTGATTCGTGATTTCCTGAGAGCAACATCAGATAGACAGAAATCCTACACGGATTTGAAATGAAAAGAGGTCGAGTTTCAAGTCGGTGATAAGGTGTTTTTGAAGGTATCCTCGTGGAAGAAAGTCACCAGATTCGGTAGAAAGGGCAAGCTGAGTCCTCATTTCATAGGACCTTATGAGATTATCGAGAGGATAGGGCCTATTGCCTAGCAATTGGCTTTGCCCTCAGAATTGGAAAAGATTCACAACGTGTTTCATGTGTCCATGTTACGTCGATATATATCAGATCCTTCGTATGTGATTGCGCCAACAGAGTTTGAGATTAGCTCAGACATGACTTATGGCGAAGAGCCGGTTAAGATTTTGGCTCGGAAAGTAAAACAATTGAGGAATAAGAGTATTGCACTTGTTTAAGTATTATGGCATAGACATGGAGTCGAGGAAGCCACATGAGAACCTAGGAGACCATGAGAGACCAATACCCAAATTTATTCACCGGTAAGATTTTCAGGGATGAAAATCCCTAAGGGGGAGAATTGTAAAGGCCCGTTTTTGGGCCTAGTCGAAATAGTGGTTTCGGGACCACTAATTCGAGGTCGGAGAAATTATATTGTGGCATGATTATATGAGAATATGAAAATTTTGGTGAATTAATTTTAGCAATTTCATGCTTAATTGTGAAAAATGACTAAATCGCATAAAGTGCAAAAGTCCTATTTTGATGGCTAAAGGTGTCAAATAGCTAGATAACTAAAATTTGGGATCTTTAAAGAGTAATTAGACCCCTAATACATAGGCTGACCGGCCATAGAGACAAGAATGGTCAAAAAGTCAAAGATTAGGTAGATTTGGTGACTAAATTTGCTATGAATAAAATAAAACAAAGAGGGAATTATATCATATTTTCTCTCATCTTTTTCCCACCGAAAATATCAGTCATAAGAGGGTTTTGAAGCTTGAAAAATTTCAGCCACTTAATATCTCTACAAGTAAGTGATTTTGATGACTTTTCTTGATACTTTTTATGTTTTTGGGACCCTTATGGCATGAGCTAGCTAATAGGGGGACCATTTTGCAAAATGGTTGATAGTCTAGGGATTTTCCATAATGAGATTAAGATATTTTCTGAAATTTTATGTAAGAATATGAGTTATGGTTGTAAAATAAACAACTTTTGTGAAGTAGTTTTCATCGAAACCGTAAGGACCATTTTGCATAAGCTGTAAAATAGGTAATAAATGTGTGAAATATTTGAATTTGTGAGTTTCTATAAGTATGAAATAGGTTCTTCTAGGCTTGGTTAATCTGAAAATTTGATAAAAATTGATTTACGAGCTCAAAGGTAAAATTGTAATTTTGTGAAAGTCTAAGGGCAAAATGGTCAATTTTGCCCAATTATGAATTTTTGAGTACCTAGATCAATAAAATGATTAAATTTTTGAATTTTTATCATTATAGATCAAGAATTACAAAATCCAGGCCTAGACCGGGGAAAAGCAAAACAAGTGGACTAAGTCGAACTAGTCGTCTACATTTTGTAATCCGAGGTAAGTTGTATGTAAATAATACAACTACATTGTTATTATATGTGTTTGAATTGATATAGCATAAATTTCTTGTTTGTGGAAATGATTATGTATGATGAATATTGAGATAGTAGAACTCTCATTTGAACCTTAAAAAATAAATTGGATATTCATGAGTGTAAGACATGTCTGGGACATGCATCGGCCACATTATGAGAGCCAGCAAAGACCATGTCTAGGACATGCCATCGACATTAAGAGCTAGTGTAATTCATGTTTGGGACATGCATCGGCCTCGAGATGTAAGCTAGTGTAAGACATATCTGGGACATGTATCGGCTACGAGATGTGTCAGTGTAAGACCATGTCTGGGACATGGCATCGACACGTATAGAGATGTCAGTGTAAGGCCATGTCTGAGACATGGCATCAGCACGAATATGTGAGAGCTAGTGTAAGACCATGTCTGGGACATGGCATTAGCATTATACCCCATGTTTGAGGTTTAATGAATATACGATAGCATTCCAAAAGGTTCAACGATGAGAGTTACAGTCTAAGTTAAAAGAGAAAAGTATAACTATGTTGTAAGTGGTACAAGTACCTATTCGAAATTTATGAGATATGGGCTAAATATATGCCATATGAATTGTAGTAGATGGTGATGGGTAAGTTGTGCTTATATCTACTTATGGTATTCATGAACAAGGTATGAAAAGTTATGAGCATATTATCCTATGACAATTAGTTAATGTTGTTTTCATGCAACTTACTAAGCTTTATGCTCATCTCATTTCCTTTCCATTTTCTTATAGTGTCGCCAAAGTAGCTCGAGGATCATCGCTTGTCGGAGAAGCCAGTCACACTATCAGCTGAAGCACTTGGTATAGTTAGATCTTTTATTTTGATTATGGTATGTATAGGACCTTGACTTTTGAGTTTTGTGTCATTGTTAATTAGCCAAATATATTGGCTTAATCTAATATTAGTTTCATTTTATATAAGGCCATGAAAAATGGCTAATATTGAAAGTTATTATGTGAATGCAAGCTAGTCTTTCATAAATGTGAAATTGTTGGCATGGTTGAATATATGTAATGTATATAGGTCTTAACTTTGATATGTTGGTTGATGTTAGATTGTGTTTCAGGGTGGCAAAGGCTTGGTAAATAGTCTTATATTGTCCACACGGGTAGACACACGGGTGTGTGTCTAGGCCGCGTGTGATACATGGTCAGCCCTATGGGTGTGTTGTTCAGTCGTGTGTCCCCTGCACGTAAAATTTGCAAGTCAGAATGCATGGTAATAAACACAAGGACAAAGACACGGCCGTGTGTCTCAGCCATGTGGAGGACACGGCCTCTGGCCATGGGCGTGTACCTTAGTTGCGTGCCCTAAATTGGATGCTGACGTTAGAAATAGAATGTCAAGGTTTTTAGACACAGGCTAAGACACGGGGGTGCCATGGCCATGTGAGAGACATGGGCAACGGACACGGACGTGTGTCAGGTCGTGTGAAAACCCCTGTAGATTCAAATTTAGAATTTAATTCACATGGGCTCGGGGCACGGACGTGTCCTCTTGTGCTTAGGCCATGTGAACCACACGGGCCATTAGCATGGCCATGTCATAATGGTCACACGGGCGTGTTGCCCTTCCACACGGGCGTGTGCCCTATTTCAAGGGTCAGTTTTATTAAGTCAGTTTAAGGACCCGAGTTGGTTCCGAATGGCTTCCGATGAATGTTTGAGGCCTCGTAGGCCCATATTAAGGAGTTTAAACAAAGTTCGAAAAAGGTTTAAATTTGATCAAGTCTTGATGACTCGGAAACGTTTGAATGCATATGTTAAGTTTAGTAACACCTCGTATTCCGTCCCGGCATAGGGCATGAGTGTGGGGTGTTACAACCCTGATTGGTACCACAAGTTATATCATCAAAATATATCATCCATGCATCATTCAAATCAAAGTTTTAAACATGCCGAAATCAATCAATTTAGCCTAGCTTATAACTACCTAACACATCAAACTTAAAATTCATATATACCTAACAAGTCTTGGTTCAAACCAACATGCCAATTTATGGCTTCAAACACAACATATACTATATATACTTAAACCAACATTATACTTTAACTCTATTACAAACCATTCACAAAATAGTTATTAACTTAAGAAATCCTAGGTACATGTCATCAAAAAAGGTAAACTTCACCACATTTGAGATCGGGATTGTTGTTGGATGCTGAGTTGGTGATCAAAATAGAAGTACCTAACCTGCGCACGGAAAACAAAACCGTATGCTAAGTAAAACTCAGTGGTATTTCTATAATTCGAACAATTAAAGACATAACGATACAAGAATGCATAATTTGAATTATACGAACCAACTATTGTCTAAGCTTACAACTACCATATAACATCATTTCAAATTCATACATATTACTATATCATTTCATACCATACTAAATTTTCACATGCTATCATATATGATTTGTTTAACAAATATCTTAATTCACATCACTTGCTATATAAATAGCTTTTCACATATCAATCCACATTTTATTTAAACAATGGCATTTTCCATTCCATATTCAATTCATGAGTACATAACTCATACATTCCATTTATTTACAACATATTTCACATCTGATTTTCAATTCACTATCTCCTTTCAATTTCACGTACCATGTCATTTCAATATCAATTATAGAACTTTATTATTTATTTACCCCTATTAATATGACTCGGACTCGAACGAATACACGGATCCAACCAACACACCAGTTTGGCACGCAGTGCCTCATCGGATAAGTCCCAAGTAAGAACTGCACCCAACACCATATAAATTGACACCTAGTGTCTCATCGGTGAAACTGAAGCAAATTGGCACCTAGTGCCTCATTGACTCTAAGTCGAAGAAATCTCTAAACTCTTCCTATCTTATGGCATGCCATCTTTATCCGACTTAGCCCGTTACAGTTAATAGGATTTCATATCACTTTTTAAATACAACCAATATCCAATTCTCATATTTGCACATTATCACATTTACACATATATTCATTTCAATTCAAATAATCATATACCAATTCAATCTATTTCAATCAACTATAATTTCAATTCACTATCAAAGTGTCAAAATACTCACCTCAACCACTTACCATATGCATTAACTCAAAATACAATAATTAACAACTAGGTTCAGATTATAAAAATACAAACCATGGATTCCGAGCTATTTCCTCCTAAAACAGTTGATTTCCTTAATTAAAGTTAAAAACAGTCTATTTCCTTAATTAAAGCCCTAACCTTGGAGAGAGAAAGTGAAAGCGAGCCCAACTTTCTTCCTAAAATGATCTATTTCCTTAATTAAAGTTAAAAAAGGCCTAAAGGCCTAAATAAAAAAATTAGCTTACTCAGCTAATTTAGCCGCTATTTCAATCATTTCTATAAAATTTCAAAATAATTGAATTTTTTTTATTTTCCATGAAATTATTGGTATTGATTAGAATAAATTATGTTAAGGTTTATTAATAAATTCAAGCTAAAATTCTATTGGTTTTTTTATACATATTTGTGCAAAATAATGTTATGGTTGCATGCCTAGAAATAATTACATTTCTTTGTTAGTCATGTTTTAAGAAAATGAGGTAATATTCTATAGAGAACACTCGATAATTAATTATCATTTTTCAAAAATGAAATGTGATTGTCTTAAAACATATTTTCAAAATAAATTGATTTTTATGTTAGGAATTACTTTTAAATACCAAATTTAATTTTATTATTTCAAAATTGAGGATAATGATATGAACGTTGTAAAGATATTTAGGCGTAATTATACTCTTGAAGTCGATTTTTGTTTCGCAAGCCAACAATTATCTTTTCAATAAATTTTTAGTTTTATTTTAAAATTTTATTAAAGGGATACATGATGAATCACATTTAACTAAAAATTTGGTTATGACTTCATACCATTTAAAAAAAAATCCCAACCGAAAAAAAATGTTTGGACAATTTTCTTAAAAATGAAATTTTTCTCTATAAACAAATAAATTCTACCATGAACTTCAAGCTCATACCAAAATTCCTCAATTTTACTAAAATTTCAAAATTTTCTTTGAGAAATTTAAGTATTAATATAAGTTAAAAATTTTGATAATTTTTAAAAAATTACACGCTTTTAAAACTCATAATAAAATGAAAAATCCATTGAGAGAAAATAGGCATATGCCATTATGTCATTTTATAATGAATTTAAAATATTAGATTGATTTTTTTCAAATTTAGGGAAACAGGTCAATTTTGGAAAGAGAAACTAAAAATGTCTCTTGTAGGAAGCGTTTTCATCCCAAGTCAACTGAAAACGGTTATTGCAAGAGGCGTTTTCAGCTTCTCTCTCCTGCCACATCAACATAATTGTTTCGGGTTTTTTTTCAATTTAAAAATTTTATTAATTTTTAAAGGGATAAATATTAAAGTTATAAATGAATTTTGATCCAATGTGTAATGTTATACGCTAATTTTGATTTTGTGTAATTATATATATGAAATTTTGATTTGATTTAGTTTTCACAAATCACTAACACGATAATTGAATTAACATTATTTTACATTGATATATTGTATAGACAGATAGTATATTAATCCAATATAAAAATAAACATATCTATTTATTTTTTAGATGTGTAAAATTGAATCAAAATCAAAGTTTCAAATATACATATAAACCCCAATTCAAGTTTAATAGGTACAATTGTACCAAATTAAAGTTCATATATCAATTTGAACATTGATATGAAGTTCATGTATAAATTTAATATTTATCCGTTTCTAAACAAATCATTTGAATAAATTGAGTTGAAGGTTGATATAATTTTATTTAGAAAAATCAAACAATAATCTAATTTGGTTTATGAATAATTCTAGTAAAAATTTTACTCAAGTTATTAGGATTTGAATTCTAAGTTAGGTGTTACTTTTAATTATTAACTTTTATGATATAAGAGATATTCTTTTGTTATTACTATGACCAAAAAGAGGATTTTTTTTAAATAAAATAAAATAAATCCAACATATTTATGCTGATTCCGAAAAAAAGAAGAAGCTTAAGCTTATGAAAATTTAATTCAAATTGATATAACTATCTATAAAATTCAATTCTATTTAAAAAAATTAGAGATATTTCAAGTTTTCAACCATCAAAAATAATTATTTTTTTAGAAAATAAAAATATAGAAAAAGTGCTTTATTAAAATTTTAAAAATAAAGATATGTTTTTGCTAAAAATTATAAAAATAAAAAGTTTAACTAGGATCATATAAGCAAGAAAATATATTTTTTAACAAACTTTTAAATATTAAATCTGATGTCTTAATTAGAATTCAACAGTTAAAAGTTTAAAAAAAAAAGCCAAAACGATTATACTGATGTAATAGGAGAGAGAAGCTCAGAACACTTTTTACAAAAAGCGTTTTCATCTGACATGAGATAAAAATAATTTTTACAGGGAGTGTTTTCAATTTCTTTCTTCAAAATCAATTTATTTCTTTAATTTTTAAAATTCGTTTTAAAAATAACATATATATACCTAAATTTTCCAAACCATTCTTCAATAAACAAACATAAAAAAATGTAAAAATATAAATTTGCAAAACAAGCATAAATTTAGATTCCTGTTTCAAACAAGATTTGTGTTAAAGGTGAGGTGAGTGGGTTTAAATTTGTTTTTATAATGCATATAATTAAAAGACCTAGTCAGCGTTAATCCAAAAAGCACAGAGACATAGCCGCTAAACAAACGCTTTTGACACCAACATTTTGGCTTTTTGGTACTTTTCATATTGGATAATATTTAATTTTAAAATGCAAAATACGATGTTATTATTATATGATAAGTTTTGGTGTGAGTTAAGAGGTCTTGCTATTATAATTCACCCAACATTGGGCACCTTTCCACTTCCATTGCCTAACCGGTTAGCAGCAAACTATGACTTCTCCATTTTAAAATCTCCAATATCAAAAACATTTATAATTAAAATATTAGTAATAGTATGGTATTACTTTTCTAAAAAATTAACATGGTTAATCTCATTGTTTGGTGGTCGGTAATGAGAAGTCGCATCACTTCACCTATGTCCCCATTTTTGTTTAAGTCAAAGGAAACATTTAACTTAAATAAAGATTAAAAACAATAAAAAAATAATGTAATAATTTAATTCCATTTATTATTTTATGTTTTTTCTTTAAAAAATACATTATTAATAATCTGTATTATATAAATTTCAGACATATATTATTTTAGCACAATCATAAATTTAGCTTTTAGTGTTTACATTTCTTATTATTTTGATTTTCTTTTAGCTAAATTTAGTTCTTAATTTTTTTAAAAAGTTAAATTTAATCAACAACTTTTTAAAAAGAGTTAAATTATTTTTTAAACGAAAAATATTGTATAAAATATTAAATTTATAAACATGATAACTTGCATGGCAATCTACATGTATTTTATGATAATTTTAAATTTTTATGAATTATTTATGTTTTTTGAATTTTTATTTCTTGTATTTATTAACGTTCATATAAGATAAATAGTATTATATCAATATAAATATCAAGAAACTATAATTTAAGTTGCCACGCTAACATAATTAAAAATAATTTTAATAAGTATTTTTATTAAAAATGATTTGACTTTTAAAAAATTAAAGGGTCAAATTTAATTAAAAATAAAAAATAAAATAAAATAAATATAAAATATTAAAGACTAAATTTATCATTAATTTTATTAATTTTAACTTTTATTATTGTTAGGTGTAATTCGAGTTCTATTTTGAGTGCCTTTCAAAAACTCATGCAAAGATGATGTCGTAATTTGTTTAGCCGCCTTCAATTTGCTTGCTAAAATCGTATTTAAATAAATAACCAAAAAAGAAAAGAAAGTCACAACATTGGAATTAATTAATTAAAAGTAAATTTTGGAAAAAAAGAAAAAAAAACGGGGGAAATGAATTACTCTTTTATTAATTTAAGGTTTAATGGTTTAAAAGGCATTCCAACTTTTTAAAAAATTTCAGTTAAGCTCCTACAAATTTTTTTATATCCAATTGAGTATTTGAACTAATAAAACTAGTTAAATAAACTTTTTAACTAACAATGATCGTTGCAACAATGACATGACAACGTTGATGTGATGCTCAATATCACCTACAATTATTGATGTGATTGTGCGATGTTAACAAATAATTTAAAAAATTAATTTTTTAAAAAATTAAAAAGAATATTTAAATTTTTTCTTGGAATGAACCTAGACATGTAGGTATCCGTGTTCATTCATTTCAAAGCTTAATTTCTTTTAAGAAATTATTTTTAATTTTGTATAAATTTGTAAAACATTATTAAAATTTATAAAAATAAAGTTAAAAATAAAAATAAAAATTAATAAAAATCTTTTAAAAGTTAAGCTCAAAATGAATTTGGAGATATAGTTGTCAAAATTCAATACAGATTCATTCAAAACAATTTTTAAAATTATATAAAGTTTAAAAAGCCTTAAAAAGTAAAAATTGATATGTATAAAAATATTTTATAAATAAAATAAATATAAATAATTTTAATTTTAAAAGGTAGCAATAGAATTAAAACATAGTACACATATCAATTTTTTAAAGAAAATTAATATTTAAATTTTTTAACTTTATATAATTTTAAAAATCATCTTTAATGTTTCCTTAAAAAAACCATCTTTAATGAATTTGAACACATAGCTGTCCAAATTCATTCGGACTTAATTTTTGAGTGATTTTAAAATTAATTTTAAACTTTTAAAGTTTATTTAATATTTTATAATTTTAAGAATGTTTTAAAATTTTACAAGTTTTTAAAAATATATCCTTTTAAATTTTAGAAAAATTAAATTTTGAAACAAATAAACCTAAACAACTAATGTAGTAGTACCATATTAGCAACTGTTGTTCACATAAAGCACCACGTCAATACTATTAACGAGCACATCAGCACTGCAACGGTCAATATTAATTAAATGGAATATTTGACTAGTTTTATTAATTCTTTAGCTTAATTGGATGTAAAAAGCGTTTAATTGATTTTTTCGAAAACAAATTTGAGGGAGAAGAGGAAATGAAGAATGAAAAGACACTCAGAAAGGGCGGCGGGTGGGCGGGGTGACTTGAAATCTCAATGTCATCGGTTCCTTCATGTTTCACACAGCTCTGAAACTAAACTACATTTCACAAAACATGATAAAAAAAAAAATTCAATTTCTTCAAAGTCAAATAAATCTCCTCTTACAAACACCACGAGATTTCTATAATTGCATCTTTTTGTTGTTTTGGTCAATCCAACCCCCCCCCCCCCTTTTAATATAAAAAATTTATTTTCAATTTCTAAATTTCTTTTGAGCTGAGCCTCATCCTTCACTGTAACTCAATCTGACTCGGTCCTTTTTTCTTTAGTGTTTGATTTAATCTTCTTAAGTTGGTTCACCTGAATTCACCCAATCTGTTTAGCAGGTGTGTTCTTGGTTTGCCATTTCGTCTTCTGATTCTAAAACCATCCATTGCCAATCTTTTCTCTCTCTCTTTTTATTATTATTATGAATTTTTGGATTGATTTCACGTTTACTGATTAAAAGTTGCATCTGATTTTGAATATTGATATTTGTTTTGCGACTTTGGTATTCTGGTTTTTACAAGGAAAATCTTTACAGAGCCGAGTTAACGCTGCTTCTTTTTGTTTTCTTCAGTTAAATTCTTGTTTTAGGTATAAATTGGGGGTATTGTTTGCGATTAATTTAAACATTTGAAGAATAATGGGAGGTGTTTGCTCTGGTGCAACAAAAGAGCCAACTATAAAGCGTGAACAAAAGACGACCAGTAGAGGATTGTCAGGGAAGCTCAAGTCAAAAAAGCGCTTTTCTAAGCAAAACGGAAATTCCAATTCGCTTTCCTATGCTTATGGCGGAGGTCTCGACAAAGCACCGCAAAGACACGATTCTGGTGATTTTGGACTGTTTTCCCGGGAATTGAAGCCATCAACCCCCGCAAAGACTACTGCTTCCAAGGTATACCTTTGCTTTAACCATTATTCGAGCTCATAGAAATTTGATGTAAACTTTGAATGGAAGAACACTCAATGGATTAAGGAACAGTTTGAAGAAACAATGTTGATGATAGACTCCAAATGAATGCGTCTCCATACAACACATATGATCATATCATCTAGAATTGAACTTTTTACATAATTTTGTTTATGTAGGTTTCTCACAGGAGCTCATTTCTGGGAAGAGCTGGGATTTTAGGCCTAGAGAGGGCGGTGGACGTTCTAGATACACTCGGAAGTAGCATGTCGAATTTGAATGCCGGAAGTGGTTTTGTCACTGGCCTGGCTTCTAGAGGGAATGTAATAACTATATTGGCATTTGAAGTGGCTAATACAATAGGTAAAGGAGCGAATTTGTTGCGGTCGCTTTCGGAACAAAACATTCAATTCCTCAAAAAAGATGTCTTACATTCCGAAGGAGTACAAAGGCTAGTTTCTACAAACATGAAGGAGTTGCTAAGTATTGCAGCAGAAGACAAGAGGTAGCTTACGTACTTTAAATTATTCTTGATGCAGGCGATGCTGTGCTATTTCTTGTACTTTAACATCCCATTATAACACTCTAAGATCCTTTGGGATATATAGGGACGAATTGGATATTTTCTCGCGTGAAGTATTTAGGTTCGGAGATCTATGTAAAGATCCACAATGGCATAATCTTGGACGATACTTTTCAAAGTAAGGTAGATTTTATTTTAGATCATTTACTTTCAGCTTATATTGGTGATGTTTACTAATGGAGTTATACATCTCTTGCTACTGTCACCAATCTGTCAGACTAGATATAGACAATTCAGTTCATAAACAAGCTAGAGCTGAGGCTGAAATGACAATGAAAGAACTAACTTCTCTTGCCCAGCATACCTCTGTAAGTTTTTATCCACTAATTTTGAGCTTTGCCTTTCTATTTGAGATGCTGTTCCTACTTCATACATTAGGCTTTTTGGATGCTTTTATTGAATGAATTGTGTGGAATGCCACAGTATGTTCTATAAAAAACTTGTTTCGACTAAAATTTTGACACTTTAGTGGAATCGTAAGTATCTCAATTTTATGAAGCTTGTTTGAGGCCTTTGAAATTTATCCTGCATTCAATGTTATGTTCAAGCTCTAACATAAGGGTTGTCCATCTTTGTGAATGTTTTTTTTGTTGTATATTGGTTTTGGGTCTTGATTCTAGAGAAGTTTTTAATCTATGTAATCTACTTCAAGATTGTAACGGATGTTTATATTTGTAGGAACTGTACCATGAATTGAATGTTCTGGATAGATTTGAACAAGAATATAGGCTGAAGTCGGAAGAAGTGGAGGCCTTAAATCTCCCTAAAAGAGGTTAGGCATGAATGATTCTTTTCTCATTCCATTTTTCTTTTATCTGCCTATGGATGTAGGCAAAAGTTTGATCCGTTGTTGATTATTTAATGTCATTTTATGGGGTGATTGAACACTACACCAAAATGAAAATTACTAATCCTAAATACTTTAAATATGCTAACGTTAGAGTAAATATTATTCTCATTTTGATACTATTTGTTTATCTGTCACTGCATTCATCATTATTTGTTCATGATTTCATTCTAGTTACTAAAGTCTGCAATGCTGCTCTTTTTGTTTCTCATTTTGACAGAACTTGTTACGGTTGATTTTTCTTATTAACAGCTCCTAGTTCATTCCGATGTTATCGTTTCCGTGTGACTGATATTTGCTATTGAGTGTAGCTACTTTATTAGCAGCTAAATGTTTCAAATTGTAGGAGAGAATCTCATGCTTCTACAAAGTGAGCTAAAACAACAAAGAAAGTTTGTAAGGAGTTTGAAAAAGAAATCTCTTTGGTCTAGAACTTTGGAAGAGGTACATAACTACAAGCTGCTTTATAGTTATCCATGGAGCTTCTCCAATAGTTTTTAAGATGTTAGAAATGGTGATTGCTTTTTATGAGTATCAGCATGATTCAGTTTTGGCATTTATATATAAAGCAAGAAATGTTTGCATTGGCAGAGAACCATTATGCAACCTTTCTTGACGAATGGTTTTTTTCTTCCATTGCAGATCATGGAGAAGCTTGTTGATATTGTTACTTACATGCATCAAGCAATCTTCGAAGCCTTGGGAGGTAATTCATGTATATACAAATCTATCAAATTATTATGCGGGTAATATCATGCGCTTTAATTGATTTTTTTACTATGTCTTATCAAAATAATTTTCAATTCGTGGCAGAAACAGCATCATCAGACAAAAAGGAGACTCGTGAAAATTCTCAAAAATTAGGTGTTTGTGGACTTGCATTACACTATGCTAATGTAATTCATCAGATTGACAACATTGTAAGTCTACGCCATGCTCTTCTTTTCCTTATTTCCACTTGCAGTCCAGGCCATCCATCAGCTTGGGTTATAAATTGAATCTCAATGTTATAGGCAGCTCGACCAGCCTCACTTCCTCCTAATATCAGGGACACATTATATCATGGATTGCCACCCACTGTTAAGAAAGCTTTAAGGTCTCGATTGCAGTCCATTGACACCAAGGAAGAGGTATACATTCTTTTCTTTTTGTTTTGGTAATAGTTCAACTGTGATCCATACTCCTATAGTCTTTGATTTTCATTGCTTGAGTTCATCTATTGTTTGAACACTATCACTTAATTGCTTTCTTTTTTCTGTAGCGCTCAATATCACAGGTCAAGGATGAAATGGAAAAGACACTACAGTGGCTTGTTCCAGTTGCCACAAACACAACCAAGTATGTTATGTTATGCTTGTTTAGATTTGATTTTTTTGAGAAATTAAGCCAAAATTCCTAGGTAATATTTCTTCTTTTTTTGCAACAGAGCACATCAAGGTTTTGGATGGGTTGGAGAATGGGCGAGCACAGGGTTAGTGAAAGGCTTTTCTTTGTCTCTCTGTGTGCATATTGTCACATGTGAATGGACTTATTCTGTTTCCTGGTGTTTGACAGCAATGAATTTGGAAGAAGCGCAGCGGTAAATATTACCCTCACCGGCCTTCAGACGCTTTATCATGCTGATAAAGCGAAAACAGATGCATACGTCCTTGAATTGGTGGCATTGCTTCATCATTTGATCAGCTTAGTGAAACAAAGAGATCACGGGTCCAAGCCTCAGACATTTCGATCTCCTTTTCACTCCAAGATGCAGCGGCAATTTCTATCCTTGAATAGTGGTACTAAACCCCGCAAGGTTGAACTGTCGGAACAAGACAGGAAGTTGTTAAGCAAGGTGAGTGGGAGGAGATTGGTTCCTGGAATCAGCAAAAGTCAGGAATTTCCTTTAGGCAAAAACAAAAGGATCAAAGTTTGGGCATTAAGTAGAAGTGCTGGGAACTCTCCTGATAGGGCAAGAAAGAGTTGCAAGCATTCAAAAACAAATATATTGGATGTGATGGATGGTTTAGACCTCGCAACTTGAATGTCACTTCTTGTCTCATTCCTAACAGTCCCATTCTTCTCATTCTATTATTAAATATATGTGAGATTCATTAGAGTGTACATAATACCTTCCATATATTGTATATTGGTATTTTTTTTCCCAAGTCATCTTAACAAGTGGATATATTGTTTTTGTTTTGGTATTAGTATATATTGATATTAGCACGTTTTAATATTTGTAAAATCTAATTTTAATCGAAATGAAACTTAATTTCGTATTGAAACAGTATGGTATTAGTCAATACAAACAAATTTGAGTTAGAGGTGAACAAAATTTGATTTGATTCAAAAAAGTAAAATAAAAATTCAAATTTCTAATTAATTGAATTGAGTTGTTCGAGTCAACTCAAATAAGTAATTTCAGTTTTGAGTCGAGTTAAATTTTACAATTCAAATAATTTGAATAATAAATTAATTTATTGAATTTAGTGAATTCGAGCCGTGCCGGGCTAAAAATGTCTTACCTAAGAACCGGCCTGTTTTTTAAACAGGTCTTATTTTTTGTCTATATCCATTTTTCGAGCCTATATTTTTACTCAAACCCTCCCACATTAGGTGGTCCGGCCTATTAACAAGTCTAATTAAGAGTCAGATTATATTTTAATCTTATACTTAAAAAATGTTGTCTATTCCATCAATTACGTTAACTTTTAATAATAAAAATAAATAAAATTACAAATAGTAACTCTTCAAATCTCGTAGTTTTGGAGATAGTAATCCAATAGTGCTCTCCAGAAAATAATTTCAATAATCCACAAACAACTCAGCAGAGTTTCTCAATTTGCTTTGTATCCTACCAAAAGAATGACAAACTTAATTTCGAAACTAGAATTATTGATGTGCTTTTTTCCCTCCAAGATAGGGATCAGGTGGTAAAGATAGGAGTGGTAGTGCCCAAGTGTTGGCAAAGCCTGCGAGTAATGACCACTCAACATATCCCGTTCAGTGCCTAAAGTATCAGGCTATAGTCTTTGGGGACCCTTCTATTTTATAGGAGATGTCAGTCCTTGCTTCCCATCTCTGTGCAATGTGGGTTTTACACATTAGACTAGCTTAGCGGCCCTTTTGAGTTTTTAACCTATTTTGTCCCCACTCCTCACTATCTATTTCTTTTTCAATCTCAAAAATGTCTAGTATAAGGCTTAGGCTTCCTTTGGTTCACCGTTTAAAGCCAAGAAAGCTGCAATTGGACTCCCAACCTCATTGGGAAGTTTGTTTGGTTGAGTGTTTCAAAGGCAACCAAAATCAATTCTCACCACACTCGCTATCCCAAAATCAACTGGAGCTTTCAGTGAGATAGCTCACCGTTGAACTTCCATTTATTATTTTACCATTTTATCCTTAAAGTTTCTTTATCAATCATTATTTTTTCAGATTTGGCGGCCAAATTCGCTATCTATGTTGGAGTTTCAACACACTTTAACCGGTAAAGTAAGAATTTCAAACAGAGCACCAAAGAAGAACGTATTATACCGGGTAAAATATGAAGGAAAAATGCTTGAAGTTCAAGCTTTTAGCTCTTGTCAAGAATGGAGAAATGAACTTAGAATTTTAGAAGGCAAAGGAAGAATGGAGCATATGGAAGAAAATATGATGATTTCATTCGTTTTAAACATTGGTTATATAATAAAAATTAAAATTAAAAATTATTATCATTTTATCTAATAAATAATTTAAATTGATTATATAATTCATTAAAATATTTATAATAAAATATTAAAAGATACATTTTAATATTTTATTAAATAAATTTATAAATTCACATATTTTAATAATTTTATATAAGCAAAATAATTTAAAAACTTCTATTATATATCAATTCTAATATGATGTCCTTAATAGTCATTTTCATTTTCACCTCGCCACATACAATTGCGTTTGAATCCAACACACACTCACATTGTTTTAATCTCACATCTCAGATATCAATCTCACCGCTACAAGATAACTAATCTCACCGCCATCATTTTTTAACCTCAACGAGGTAAACACACCGCCCATCCAAACTAAGCCTTAATTTGGATGGGCAGTGCGTTTACTTCCGGTGAGATTCAAAATAGTGGTAGCGGTGAGATTATTTATTATGGCGGTGAGATTGAATCTTATAACGTGAGATTAGAAATAGCGGTGGGGTATGTGTTTGGATTCAAACACAACTGTAGTGGTGAGATGAAAATAAAAAATGACTATTAAAGATATTACATTAAATTAAATTAAATTAAATTATATATATAAAATAAATAATTATTCCATATTAAATAATATATATTAATTTTTATTTATATTAAAACAAAAATTTTATTAATAAACAATTACATTACATAAAGTTCATGTATCTACTTATTTATAATTAACTTTTATTTATATATTTATTTTAAAATATATTTATAGTAAATATTAAAATAATTATGACAATAAACATATAATTTATATATTTTATGATAAATATATATATTTACTACATCAACATATATAAAAGAATAAAATTTATTTAATTGCTATATAATAATAACATTTGTAATTTACTTATTTGGATACCCAAAAGTCTTATTTTCACACCCATATTAAGGATAAAGTGGTAAAAATATTACCCACTATAGTTGCGTTTTGTTTGCTGGTGTTTGACACTCCAGTCTAAAACTTTCTCACCAGTGCGTTGAAAGATCTTTCGCTGGCAAAATTTGTTGTCATCCAAACAGGTATATATGGTGCGATTGCACCAAAATCAAGAATAAACGTGCTTCACTGGAAGTAACTGGGCATCCAAAGGAGCCCTAAAACAATAAAGAGGTGTCACCGCGGATTTCTAATAATGTGGTTGAGAATTTAATCATGCTATACGATTAGTTATTTATTTTTTTAACAGTATCTGTGATGAGTGAATTTGTCACTGTTGTTGACGAAGGATAACTTGATTTTGATAAAAAAATTAAAAATATAAATTTTATAAACTAAAAGTGAGGGAAATCTTTATTTTAAAACAAATAATATCTCATTATGGATATATTTCAACAATCTTTACCATCTTCTTAGAAATCAATTATAAATTAAAAGATATATTATTATCTTTACTAACTGTTTGATTCATAAATTATATCTATTTAATAGAGTTTTTTATATAAAATATTAAATTGTTTATTTTATGTAAAAATTATTAAGTGATATATATTAATTTACAAAAATATACTATATTATTTATTATATTATATTGATAATTAAATAATTGTTATCTTTTTATTAAATTTATAAATATAATACTCGTATTTTAAAATCTAAATAATGTACCAATTATTATTCAAAGTCAAAATAAACGAAATAGAGCCCAAACTTCAAGTCCAAAGTAAAAAGAAATTAAATCCAATAGCCAAATAAAAGGGCAATTTACTAAAAAAAGCCCTTTTTTTCGTTAATTATAAAAATGGTTCGACTTTTTTATTATTTACGGGAAAGGACCATTTTCCCCGAAAGCGTATCCACGTCAGCGCGAAGTCAGCAAAATGCGTCCCTAGGGGAGCATTTTGTCCACGTCAGCACAAAGCGCTTCCTTGAGGGTGTGCTTTGTGCTGACGTGGACAAATCGCTCCCCCAGGGACGCGTTTTGCCTCTTTTTTTAAGGTTAGGATTTTTAGTGGTTTAGGGTTTTTGGTGGTTTATGGTTTTTGGTGGTTTAGGGTTTTTAGGGTTTTTTAAGGGAAAAATTAATGAACACTTAGAGTTGAGGGTTAATTAATTAAATTAACTATGAAAATAAAAAATTAATTAAATTAGGGTTTAGGGTTTTTAAGGTTAGGATTTTTTATTGTTTTAGGGTTAGGGTTTTAGCGATTTAGAGTTTTTTGTGTTTTTTAAGGGAAAAATTAATGAATACTTAGAGTTGAGGGTTAATTAATTAAATTAACTATGAAAATAAGAAAAAATCAATTAAATTAGGGCTTAGTGGTTTAGGGTTTTTAGGGTTTTTTAAGGAAAAATTAATGAACTAATTAATTAAATTAACTATGAAAATAAGAAAAAATCAATTAAATTAGGGCTTAGTGGTTTAGGGTTTTAGGGTTTTTAAGGAAAAATTAATGAACTAATTAATTAAATTAACTATGAAAATAAGAAAAAATCAATTATATTAGGGCTTAGTGGTTTAGGGTTTTTAGGGTTTTTGATTATTTTAGGGGTTAAGGTTTTAGTGGTTTAGGGTTTTAGTGGTTTTTAAGGGAAAAATTAATGAACGAGGGTTAATTAATTAAATTAACTATGAAAATAAGAAAAAATCAATTAAATTAAGGCTTAGTGGTTTAGGGTTTTTTGGTGGTTTAGGGTTTTTAATATTTTTTAAGGGAAAATTAATTTAATTAGAGTTCAGGGTTAATTAATTAAATTAACTACAAAAATAAAAAAATAATTAAATTAGGGTTTAGGGTTTTTTAGGATTTATTAATTAAATTAACTGTTAATTACCGAAAAAAGCTCCTACGTGGATGCTCTTTTGCTACAGTAGTATCTGATAAAATAATTTTGAGAAGATTCAAAAACGCTTCAAGAAGGATGCACTTTCAGCAAAATTATAGGAAAAGCTCCCACATGGACACTCTTTTGCTGTAGTAGTATCTGATAAAATAATTTTGAGAAGATGTTTTTGAACAAATAGTGTCAAAAACGAAGGATGCACTTTCAGCAAAATTACGGGAAAAAGCTCCCACGTGGACGCTCTTTTGCTACAGTAGTATCTGATAAAATAATTTTGAAAAGATGTTTCTGAACAAATTGTGTCAAAAACGCTTAAAGAATGATGCACTTTCAGCAAAATTACGGGAAAAATCTCCCACGTGGAAACTCTTTTGCTACAGTAGTATCTGATAAAATAATTTGAGAAGATGTTTCTGAACAAATAGTGTCAAAAACGCTTCAAGAAGGATGCACTTTTAGCAAAATTACGAGAAAAAGCTCCCATGTGGCCACTCTTTTGCTACAGTAGTATCTGATAAAATAATTTTGAGAAGATGTTTCTGAACAAATAGTGTCAAAAACGCTTTAAGAAGGATGCACTTTCAGCAAAATTATGAAAAAAAGCTCCCAAGTGGACGCTCTTTTGCTATAGTAGTATCTGAAAAAGCCTTAGACTATAAATGAGCCAAACTTCATTCTCAGGTTGCATAAGTTACAGCAAGAGAAATTGAGGCTAAAGTAAAATAGAAACTGAGGATGAGTGAAGGTGTTAGTGCTATTATTTACTATAATGGCGAGGTCCGTGACACCGAGAACGACGTCGTTTTTTCATCAGAGAGCACAACACGACTGGTTTTTAACCAGAACATAGATTTCACAGAACTTCGTAAAAGAATTAGGCGTAAAATCTTCAGAACAATGTCAATGAAAGTTTTGTCTATTAAGTATCGATTTTATACTTCAATTGATCCCATGAGATATGACTCATTCGACATCAAAAGTTCTCGTAGCTTGGAGGCAATGGTGCAGACTCATCTTGCTAGTGGATCACCCTATCTTGAGTTATATGTACAATTTTCATCACCAATTGATGCATTTGCGACCTCGACATCTAATACTGTTCGAGAGGAATACACGACCCCTGCTCGACACTCCGTTAGTGGGTGAAAAAACACAGAAGCGCCCGTGTTTGGTAGTAGTATGAAATACACATCTCCTGCATGACACTCTATTGGTGGATGGGACATGCACCTTGGTGGGTCGATGTTTGATACTGGAAATACGTACTGGGGAATGACATCAACTTCTAGTGGTTGGCAATCCACATCGGATTGGGGACGTTATGAAACATCCAGAAGAAAGGATAATATACTCCCTACGACATCTATCGGCGAGTGGACCTCGTTCCTTGCAGATGATGGTGGGTCAGATGATGAGTCTGATACGGATCCACCTCGAGAGCCTGGCCCTGATGGTGTGAAAGTTGGATTATTTTTTGAATCAGAGCCTGTTCCAACCATACTTAAAGATGTTGAAGGGGGTTCAGATGAAGAAGAAGAAGATCCACGATTCAGGGCGTATTCGCCTTCAGCCCACATGCATAATGTCGATCTATCTCAAGATGATGCGTTGGAGTTTCCAGATCTACCACACAGAAGGCGTGACCGTACAAGTTCGACATTGGATTCGGGTGAAATTGAAGTTGGTAGGAAGTTTTCCAATAAGGATAGTTTTCTTGCTGCATTGAAACAACATAGCATCATGAACGAGGTTAATTACAACATGGTTAAATCCAAATCCGATAAGTTTGAGGCCAAGTGTGCAGTATAAGACGATACGTGTTCATGGAAAATCATGGCCTCATTGAGGAAAAGGACAGACTTCTAGGAGATAAAAAAGTACAAAGGTCCACATACATATGTTGGCGGTAAAGTATCACTAGGTGTTTAGGGTTTTTGAATAAAACTGTTATTATGTAATGTTGCATTATTTAACATACTTCATTGGCAGGTGTTTCACAAGATCATCCCAAGATGGATTCAGATATGATTGCTAGCTTAATACTACCGACGTTGAACGCAGATTCGAAGACTTCAGTGTCGGTCTTAATTACCAATATTTGTAGCCAATTGAAGTATACGCCCTCTTACCGTAAGGTTTGGATAGCTAAGCAGAAGGCGTTTGAAAAGATGCATGGTAGGTGGGACGCTTCATATAATGAAGTGTGGCAGTGGTGTCAGGTGCTGGAGAGATATGTCCTAGGCTGCATAACAGACCTTGAAACGACACTTGCATACTACAACGACCGATTGCTCCGTGGATGCCTAGTGTTCAAGCGTCTGTTTTGGAGTTTTAAGCAATGTCGGGACGCATTTATATACCGCAAGCCATTGGTACAAATTGACGGTACCTTTATGTATGGTAGATATACCCATCAGCTATTGCTAGCTGTGACACAGGATGGCAGTGAGAGAATCATTCCAATTGTGTTTGCAATAACACCGGAGGAGTCAGCTGATGACTAAGATTTCTTTCTTTCTAGGTTAAGGAGGCATGTCTGCCCCCAACCTGATATATGGTTATATCGGATCGGGGTACTGGAATACTAGTTGCAATTGAGCGACAAGGAAGCCAATGGCATCGCATACACCATCTGTATTACCTAAGGCATGTTGCGTCCAACTACTACGGGTAATATCGATCAACAACTGAACGAAGACAAGTGACCAACGTGGGTATTTAATCTCTATTACTATAATTTCGCTTGTAATATTCAATTTATTTTGAATGGAAGAGTGGTATGTAATTTTCGTTATCAACTTATATTGGCAGGGTATGAGATAAGTAAGGACCGTTTTCATGAGATGTTAGCGGTTTTGGGTTCAGTTAACAAAGAAGGCGCAGACTACTTTTGTAACATACCTTTCGAACAGTGGACACAAGCATATGACGACGGCCTACGATATGGTCATATGACCTCAAACCTGGTTGAATGCATAAATTCTATTCTAAAAGGAATGCGTCATTTTCCGATAACAGCTGTTGTGCGAGAGACATATTTTCATTTAGCGGCACTATTTCTAAAGCGAGCAGCGAGTTATAAAGGCCAAATGCAGGGAGGCCATGTATGATGCGCAAAGGTATTACGAGAGATTAACAAGGCGAAGGCAAGAGCCAACACTATGCACACAGTCTGTCACGATTGTTACAACCTATGGTTTCGTGTGACAGAGTTTGACAAACTGAACCAAGGTATTATTGGCTGGCAATATCGTGTACACTTGAGAAATAGGACATGCGACTGTGGGGTGTTTGACGCACTACGTTATCCATGTGCTCATGTAATTACAGCTTGTCAGAATCTCCGTCTGGATCCCATGACGTATGTTGACTAAGTGTACAAGATAGAATACATGTACAACGTGTGGAGACATGTATTCCCACCAATCCCAGATGAACGTAAGTGGTCGTCAGACGCTTGTCTGCTTAAGTCATTAATGGATAGAGAATTGCGCCGCAAACCAAAAAGTCAACCTTACTCGACTAGAATATGTAACAATATGGATATCCAAGAAAGAACAAACCAACAGAGGTTGTGCGGATGGTGTAGGAACCCAGGCCATATAACTCGATCATGTCCAAATCGAAATAGTTGATAGTTATTGTAATAAAATTATGTTGCATTATTTATATTTTATTAAAATATAAAAATATTAAAAATATTACCGTAGTCAAAATAACATTTATTTTAATAAAATTATTGGCTAATTTAAAAGAACATTTATTGTATTAAAATTAAAAAAGTAAAGTACAATTACAATATTAAAAATAATTTTATTTTATTATATGAAACTATATAAAAAAAGTTTCTACAAATATATTAAAAAATCAATGTTGGTGTCAATCAAATCGATTGCCACATGGGGTTCGTCGACGGTTACGCGTTGGATTCCTCTTTGGTTCAGCTTCCGGCGAGGGTTGTGGTTGCTCCGGTGGGGATTGTGGTTGCTCCGGCTGGGGATTTAGTTGTGGGTGTTGGAAGGATGACCCACCTTGACAAAATAATGAGTGCGGAGGTGTTTGTATCATTCATGGTGAAGGTGTTTGAATCCCATAAGGTGATGGAGAATGGTAAAAAGAAGAGCTCTCCGACGGAGCCTCGTGCAATCCCTCATGCGACAGTGGCCTATTGATCGGCGGTTGACTTGGAGTAATTGGGAATAGAGATGAACCGGGCCATGCATTCCAACCTGCCATAAGACTAGGAAAAGGAAACATAAAAGGGTTAGGATACATATAAGGGCTAGGATAACACCTGACATTATCTGAAAAGACTATGATATAGGTGTCGTCAGTTGAAGTGTTAGCCTAAGTGGCTATGTGGGCACTGTTGATAGGCCCGGTGATTGTGTGGGCGCTGCTGATGGGCCCACGTCATCATCCCTTCTTCTTGGATTTAAAGGGCCTCGTTGTTCCCTTTACACACGAATTTGTCGTAGCCTCTCCTCTTCTGACAGTAAAAATGGCTTGCCATGGATCCTAAACCATGGCATGTATTCCGACACGCATGCTAAATCAAGAACGATGATTGGTTCCCGAGTAGGTATATAATCATACCGATTTTCCCACATTTCAATATATTCTAACCAGTGTCTCGGCCAATCCGTATTCAATAGCCATAAGTCGACTTTGTGCTCATCATCGAGCACCTCAGGTTCCACGGGAATCAGTTGTCAGAATCCAAATTGTCACAATACTCTATCTGACTAGTGCATCTCCACGATAGCATAGTTTACCAATGGGACCTTCACATGCCACATGTTCGGATTTTAAAAAAATTCATTCGGAATTACTGCCCAAATTGCCAGATCCTTGTATGGTGTCTATTGAAACTATATGAACATGATAATAATATTAGTTATATAGGTAATACTAAATAATAAATACTAAATACTAAATACTAAATACTAAATACGAAACGGCTATTTTATTATGTATATATATATTATTTAATACTTACTTGTGCTTCTAACCGTTGGTCTAATAGAAACCGTATATCTTCAAGAGATGTGGGTATTCCAATATAACTCGCCGAATGGTTCCACCTAATTAAATAATTTTTTAGCATAAAAATATATTTTAAATCTACGTAATAAATGTAAAATCTAATATAAAATTTACCTCGTTATTAGTGGGAGTGTATATGGGTGGTCACTCGAGGACGTAAAAATGGAAAGCGAAACCTTACCCATGATTACAGTAGTGATAGGCATCCTCCGATTTTGGCTTTATTCTGTCGCGTTGCCCTGCATATCTCCCGGTACAATGTTGTTAACACGGCAGACCCCCAACTTAATTCACCCGTTGCTCTAAAATCAACGAGTTTCAGCAGCTATCTCAGATGTACGCGGTTTCGTGACAAGTCTGGCATCAGATAACCTCTAATCAACTCAAGAATGTATGCTCGAGCATATCGTATTCTTCTGAGTTCAATCGAATCATTATCCGGCTCTAAGAATGTGTCTCGTAACCAGCCCATTTCGATCTGACCTCCGTTAATAGTATCCGGTATAGCACCCAAAAGCTCGTAGCATACGGCTTCCCAATCAGTAGATGATGCGGACCCGGTGACTGCGTACCCATCCACCGGCAATCTCAATTGCAATTGCACGTCTTCTAGAGTGATAGTACACTCTCCGCATGGAAGATGAAAAGCGTGCGTCTCGGGTCTCCACCTCTCTATCAATGCACTGATTAATTTCGGGTCCAACTTACACCCTCGGCCTATCGTGGCCACGTGCCAAAAACCCGCTTCCCGCAGGTAATTCTCTATCAACGACGATAGAGGACTAGACATATTACGAATATAGCATTGCAACACCCGATCTACATACTGTTATAAAAAAATTATACAATAAATATTTAATTAAAATTGCATAAATGAAAAAAAATACTATTAAAAAATTAATTAAGTTGATTACTTACCATTGTCATTTGATTGACGGAGATGTGTTTATTATCGAGACGAATTAATGAACCGACCATTGCTAACACGATCGAATATTTTTGTAATTTAAAAAATAAAACTAATTCAAAAAAAAATTAAACACAATTTTTTTGCAAAATTAGAAACAACTTTGACAAAAATTGAGAGAAATTTGAGGAATCTGGAAAGAATTTAGAGAGAATTGTTGTGAGAGGACTATTGTGTGAAAAAATAAAAGGAGGGAGGGGCCTTTTATATATTTTTTTGACCGTTGGGGTTCAAACGGTCACATGACGGTTGCAGCGGGGCAAAACGCGTCCCTGGGGGAGCGTTTTGTCCACGTTAACACAAAGTGTACCCTCAAGGAAGCGTTTTGTGCTGACATGAACAAAACGCTCCCCCAGGGACGCGTTTTGCTGCCATGGACACTGACTTCGCGCTGACATGGACGTGCTTTCGAAAAAAATGGTCCTTTCCCGTAAATAATAAAAAAGTCAGACCATTTCCGTAATTAACGAAAAAAAAGGATTTTTTTAGTAAATTACCCCAAATAAAAAGTTAAAACTCAATTTAAAATATAATTTAATAAAAATAATATTTTATTAATATATTATATTTCTAATAATATTTTGCATATTACTAGTTACAGACATATAAAATATTTTCAAAATATTATTTTACTTGATTTTAGAATAAATAGTTGTAGTTGAAAATTATAGAAGATATATAATTTCTTCAATGGTGGAAAAATAGATATTCTCACATAAATGAATATAAATTATCTTAAAATCATAATTTACTATGCTAAAATAAAATCTTAAGTATTAGATATACCTAATATTGTTTTGTTTTATCTTCTTGCAAACTATGTCGAAAAACTTGGTCGGTGACGATGGTGATCTTATCTCGAATGAAAATCGAAACACCAAAAAGATGCGATCTAAGGATGTCAATACGGATACAAGCTGTGAGATGGTAGTGCATCTAATCCCTACACCTGTACCATCCTGGAAGGGTAAGATGTTGGGGGAAACTTTGCCTGCCTCTACTGACGAAGTAGAATTGAATTCCCAGGAGTGAGATATCATGAAGACTACGGTGAATGGTATACCAACGATAAAATTTTCTGAAAGGATAAAGCAACTATTGGTAAAGGGTATGGCAACTATAGCAGTTGTGAAATTACTAGGAAGGAACCTGGCGCATATAGCACCCTTCATAACAGAATACTCAATCTATGGAAACCATCACTTTCGTTTCAGCTTATGGGTGTTGAAAACAGATACTTGGTTAAATTTCAATACAGGGAGAACTACGAATAAGTTCTAACTTAGGGTCCATGGGTGGTTTTCTGCCAATACCTCACGGTTCAACCATGGACACTAGAATTTAATCCCGATCAACCATTTCCTAGTACTGTTTTGGCTTGGATTAGACTGCCTGGTCTACCAGGAGTCCTTTATAAACAACGATTACTGGAGGACATAGAGGCCTAATGGGAAAAGTTGTGAAGCTCGACTTTAAAACAAATAGTGGATCGAGGGGACGGTTCGCCCGAATGGCCATTTTTGTCAACTTGGACAGACCCTTAATTTCTCAAATCCCGATGAACAGTAAGCAATAGAGAATTGAATATGAATTTTTACTTGCTGTATATTTCTCGTGTGACAGGTATGGCTATGTGTGTGACCTCTGTCCTTCCAATGAACTGGAAAAGGGTCATGGCGAGAATAAAGAGGGTTCAACGGCGGTCGCTCCGGAGGCGTCAGAATCCTTTGGACCATGGATGCTCGTCGAGAGAAAATCACGGTGAAATCAAGGCTCTAATGCTTCTTTGGCTGCCAAATTTCAGGGCAAAAATGGAGAAGGATCTCGATTTAATGCCCTATCTTCGGTACAATCAGAGAGCATTGAAAATGGGGAGATGGGTGCAGATTTTCCGGGGGTCATCTTTAAAAAGAAGGAATTTTTAAAGATTAAAGATGTGGTTAGTAGGGATAATTCCCATAATTATGGGCTGAAAAATGATGGACATATTTTTTTCTAAGAGCTGCGAGCCAGGCCACGGTTGGAAAAGATCAACGTGGGTCCTTGAAAGCTGGAAATGGGTTGTCTATTGGCTTAAATGCTAGGCCAATAAGTGTGCCCACTTCTAATTCGAATGTAGGAAATTATTTTCAACAGAAAATCAATAGCGTGATGACAGAACCCACGCTCCAAGATTTCAATCCTACTCAGGCTCAGATTAATAATAAGGAAACAGCGCTCAAAGGGTCCAATTCAGTAAGGCCAGTTGGGCTGATAAAGCATTGAAGAATCCTGCTCAGGCCCAGATTAATAATAAGGAAACAGCGCTCAAAGGGTCCAATTCAGTAAGGCCAGTTGGGCTGATAAAGCATTGAAGGGCCCAATTCAGCTGACGGATACTGAGAGCGGTTCAAATAATTTGCCTTTGGGGAAGCAAGCCTTTCAAAATGCGAATCAAGTGTCTGAAAGAGCTGGGCAAATCCATCATGCATCGACCCAAGAAGAACATATCCAGGTTCAATCCACTATTGTTGTTAAATATGTTAATTTTGAAAATTTTCCTGTTTTTTCCACTACAAGTGAGATTGCATCGGGAATGGAGCAAAATATTCTGGCCATGGAATTTGATGGAATTAAAGTGCATTTTAATCCAACTTTCGAAAGTCTTGTTGGGGGGGGGGGGGGTTTGGAGTTCAACTGACAGATGGCATTTTAGATCCTGATGGAGACTCTGCTGTAAATTTCAAAGAAAAGTTGCACTCAAAGTTTCATGAACATGCTGTGAGACGAAAGTTTGAGGCCTTGAGAGCAAGTAGCTTAAGGAATATAGAAAGAAAAAATAGTAGCAAGGTTGGTTTTGGTTGGGGAGGCCAAAAATTAAACAATTCTTTAAGGTGACGTAGAAGTCGTTTCTAATCTATTGGAAATTCTTGCATTCCTCTATCTATGGAGCCGGTGGTTAATCTTATTTCGTCCCAAATGGTGAATGAGACTGAAAGTGGGGTGCAAAATGAGGTAGCTTCCAATTTAGATGATGCTGATGATTCTTGACAGTAATGGTATGACCCTATTTTTATTTTTATTTTTCATGAATTTTTCAATTTTTTTCTTGGAATTTTCAGGGTTGTGCTAGTGCTAGATTTCCTCATTTTTTTGAGAATATAATATGGAATACAAGTAAGATATCATTAGTTTGCTTGAACCCAAAGTTAGTGGGACCAAAGCAGACAAAATTATTGCACAGTTGGGTTTCCAGTACTTTCATCCCGTAGAAGCTATTGGCTACTCTAGGGGTATATGGATTGGTTGAAAAAATTCAGTTTGGGTTGAGTTGGGTCATAATCACCTACAATTTATTCTTTCCCGAGTTTGGTTTGTTTCTTCTTCGGTGCCGATTTTTATCTCTTTTGTCCATGAGACCCAAATAGACAAAAGCGTAAGGATCTATGGAAAGATATTAGTTTAGCTATTCTTGTGGGAAATTTTCCTTGGGTGGCTATCGCGGATTTTATTGCAATCTTATCACATAATGAGAAAGTGGGTGGTCTTTTGCCTGGTAGGAGTTACTTCCAATTTGGTGATTTTGTTGGCACGATCAAGCTTCACGATTTGGGTTTTAGGGTTCCCCCATTTACTTGCCATAGAGGTAGGCTCTTTGAGAGATTGGATCATACACTAGGGAATGAGGAATGGATCAAAAGTTTCCTGAATAGTTTGATTACTAATCTCCTCAAGATTAAGTCAGACAACAGGCCCTTCCTTCTTAGCCTTAACCCGAAGATTTCTTTGCTTAGAAGTAGGCTCTTTTGATTTTTGATGGGTTGGGTTGAGCACATTGAGTTTGGGGATTTTGTGAATGGTAAATGAAGTTTTGGTGGGACTATGTCAGAAGCTTTAGCAAAATTTACTGAGAGCTTAAAGGAGTGGAATAAATTCGTTTATGGGCATACAACCACCCGCAAGAGGAAGCTGTTTAGCCAATTAACAGATTTGCATCTTGAAAAAATCCTTTGGAAACAAAAGGTAAGATATGATTGGTTAAACTTGGGAGACTACAACATTAAGTTTTTTCACACTCGCACCTTACAAAGGAGGAAAAATAATCGTATCACCGCTATTCATAATTCCTCTAGTGAGTGGATTTTCGACCCGGAGGCCATTGAGTAGGAGGCGGCGAATTTTTCCAAAAATTATATGGGGAGAATCCTGGGCCCATGGAGAAATTGCCTCCAAGTAGGTTCCCTTTGCTAGATCCTTGTGATATCAATTTTTTGGGAAAATTGGTCACGGATGATAAAATTAAGACAACACTGCTTGACATAACACTGCTTAAAGCTCCAGGTAGTGATGGCTTCCATGCACTTTTCTTTCAGAAGTAGTGGGGTACAGCTAGGCTATTTGTGAATAGGTTAAAAGGGTTTTCAATGGAGATGTTATTGATGCTGAGCTTAATAACACTCTGACTGTTCTCATTCCCAAGGTCCAAAATCCAGAGGAGTTTACTCAATTTCGGCCCACAAGTCTGCTCAGTTCTTTACAAATTGGTGATGAAAGTAATAACTAATCGCTTTAAGCTCATCTTTCCAAAAATTCTTGTACAAGAGCAAGTAGGATTTATTGCATGCAGAAATATTACCGATAATATCGCACAAGAAGTTATTCATTCCATGAAAGGCAATAGCTAAAGGAAGTGGATGAAGATCAAAATTGATTTGGAAAAAGCGTATAATCGAGTGAGATAGGGCTTCATCAATGATTCACTTCAGGCGCCAAGTGTTCCTAATTATCTCTGAAACATTATTGTTTCTGCTATTTCTAATTCTACCATGCAGTTTCTGTGGAATGGCATTCTAACGTTTAAATTCAAGCTTATTAGGGGAATTTGTCAGGGATGTCCTCTTTTTCCCTATCTCTTTGTGATTTGTATAGAGTAGCTTGGTTATTCTATTAACTCGACTTTGTCTAATGGGGAGTGGAGTCCCATATGATTGTCCTGTTTAGGATCAACTCTCTCTCATCTGTTTCCACTGATGATCTATGTAACACCCCTTACCCGTGTCCTACGCTAGCACAGGATATGAGGCATTACCGGACTTAAACACAATCAATCATGTAAAAACTGACCATAAAATTTTTTTCTATTTAAAAACTTTCATACATATGCTTACCGTCCCTTATATGGGCCTACAGGGCCCAAAACATACAATTGAGGTGGTTCGGGACCAAACCGTAAACATATGAAACTTTTGCAACACTTACAAAATTTTCACACTTTGGAGAATCACACGCCTATGTGGGTTAGCCGTGTGGGTTTCACACGCTAGTGTGGCTTGGAAACACCCATGTCTTCAGCCCGTATAACTCTTTGTTTATGACATCAGTAAACATTTAGAGTCACAATGCCAAGTCACACACCCGTGTGCTAAGGCCATGTCCCCCACACAGCTGAGACACACGACTGTGTCTTTGCTCGTGAGGTTAACACTTAGACAATTTTCCAAGCCTTTATGTTACCCTTAATCCTTCACATCCTTATACACACTAAGGACACATATCATGACATCATTTTAATGATTTAGCATCTGATATTATGACACATTCATAACATTAATGCCAATCATATATGGCCAACAAGCATAATCACACCACCTCATCACAAGCATTAGAACATAGCATAGATAGATAGGTTCACAAACCATAATCAAAATAAGGCACACCTCTTGGCTATATTCAATAACTCAATATAAGCCAATGCATTTGGCTAATCATAATAACACATAGCATAAAGATAATTCCCTATACATGCCACTCACTTAAAAATGTTTAACGTATATCAATTTTACAAAGGCGATGGCTTGATAGTGTGATACTGCCTCTGACGATCTCCAGTCCCGAGCTAACCTGAAAACACTAAAGAAAAGGAAATGAAGGGAGTAAGCTTCATAGCTTAGTGATACTGTATGAAAAATAATAAGCAATTATCAACTTGCTCCTCTAGGTAATACAACCATATTTACACTTTTCCTTTTACTCAGGTCAAGCTGTTTTCTCGAGTCATAGTTACTAGATTATTTATATATGGAGCTAAGGAATTCCAAATTAAGATCCACTAATTTTTCCAGAAACTAGGCTCACATATATTCTTACCATAAAATTTTCAGAATTTTTGGTTTAGCCAATTAGTACAGTTAATTCTTTAAAGTTACCCCTGTTTCACTATCTGACTGTTAAGACCCCTTTTCACTATAAATTAGTTATCTCCTCATGCCGGATTTGGATAATGTTCTTATTTTTTTTGAAAATAGAGTCATTAAATAATCTAAGAATATAAATTATAACCCATAATTATTTTTTTATAATTTTTAATGATTTTATCAAATCAGAACAGGGGATTTTGAAATCATTCTGACTCTATCTCACATCAATTTAAATATTTCATAATATGAAACTCTTTTGCTTACACCGTTTCTTCTATGTGAAGCTAGACTCATTAATATTTAATTTAATATTTTATTCAACCTCTAACTAAATTTCCACAATTTTTGGTGGATTTTCAAAATCACTCAACTGCTGTTGTCAAACACTGTTCTAGTGCAATGTAATGATAACTATCATAAGTTCACTTTCAACTAATCATGATCTCACCACTTCATAAGTTCCATGTCCAAATGCACAATATAAGTTAACATGATATTGCAACAAAATTCATTATCATAATTCATATATCTTAGCCCACCGATGTCTCAACATTTCTAAGTCTCAATAATCATGAGCTTAGTGTATGTACCTGTACCACTTGTAGTATAGTATACAACCATACCTCTCGTAACATGTCCTCCGTGGGACTTTCCTTACATCATTCATTGTATTACCCGTTAAATACTCAGAATACTATTGGATTCATGGAAATTCGCACATAAGTGCCACATATACCAATGTAGCCCAAGCTACCACATAACATGTAACGCTCACGAATGAGCTACTCACGGGCTTGCTCATATAAGCTATCGGTCAAGGTGTAACTACGCAGGTTGCTCACAAAATTTGTTAGGTATCCGACCACTCAAGGATTACCTAGCCACCGATAGGCCACACAAGACCTTTGCTCGGAACTAAATCACATGTATCGCATCCACTATGAATTAGAACCACTCAACGAGCTCAGATGCTCGCATCCATAACGAAGTCGGACCACTCAACAAGCTCGGACTTCTTAATTCCTAGTGACATGTCACTTGTATCCTAAAATATCCCTAAGGTTCAAACGGGGTTTTTCTCATTTGCACATGACACACTTTGTCGTACTTGCTCGTGATGTCTTATGTAATGGCCATAATATCATTCACGCTTACAATAGTACCAATTGCCCATTCATAGCATAATAAGGCATAACTCAAATAGCAAATAAGCTTTTAGGAATTTACATAATATATAAAATATTATATCACTTGTCATGTATCATTATCTTCTTACGTTCCATGTACTATTCTTCCATGTCATATAAACCATTCCATCAATTTTCCAATATATTAAATCATACAATATATGCAATAATAGTAAGGAATATAATTCAAACATAACGTTGCATTATTATTATCATACGAACTTACCTCAAAAGCAATTACGACCAACTACTCCAAATTAGTCCATAATATCGAACTTTTCGATTTAAATCCAAATCTTGATTTTCTTGATCTAACAAGATGAAATTCACTCATTTAATCATTACATTAATTAAAACATTCTATAATTCACAATTTGGCAAAATGACCGTTTTGCCCTTAGACTTTACAAAAATTACGATTTTTCTCTTTGGCTCGTAAATCGATTTTTATCGAATTACCTCTACCAAGCCTAGTCAATTTCTTTTTATAACTATAACAACTCACAATTTCAATTATTTCACATATTTACAACTTATTTTACAAACTTTACAAAATAGCCTTTTTTAGGTGTTTTCATGAAAATCCTTTCACAAAAGTTGTTTATTACACAGTCATGACTTATTTTCTTCCATAAAAATTAAGCAAACAACATAAATATTCACATGGAAAATGTGACAGCCCAAAATTGACTCTAGTCGGGAAGCGGTTTCGGGACCGCTAAACCGAGTCACCGAAATGTTTGAACGTAATATTTATTGTCTAGAATATGTAATTATGAATGTGTGAAAATTTCAAGCTTCGATTTAGCCGATTGCATGTGAATTCAGTTAGTAGGACTTGTGTGACACTTTTGAAAAGTGATAGGCTAATCTATAAGGACCTAATAGTGCATGTAGTCAAAGGGGAGGACTTGCATGTCAAATTTCCCCCAAGTTCTAGTGGTAGGCCATGACAAGGAATCATGGGCAAAACATGTCCTAGACATGTTATGTTGGTACATCATGGGAGAAAAGAAATAAACAAATAAGTATGGGTAATAAAGAATGAAAAAAAAATGTGTGTGAGTGAACCCCCTTTGCAGTGAGTTGAAGAAAAGCAAAGAAAAAAAATTGTTCATCTTTTCTCATTCTTTTTGACTGAAAATACTAAAGAAGAAGGAAGGAATTTTGCTTCATGCTTGGTTTGGAAGAGGATTAGGAGGAGGCTTGGCCATACTAGTGTCTAGATTAAGGTATGTTTGATGTTGTGCCATGAGATTCATGCATGTTTTTGGTTGCTAACTTGATGCTCTTATTAGCCCATGGTTCAAATCTTTGTTATATCATGGGGATGGTATTTGGCCAAGGTGGATTTTGTGTTAATGCCATTGCATGTTAAATATGAAGCTTGCTAATGATATATGTGATGGTGGATTGATGGCTCTCGGACTTTCTTTTTAGTATTTTGAGTAAGACATCAAGTTCTTTGTTTAATCATGACAAAAAAAATTATTATGGTGTTGTGATGTATTCGCCATGGTACATCCATAAGTATGAGTTATGCTCATTGCATGGAAAGTAAGATTTGTGTTTTGGATTTATGTTCATGTTTAGTTACCATCAACTTGAGATTCGGCTCTAACATATATATATGAATATATGTTTGCACATGATGTATTGGTATGACATATATACTATTTCAAGGTGTATATTTGCTTGTGATGATGTTTCGATTATGAAGTGAATGAGAGATGTGTATTGAGCTACAATATGTAATGCGTTAGTTAGTAAAATGTATGCTATTTTTTTTGTGTGGCATTAAGTGTATATGTGACACCCCTAATGTGACCCTAGTCGGAGAGTGGTTTCGGGACCACAAAACCGAGTCACAAGAATAATTAGGTGTTATATTCTGTGCTTATTGTATGTGGAATTTGTATGCATAAATATTTCGTGCCTAGATTTTATTAATTAGGTGCTAATTCATAAGAAAGGACCCATGTGTTAGGACTTGAAAATGTGATAGGTGAATTTTAAGTGGCCAAATAATGCATGAAGTAAAGACATGAGGATTTGCATGTCAATTTAGCCAACTATAGGAAGTGGCCGCCATGGTAATGAAGATGGGCAAAAGAAAACATGTCTTGAACATGTTTTGCTAATGGTGGATGTTAGAAATAATAAAATAAAGAGCATGGGCAAAGGAACATGTTTCAAACATGTCTAGTTAATGGATCATGTTAGAAAGAATAAAGAAATGGAGAAAAAAGGGGAAATGATGAACAAAAAAAAAAGTGTGGATGCCCCCTTGTTGCCGTGAGTTGAGGAAAAAGAAAGGAGAAAAATTTTGTTGTTCATCCTTTCTCATTTTGTTACAAGTGCCATGGCTTGAGAAGAAGAAAAAAAAAGTGTTCATGTTTTCTTTCTTTTGCTATTGCTGAAATTAGAGGAAGGGGAAGAAGGGAGATTCGGCCAAGGTGGTCTTCTAGATCAAGGTATGTTCAAGGGTACCTTTGGATGTATATACAACCTTTAGGTGATGAGCCTAAATTTTATCTATTTCATGGTTGGGTTTGGGGTTGATGGAGAGTTAGAATTGGCTAAGGAGCCTAACAAAAACATTTTGGTTGATACCTTGATGCCATTATCATGCTAAGTTGAATGGTGGATGCACTCTTGGTAAGGTCAAGGAAGTTGAGATTTCTTGTGTGTGTCTAGGCAAAATGCCGAATGATTTAGTGTTGGAGATAGGAGCTTACTTAGAATGATAAATTCTTCTCCTATGATTATTTTTCTTGCATGTTAAATGGCTCCTACTTAGCCATGCAAAAATTTGTAATTTGTATGGATGATTGGAGCATTCTGCTAGGGTATAAATGAAGGGATTTTGGTTGTTTCATCTAAGTATGGATGATGAATGTGCTATGGAAAGAAATCGGTCTTCCTATGAATATGATTCGTGAATGTTTATATTAGTAAAATAATTTATGTTCAAACACTTGAGGATTTGGCATTGTCCATGACTATTGTGTTTAGGAGGTGATTTTGATTATTTCGAATATTGGAAAGTAAGAATAGGTGTGATCGGTCATGGGAATTTGAGATGTTGTACATTAGAATTGAAAATACTTGAGACTAGGTTACCTTAATAGTGATAATACATTCGCCTTGATGCATTAATTGAATGTTGGCTAAGGTTTTGATATTTTGAACAAGGATAGTTGTGAATGGAGTGAAAACCATTAAATTATACACATAAGTATCCAGCAAGAAATTTAACTACTAAATGTATTTATACTAGGAGATCAATACATCAAAAGGGAGAATCAAACAAAGGCAAAGCAAAGATAATCGAGTAGTCGATTGGAAATCGTTCATCCAATATAAGGTAAGTCATTAAGCATATATTTGGTATTTTTTAAATGATCATAATATCTATGCAATTGTGTTTAATGAGATGATATGTAAATGAAAATGTATGTGTATGGAATGATGACATTGTTGAATGTAAAAGAAATAGTGAAATGTGTAGAAAGTTGCTTTCACGGCACTAAGTGTCGCAATACGTGTGTACGGTGACGAGATTGGCACTAAGTGTGCATGCTGGAAATATATGGCGCTAAGTGTGCATGCTGGAAATATATGGCACTAAGTGTGCATGCTGGAAATATACGGCACTGGGTGTGCGAGCTCGAAGGGTATGGCACTATGTGTGCGGGCTTAAATCACATGGCACTAAGTGTGCGAAATCGAGTATTAAGCACTGTGTGTGCGTACTCTATATATATATATATATCTCCGATCGAACAATTATATGGAGGGTGTGTCTTCATCGAGTGGAGTATGGACAGCGGAAAGAGTAAGTACCTTGAGTTCGTGGCTAATAGATACTATGTTCATGCTCAGGGTTGAGTCGGTAAGTTTTAAATCTATGTGATGATTTCAATTGCATGATTGTTGTGGAAATGAAATGATGAATGGAAATTGCTTCAAATATCCTATTGAATAGTATATGAAATGTAAATGTTTGACTTGGTATGACATTGATCCGAAAGGTCTAAGGAACTATGGTAGTTCGGTATGGTCGAGCAATGGGCCTTGTTTCATTATTTCATTTTATGATAATTTTAGTAACGGATGGTTGTGAAATGCTTATGACTTCTTGAGTTATAAACTCACTCGGTGTTTTCTTGTCACCCATTTTAGGTCTCTTGGACTCGTATCGTTTGCGTGCTCGGAACCGTCGTTGAAGTCATCACACCGCTGGAAATCTTTTGGTATTGTCTTCGTAGTTGAACTAGGAGAACATTTGGCATTATAGGCTATTTTGTTTTGTTGAATCTCGGGTTGTAAACTTTAAGCCATGCGAAAATGGCCTATGTGGTCGGTTGAGTGTGAATCTAAAACCTATAGGCACGAGCCTTAGAAACCTTAATTTTGATAAGGTGGCCATAGTTTGTATTATGTATGATGAAATAGTTGGCCATGGAAGAATTATGAAATAGTCATTGTTTGCTTTAGTACCAGATGCTGCCAGCAGCAGTGAGGTGAGATGGAAAAATCACTAAAAATAGTAGAAGTAGAATTAAATAGTGAATAAATTATGAAATTGAACCTTGATGAATCTATTTTCATATGGATGAAACGAAACAACCGTATGAGCTGTATTTTAAGAGATATTCAGGTTTTATGAAACAGGGCCAGAACGGTTTCTGGATCCCCTGCTCCGAATTTGAAAATTCACTATAAATTAACCAGAGAGAATTAGAAGTCATGATCTATATTTTCAGATTCCTTGCGAGTCTAGTTTCTCTAGAAACAAATGGCATAAGTGTTGGAGCCCTGTACAGGAAGATATCCAAGTCGTAGTACACAAAGGTCAGTGTAGTCGAACCCTGAAATAGGGAGACTTTAACTAATAAACTGTACTAATTGGCCCAACGAAAAATTCTAGAAAAAAATGTGTAGATGGAATTATGAGTCTAGTTTCAGGAAAATTGACAGAACTCATTTTCGAGTTCTGGAACTGGAGATATGATTTTTAAGGTGACAGTGACGCGTTAGCTAGCTTGCTGGAATGAAATTAAATAATTCCAAGAGAGAAATAAGGAAGTAAGCCCGGTAACACCACGTGGTCAAATCCGGTGGCGGTCACGGGTTTGGGGTGTTATATTTAATTGGTATCGAGCTATGGTTTAGTCGGTTCTAGGACTACCATAGCGTGTGAATCTAGCTATACATGCCAAATTGTTAGTGCTTAATAATGTGATGACTTGACGGTTGAAGTTTTTGTTTTGATTAACAAATGGAACCCGGTAGAGAGACCCTTGGCGGATGACGTTGAAAGTGTAGCGGCTGCTCCGCGCAAGGGGACGCCGCTGTTGAGCCTCGATCATCCGCGAATAATCAAAATGAAGGGCGAAACAAGCCTTCTTCACCATGATGAATGAGTGGGTCGCGCAATATGCCCGAACCAATCCGGCTGTCCAACCATTCCCGAATTTAAATATCGCACCCCAAGAGCCCGCAATGCCTCCGATTCTTGATCCCGTGAGGCTGAGTAAACCACCAGACTGATTAGGAAGCGCGGGCTGAGGAGTTCAAGGCCATAGTTCTTGATGATGCCGAAAAGGCCGAGTTTTGGCTCGATAACACCATTCGAGTGTTAGATGAACTATCATGCACACCGATGAATGTCTTAAGTGTGCTATATCCTTGTTATGAGACTCGACTTACTATTGTGGAGGACTTTAATTTCCATAGTCCCAAACGAGCGAGTTACTTGGGATTTCTTTCAATCGAATTTGAAAGAAATACATTAGTCAACAGTTCATCGATCGAAGTGTAAGGAATTCTTGGAACTCAAGCAAGGCCGTATGACATGTCTGAATCTGAACATGAGTTAAATAAGACTTAGTCGGTATACCGAGAGTGTGTGGTGATGAGGTTGCTATGTGCAAAAGATTTGAAGAAGGATTGAATGAAGAGTTAAAGCTACTAGTGGGTATTTTGGAGATAAAGGAGTTCGTAACACTAGTCGAGCGAGCACGCAAGCGGAAGAACTTGGAAAGGAGAAGAAGAAGGTTGAATTTGAAGCAAGAGATTATCGTAAAAGATCGTGAGTAAAGCTCGTTCTCGGCGGTAAAGAAGTTCGGGGAGGACACTAATAAGTCGAGGCGCATCATGGGAATTTCCATCGAGCCCGACCATTGACGGACTCCCGAGCTACTTGATAGCTAGTGTGGGCAATAATCGTCAAGAGAGACTGAATGCCCCAATGTGGAAGACGACACCTAGGTGAATGTTGGGGTAAGTTTGTTAATAGGGCTGTTATGGATGCGGTTCAAGGACCACTTCATTAGAGATTGTACGGAGCTAGATGAGAGTAATAAGGCGCAAGGTGCAAGACCTAGTGGAACGACATGACTAGAGGTAGGCCCAGAGAATTTTTGGAGGTAGGGGTGGTAATCGAGAGGAGCCTCGATCACGGCTGTTCGATCCGAGACCCGTGCTCTCGCTAGAGCATATGCCATCCGCGCCACGAGAGGAGGCATCCTCCTTGACGTTATCAATGGTACTTTTACTCTCTTTGATACTAGTGTGATTGCATTGATTGACCCCGCTCTACTCATTCATATGTATGTGAAACCTTAGCATCCAATAAGACTCTACTGTTGAGTCTCTTGAGTTCGTAATTCAGTGTCCAACCCTTTGGGTCAATATGTACTCGTTGATAAAGTGTGCAAGAGATGCCCCTAATAATTCGAGAATCTGTTTTCCGGCCGATCGATGCTTCTACCATTTGATGAATTCGATGTTATTCTTGGTATGGATTGGCTGACCGTACATGATGCAGTGGTGGACTGCAAAAGGCAAACCATTGATTTGAGGAGTGTAAATAACGAGGTAGTCCGAGTCGAGTCTACTGATTTAAAAGGAGTGCCAACGATAATATCTTCTATGACCGCTCGGAGGTATGTGAAAAAGGGGTGTGAAACATACCTTGTGTATGTGTTTGAAAGTAAAGAGACGGAAAGGAAACTCGAATCGGTACAGTGGTTTGTGAGTATTCGGATGTTTTTCTGAGGAGTTCTGGGATTGCCACCGGTTCGAGAAGTGGAATTGACATCGAAGTTGTACCGGTACTACGCCGATTTCAATAGCCCCGTGTCGTATGGCATTAACTAAATTAAAGGAATTGAAGGTTCAATTGCAAGAATTGACCGATAGAGGTTTCGCCGACCGAGTTTTTCTCCATGAGGCGCACTCAAGATTGTTTGTGAAAAGAAGGATGGAACTATGAGATTGTGCATCGACTATCGTCGCTTGAATAAAGTGACGATAAAGAACAAATATCCGTTGCCATGAATTGAAGATTTGTTTGATCAATTAAAGGGAGCCTCGGTGTTTTCAAAGATAGATTTGAGGTCGAGGTACTATCGGTTGAGGTCCGAGAATCGGACATACCCAAGACTACTTTTAGAGCGAGGTACGGTCACTCTGAATTCTTAGTGATGCCGTTTGGGCTCACTAATGCCCTATGGTATTTATGGATTTAATGAATAGAATTTTCAGGCCATACTTGGATCGGTTCGTAGTTGTATTTATCGATGACATTTTGGTCTATTCGAGAGATGAAACCGAACATCTTTGAACACCGAGGCTAGTGTTGCAAATCTTACGAGATAAGCGATTATCATAAAGTTCAAGAAATGTGAATTTTGGTTGAGAGAGGTTAGCTTTTTGGGGCACGTGGTGTCGCGATCGGTGTCGAGTGGACCCGAACAAAATTTCAGCCATAGTTGATTGGAAACCTCCAAGGAATATTACCGTTAGGAGCTTTTGGGGCTTGCGGATACTATCGACGATTTGTGAAAGGTTTTTCGGTGATAGCTTTGCCGATGACGAAACTACTCCAAAAAGATGTTAAGTTCGAGTGGTCTAACATTTGTCAAGAAAGTTTCGATCGACTAAAACCTGTTTAACCGAGGCCCCAGTGCTAAAATGAGTCCCAGAAAGAGTTTGTCATATCTGATGGCGCATCCTTGATTGGGTTAGGTTGTGTGTTGATGCAAGAAGGTCGAGTTGTGGCTTACGCGTCGAGACAACTAAAGCCGCATGAGAGAAACTATCCGACCCATGACCTTGAACTAGCGACCATAGTGTTACGCCTTGAAGATATGGCGGCATTACTTGTTTAGAGAAAGGTGTCATATTTATTCGGACCATAAGAGTCTTAAATATTTGATTACTCAAGGAGATCTAAACTTGCGACAAAGACGTTGGCTTGAGTTGTTGAAGGACTATGAACTTGTCATTGATTATCACCCAGGAAAGGCCTACGTGGTGGCCGATGCTTTAAGTCGTAAGGCACTGTCTGCTTTGAGAGCGATGGATGCTCATCTATCCGTTTCACTCGAGGAGGTGCTAGTAGTCGAATTAGAGGCGAAACCGTTATTGATTCATCAAATACTTGAATCTCGAAGGTCGACGCTAAATTGGTCGCTAAACGAGTCGAATGTGTTTCAAATGAGGAATCGAATTTCAGATAGCGACAATGATTGCTAGGCGTTCAAGGGTCGATTATGTATTCCAAGGATTGAACTTGTTTGATGATTTTGAACGAGGCTCACGATAGTCGAATGTCAATCCACCCGGGTAGTACTAAAATGTACAATGATCTAAAACGCCAATTTTGGTGGCCCGGTATGAAACGAGACATTTCTGAATTTGTTTCAAGGTGTCTGATATGTCAACAAGTGAAAGCGGAACATTAAGTGCCATCGGGATTACTTCAGCAGATCACGATACCCGAGTGGAAATGGGATCGAGTCACCATGGACTTTGTGTCCGGACTGCCATTGTCAGCGAGTAAGAAGGATGCGATTTGGGTTGTTGTTGATAGATTGACTAAGTCGGCCTACTTTGTCCCCGTCCGCACGGATTTTTCGCTCGATAAATTGGCAGAATTATACATCTCCCAAATTGTTCGATTGCATGGGGTGCCTATTTCTATCGTGTCGGATAGAGACCCAAGATTTACATCGCGATTTTGGAAGAAATTGCAAGAGGCTTTGGGTACCAAGCTGCATTTTAGCACTGCTTTTCACCCCCAAACCGATGGTCAATCCGAACGGATAATTCAAATACTCGAGGATATGTTGAGATGTTGCATCCTTGAGTTTAGTGGCTCATGGGAACGGTATTTACCTTTGGTTGAATTAAGCACAACAATAGCTTTCAAACAAGTATTAAGATGGCGCCTTACGAGGCTTTATACGATCGTAAATGCCGTACACCATTGTTTTGGACCGAGCTCGGTGAAAGCAAAATTTTCGAGGTGGATTTGATTAAAGATCTTTGAGCAGAAAGTGAAAGTAATCCGTGAAAGTCTGAAGATAGCCTCCGATCGTCGAAGTCGTGCAGCGGATCTGAAACGAAAAGACATCGAGTATCGGTGGGAGATAAAGTGTTTCTTAAAGTTTCGCCTTGGAAAAGATACTCGATTTGGCCGTAAAGGCAAATTGAGTCCGAGGTTCATTGGGCCATATGAGATATCCGAGCGAGTCGGTCCGATTGCATATCGTTTGATTTTGCCCCCGAACTCGAAAAGATTCACGACGTCTTTCATGTTTCGATGCTTGACGCTATAGATCTGATCCATCGCACGTGATTAGTCCATCAGAGGTTGAAATGCAAGCCAATATGAGTTACGAGGAAGAACCCACTCGTATCCTAGCTCGGGAAGTGAAAGAGTTACGAAACAAGAAAGTTTCGTTAGTAAAAGTGTTATGGCTCAAACATGGGATAGAAGAAGCTACATTGGAACCCGAGAACTCTATGAAAGAACGATACCCAAACCTATTTACCGGTAATATTTTCGGGGACGAAAATCTCTTAAGTGGGGGAGAGTTGTGACACCCCTAATGTGACCCTAGTCGGAGAGTGGTTTCGGACCACAAAATCGAGTCACAAGAATAATTAGGTGTTATATTACATGCTTATTGTATGTGGAATTTGTATGCATAAATATTTCGTGCCTTGATTTTATTAATTAGGTGCTAATTCATAAGAAAGGACCCATGTGTTAGGACTTGAAAATGTGATAGGTGAATTTTAAGTGGCCAAATAATGCATGAAGTAAAGACATGAGGATTTGCATGTCAATTTAGCCAACTATAGGAAGTGGCCGCCATGGTAATGAAGATGGGCAAAAGAAAACATGTCTTGAACATGTTTTGCTAATGGTGGATGTTAGAAATAATAAAATAAAGAGCATGAGCAAAGGGAACATGTTTCAAACATGTCTAGTTAATGGATCATGTTAGAAAGAATAAAGAAATGGAGAAAAAGGAAATGATGAACAAAAAAAAGAGTGTGGATGCCCCCTTGTTGCCGTGAGTTGAGGAAAAGAAAGGAGAAAAATTTTGTTGTTCATCCTTTCTCATTTTGTTACAATTGCCATGACTTGAGAAGAAGAAAAAAAAGTGTTCATGTTTTCTTTCTTTTGCTATTGCGAAATTAGAGGAAGGGAAGAAGGAGATTCGGCCAAGGTGGTCTTCTAGATCAAGGTATGTTCAAGGGTACCTTTGGATGTATATACAACCTTTAGGTGATGAGCCTAAATTTTATCTATTTCATGGTTGGGTTTGGGGTTGATGGAGAGTTAGAATTGGCTAAGGAGCCTAACAAAAACATTTTGGTTGATACCTTGATGCCATTATCATGCTAAGTTGAATGGTGGATGCACTCTTGGTAAGGTCAAGGAAGTTGAGATTTCTTGTGTGTGTCTAGGCAAAATGCCGAATGATTTAGTGTTGGAGATAGGAGCTTACTTAGAATGATAAATTCTTCTCCTATGATTATTTTTCTTGCATGTTAAATGGCTCCTACTTAGCCATGCAAAATTTGTAATTTGTATGGATGATTGGAGCATTCGGCTAGGTATAAATGAAGGGATTTTGGTTGTTTCATCTAAGTATGGATGATGAATGTGCTATGGAAAGAAATCGGTCTTCCTATGAATATGATTCGTGAATGTTTATATTAGTAAAATAATTTATGTTCAAACACTTGAGGATTTGGCATTGTCCATGACTATTGTGTTTAGGAGGTGATTTTGATTATTTCGAATATTGGAAAGTAAGAATAGGTGTGATCGGTCATGGGAATTTGAGATGTTGTACATTAGAATTGAAAATACTTGAGACTAGGTTACCTTAATAGTGATAATACATTCGGCCTTGATGCATTAATTGAATGTTGGCTAAGGTTTTGATATTTTGAACAAGGATAGTTGTGAATGGAGTGAAAACCATTAAATTATACACATAAGTATCCAGCAAGAAATTTAACTACTAAATGTATTTATACTAGGAGATCAATACATCAAAAGGAGAATCAAACAAAGGCAAAGCAAAGATAATCGAGTAGTCGATTGGAAATCGTTTCATCAATATAAGGTAAGTCATTAAGCATATATTTGGTATTGTTTTAAATGATCATAATATCTATGCAATTGTGTTTAATGAGATGATATGTAAATGAAAATGTATGTGTATGGAATGATGACATTGTTGAATGTAAAAGAAATAGTGAAATGTGTAGAAAGTTGCTTTCGGCACTAAGTGTCTTGAACAATACGTGTGTACGGTGACGAGATTGGCACTAAGTGTGCATGCTGGAAATATATGGCACTAAGTGTGCATGCTGGAAATATATGGCACTAAGTGTGCATGCTGGAAATATCTGACCTTTGGGTGTGCGAGCTCGAAGGGTATGGCACTATGTGTGCGGGCTTAAATCACATGGCACTAAGTGTGCGAAATCGAGTATTAAGCCTGTGTGTGCGTACTCTATATATATATATATCTCCGATCGAACAATTATATGGAGGGTGTGTCTTCATCGAGTGGAGTATGGACAGCGGAAAGAGTAAGTACCTTGAGTTCGTGGCTAATAGATACTATGTTCATGCTCAGGGTTGAGTCGGTAAGTTTTAAATCTATGTGATGATTTCAATTGCATGATTGTTGTGGAAATGAAATGATGAATGGAAATTGCTTCAAATATCCTATTGAATAGTATATGAAATGTAAATGTATGACTTGGTATGACATTGATCCGAAAGGTCTAAGGAACTATGGTAGTTCGGTATGGTGGAGCAATGGGCCTTGTTTCATTATTTCATTTTATGATAATTTTAGTAACGGATGGTTGTGAAATGCTTATGACTTCTGAGTTATAAACTCACTCGGTGTTTTCTTGTCACCCATTTTAGGTCTCTTGGACTCGTATCGTTTGCGTGCTCGGAACCGTCGTTGAAGTCATCACACCGCTGGAAATCTTTTGGTATTGTCTTCGTAGTTGAACTAGGAGAACATTTGGCATTATAGGCTATTTTGTTTTGTTGAATCTCGGGTTGTAAACTTTAAGCCATGCGAAAATGGCCTATGTGGTTGGTTGAGTGTGAATCTAAAACCTATAGGCACGAGCCTTAGAAACCTTAATTTTGATAAGGTGGCCATAGTTTGTATTATGTATGATGAAATAGTTGGCCATGGAAGAATTATGAAATAGTCATTGTTTGCTTTAGTACCAGATGCTGCTAGCAGCAGTGAGGTGAGATGGAAAAATCACTAAAAATAGTAGAAGTAGAATTAAATAGTGAATAAATTATGAAATTGAACCTTGATGAATCTATTTTCATATGGATGAAACGAAACAACCGTATGAGCTGTATTTTAAGAGATATTCAGGTTTTCGCGAAACAGGGCCAGAACGGTTTCTGGATCCCCTGCTCCGACTTTGAAAATTCACTATAAATTAACCAGAGAGAATTAGAAGTCATGATCTATATTTTCAGATTCCCTTGCGAGTCTAGTTTCTCTAGAAACAAATGGCATAAGTGTTGGAGCCCTGTACAGGAAGATATCCAAGTCGTAGTACACAAAGGTCAGTGTAGTCGAACCCTGAAACAGGGGAGACTTTAACTAATAAACTGTACTAAATGGCCCAACGAAAAATTCTAGAAAAAAATGTGTAGATGGAATTATGAGTCTAGTTTCAGGGAAAATTGACGGAACTCATTTTCGAGTTCTGGAACTGGAGATATGATTTTTAAGGTGACAGTGACGCGGTTAGCTAGCCTGCCTGGAACAGAAATTAAATAATTCCAAGAGAGAAATAAGGGAAGTAAGCCCGGTAACACCACGTGGTCAAATCCGGTGACGGTCACGGGTTTGGGGTGTTACAGTATAATTGGCCTCAACATGGACATGCATATTCGGCCACATGAGGGGAGTTGGTGTGCATGCATTCGGTTAGAGGCAAGCATATTGATGCCTATTCTTGGCTTGGAAAATTTGGCTAAGGAGAGTACTAACTAATGTGTTGAATTGATTAGTGATTTCGTGCACATGTGACTCTAATGTCTAATGTATATGTGGGCTAAGTACCTTGAATTCCTCTTCGATGCTCAAATGATTAAACCAATTTATTTGTTAAATTAAGCTCAAGAGCAAAGAGGAGCTAAATCCGATAAAGGGAAGGAAAAAGTAGTGAATAGCCGTCAAATCGTTCAACCACGGCCGAGGTAAGTTCTCGAGTAATGGAACTTAGATTATGATTTGATTAGATCATGCTCTTTGTGTGTGGCTATTGAGCTGAAATTGCAAATGTGATAAGTAACTTGTGTTTGAATTTTGCTAATGAAAATGAAATCTGAATGTGTCATGTTTTATTGATAATTGTGCTTGGCTATTTGAATGATGTCTGGGCTAAGTCCCGAAGGCTTTGTGCTAAGTGACTATATCCGGACTAAGATCCGAAGGCGTTAAATGCGAGTTAATAAATCCGGGCTAAGCCCAAAGGCATTTGTGCGAGTTACTAAACCCGGTTAAGTCCGAAGGCATTCGTGCAAGTTACTATAACCGGGCTTTGTCCGAAGGCATTTAAGCGAGTCGTTATATCCGGTTAAATTCGAAGGTACGTGATTCGAGAACGAGCAATCTTGCTGTAAAAATTTCAGTTTATACACTTGTGAAAGTTCCAGCAATGAGGTATGTTCGTATGTGCTTGAAATTAGTTGATTCCTTGAATGATGTTCGCTCACCAAGTAATGAGCTTCCGGTATTTGGCTAAGATGATCCCTTATGTACGAATATAGGGGTTGGAATGTGAAATAAGTATGATATTGAGAATTTGTGCATACGAAATTATCCGTTAGCTATATGAATGCTATGCTTTTGTTGTGCTGGAATCCCTTGCTCAAACTTACTAAGCATAAATTGCTTACTCCGTTTCTCTGTTTCTCTGTTTTATAGATTTTGCTCGCTAGCTATCGGATTCGGGATCATTGAAGTCGAAGTCACCCACACTATCAAAGCCCCCATTTTGGTACAATTTTGGTTAAACTTTGAAATGGCATGTATAGGACTACCCTTTTGTTGTAGGTCATGTACCTTTCGGTTTTGTGTAAACTTGGATAGCCATGCGAAAATGGCTTATATCGTTTTTAGCATAGTACTATAATCGTTTGTATGTTGATCATTATGAGGTATGGAATTGTTTTGAACGATTAGCCATTGGAATGGTTAATCATGATCACATTTTGTGCTATGTATGCAAAAAGGGCCAATTGAATCATGGAAATCATGAAATAGGTAAAGCCTACCTTAAAGGCAGATGCTGACAGCAGCAGTGACGTGGATGTGAAAAATCACTAAAAATAGTAGGAATGGTATTAAATAGTGAGTAAATTATGTAAATGAACCTTGATGAATCTACTTTCATATGGAAGAAACGAAACGGTCATATGAGTTATATGTTAAGAGATATTAAAGTTCTCGTGAAACAGGGCGAGAATGGTTTCTGGATCCCCTGTTCCGACTTTGGAAATTCATTGTAAATTAACCAGAGATAATTAGGAGTCATGCCATATATGTATAGATTCCTCTCTGAGTCTAGTTTCTATAGAAACAAATGGCAACAGTATTGAAGACCTGTATAGGAAGATATCCAATTCGTAATGCATAAAGGTTAGTGTAGTCGAACCCTGGAATAGGGGAGACTTTAACTAATAAACTGTACTAATTGGCCCAACAAAAAATTATAGAAAAAAATCTGTAGATGGAAATATGAGTCTAGTTTCGGGGAAAAATTACAAAACTGATTTTCGAGTTTTGAAACTCAAGATATGATTTTTAAGGCGACAGTGATGCAGCAACCAGCTTGTCTGGAAATTTTTAAATGGACAGTGGAAATGATTAAGTCAAGTTTGTGTGCACCTTGTGTTCGACTCCGGTAACGGACTCGGGTACGGGGTGTTACAATTTTACTGGTATCAGAGCTACGGTTTAGTCGATTCTAGGACTACCGTAATGCGTTTGGGTCTAGCTATACATGCCATTTTATGTGATTATTTGATAGTGTGGTGATTTCTGACATTTGAATTTGTGTTTATTTATAGTAATGGATCCCGATCCCAACCGAGCGATAGCTGATGATGTGGAGAGTTTGGCGCTTGCTCCCGCACAAGGGACAGCGCCGGCGGACTCTCAACCTATTGCTAGCAATCCGAATAATGAGGCTAGGCAAGCCTTTTATAGCGTGATGAATGATTGGTTCAACCAATACATTCGAACTAATACGGCTGTTCCACAACCTCCATTCCCGACTAATACAACCCCCGCACCTACAATGCCTCCGGTAACTGACCAAATAAGGTCGAATAAGCCCCCAGTTGATAGAATCCGAAAACATGGGGCTACTGAATTTAAAGCTACGGATAACGACGATGCCGAGCAAGCTGAATTTTGGTTGGACAACACTATCCTGCACTCGATGAGCTATCTTGTACACCGATGAATGCCTAAAGTGTGCTATCTCCTTGCTACGTGATTACGCCTACTATTGGTGGAGCACTCGACTTGTTGTGCCCGAGAGCAGTAACTTGGGAATTTTTCCAAACCGAGTTTGAAAAAGTATATCGATCGAGATTTGTTGATCAAAAGCGGAAGGAATTTCTTGAGCTTAAGCAAGGTTCTATGTCGATTCATCGATTCTGACGAAAATTTGTTAGACTTAGTAGATACGCTCGGGAATGTGTTTCGTCAGAGGTCATCGTCATGTAAACGCAACGAGGATGGGCTGAATGAAGACATAAAATGTTCGTTGGCATTCTTGAAATACGAGAGTTTGTAGTACTTGTCGGCGAGCTTGTAAAGTCAAGAGCTTAAAAAGAAAAACAAAAAGTTGATGTGGGAACTGGAGAGTTTAAGTAAAAGATCCTCGGAAAGTCTCTTCAACATGCATCGAAGAAATTTAGAGATGATGTGGGCGGTCTAGAGGCACTTCGGCCTTTTAGACGAGATCGTGATCGACCCACAATGGTACACGAGGCACTTGATCGCCGATGTTGGGAATGAACGTCGAGACGAGCGGAGTGTCGACATTGTGGCAAATGGCTTTCTCGGAAGTCATGGGTTCGTGACCGCTCTGTTACAAGTGCGGATCGGTCGACCACTTTATTAAAGATTGCCCGAGGTTTCTGAGCAGAATACAAATCGAGTGGGAAACCGGGTGCTACCACCGCCGAGGTAGACCATCCGAAATACGGGCAATGCTAGTGGTGGTCGAGAGGATCTAGAGATGCTACGACCAGATCCGAGGCTCGCGCTCTGCTAGGGCTTATGCCATCTGCATGCGTGAGGATGCTTCCTCGCCGATTTTATTACCGGTACTTTCACTCTCTTTGATACTAATGTGATTGCTTTAATTGACCACGGTTCTACTCACTCTTATATATGCGAAACCTTAGCATCCAATAAGACTTTACCTATTGAGTCTCTTGAGTTCGTAATTCGGTGTCAAATCCTTGGGTCGTTACGTGCTTGTCGACAAAGTGTGTAGAAATGCCCCTAGTAATTCGAGGTTTACATTTCCCGTGGACTTGATGCTTTTACCGTTCAATGAATTTGATGTTATTCTTGGTTTGGATTGGTTGACCGTGCATGATGCGGTTGTGAATTGCAAAAGCAAGACTATTGATTTGAGGTGCGCAAATAACGAAATGATCCGAGTTGAGTCTACGGACTTGAAGGGGTGCCACCGCAATATCATCAATGTTGGCCCGAACTATGTAAGAAAAGGGTGCGAAGCATACCTTGCGTATGTACTTGATGATAAGGAGTTAGAAACAAAACCGAATCTGCTTGATGGTTTGTGAATACCGGATGTTTTTCCGAAGAATTACGGGTTTGCCCTGCTCGGGAGGTAGAGTTTGGTATTGAGCTTATACAGGACCACACCGATTTCGATAGCTCCGTGATCGTATGGCACCAACGGAATTGAAGGAGTTGAAAGCTCGGTTGCAAGAGTTGGTGGATAGAGGTTTTGCTCGCCGAGTTTTTCACCTTGGGTGCACCGGTGTTGTTTGTGAAAAGAAGGACGGAACCATAAGGTTGTGCATCGACTATCGTCGACAATAAAGTGACAATAAAGAACAAATATCCGTTCTGCGTATCGATGATTTGTTCGATCAAGCTGAAGGAGCCTCGGTGTTCTCAAAAATAGATTTGAGATCGGGCTATTATCGATTCTTGAATCCGAGATTCGGACATACCCAAAACGCCTTGAGCGAGATATGGTCACTACGAGTTCTTAGTGATGCCGTTTGGGCTCACTAATGCCCTGCGGTATTTATGGATTTGACGAATCGGATCTTGAGACCATATTTGGATCGGTTCAGTAGTTGTGTTCATTGGCGACATCTGGTCTATTCAAGAGATGAGACCGAACATGCGAGCACACGAGATTAGTGTTACAAATATTACGGGATAGGCGGTTATATGCTAAGTTCAAATAAGTGTGAGTTACGGTTAAGAGAGGTTAGCTTCTTGGGTCATGTGGTATCTGCATCGGGTATTCGAGTCGACCCAAGCAAAATTTCAACCATACTTAACTGGAAGGCTCTAAGAAATATTACGAGGTTCGGAGCTTTTGGGACTTCTTTGGTTACTACCGACGGTTTGTAAAAGGATTCTCGATGATAGCCACACCCATGACGAAACCTTGAGAAAGATGTCAAGTTTGAATGGACGGAAAAGTGTCGAAAAGTTTCGATCAATTAAAAACTCATTTGACGGAAGCTCCAAAGATTAGTGCGGCCGAATCGGCAAAGAGTTTGTCATCTATAGTGACGCCTCCCTACTTGGGTTAGGTTGCGTATTGATGCAAGAAGGTCGAGTTGTGGCCTATCGTCGAGACAATTAAAGCCACATGAGAAAAATTACCCGACCCATGATCTCGAATTGGTCGCCATCGTATTCGCTTTAAAGATATGGCGACATTACTTATTTGGTGAGAAGTGCCATGTGTATTTGGATCACAAAAGTCTCAAATATTTGATGACTCAAAGAGACTTAAATCTGCGACAAAGACGTTGGCTCGAGTTGTTAAAAGATTATGAGCTTGTCATTGATTATCACCCGAAAGGCTAATGTGGTTGCGGACACCTTAAGCGGAAATCACTTGCTTGCTTTACGACGATGAATGTACACTTGTCTATTCTACCCGACAATGTGTTAGTAGCGAATTAAAGGCCAAACCATTGTTGACTCATCAAATTCGTGAAGCTCGAAAAGTTGACGATGAGTTGGTTGCAAAAGCGGGTGAGTGTGTTCCAAACAAGGAATCGAAGTTTCAAACGATGATGACGATTGTTTGAGGTTCGAAGTTGTCTGTGTGTTCCAAGGAATTGAACTTATTTCGATAATTCGAGCGAAGCCCATTGTAGCCGAATGGCTATCCACCCGAGGAGTACGAAGATGTACAACGATTTGAAACGTCGATTTTGGTGGCATGGTATGAAACGAGACATCTCCGACTTTGTTTGAGATGTTTAATATGTCAACAAGTGAAAGCGGAACATCAAGTGCCTTGAGTTACTTGACCGATCACGATACCGAATGAAAATGGGATCGAGTCACAATGGACTTTGTGTCCGGACCGCCATTGTCGTGAGCAAGAAGGATGCGATTTGGGTTGTTGTTGATAGGTGACTAAGTCGACTCATTTTATCCTGTGCGTCTGGATTTTTCATTGGATAAACTAGCTGAATTATACGTTTCTCAGTTGTGAGATTACACGGTACCGATTTACATTGTGTGGGATAGAGATCCGAGGTTCACCTCGCGATTTTGGAAGAAATTGCAAGAAGCTTTGGGTACCAAGTTGCATTTCAAGACCGCCTTTCACCCCTAAACCGATGGTCAATCCGAGCGGATAATTCGATACTTGAGGATATGTTGAGATGTTGCATCCTCGAGTTCGATGGTTCATGGGAGCGGTATTTACCTTTGATTGAATTCGCACAACAATAGTTTTCAATCAAGTATTAAGATGGCGCCTTACGAGGCTTTGTGCGGGCGTAAATGCCGTACACCATTGTTTTGGACCGAGCTCGGTGAAAGCAAAATTTTGAGTGGATTTGATTAAAGATCTTTGAGCAGAAAGTAAAAGTAATCTGTTAAAATCGAAGATAGCCTCCGATCGTCGAAAGTCGTCTGCGGATCTGAAACGAAAAGACATTGAGTATCGGTGGGAGATAAAGTGTTTCTTAAAGTTTCGCCTTGGAAAAAGATACTCGATTTGGTAGTAAAGGCAAATTGAGTCCGAGGTTCATCGGGCCATATGAGATATCCGAACGAGTCGGTCCAGTTGCATATCGTTTGATTTTGCCCCCTGAACTCGAAAAGATTCACGACGTCTTTCATGTTTCGATGCTTCGACGCTATAGATCTAATCCATCGCACGTAATTAGTCCATCAGAGGTTGAAATTCAAGCCGATATGAGTTATGAAGAAGAACCGATTCGTATCCTAGCTCGTGAAGTGAAGGAGCTGCGAAACAAAAGGGTTCTGCTGGTGAAAGTGTTATGGCTCAAACACGGGATAGAAGAAGCTACTTGGGAACCCGAGAACTCTATGAAAGAGCGATACCCAAATCTATTTACCGGTAAGATTTTCGGGGACAAAAATTTCTTAAGTGGGGGAGAGTTGTGACAGCCCAAAATTGACCCTAGTCGGGAAGTGGTTTTGGGACCGCTAAACCGAGTCACCGAAATGTTTGAACGTAATATTTATTGTCTAGAATATGTAATTATGAATGTGTGAAAATTTCAAGCTTCGATTTAGCCGATTGCATGTGAATTCAGTTAGTAGGACTTGTGTGACACTTTTGAAAAGTGATAGGCTAATCTATAAGGACCTAATAGTGCATGTAGTCAAAGGGGAGGACTTGCATGTCAAATTCCCCCAAGTTCTAGTGGCGGCCATGACAAGGAATCATGGGTAAAACATGTCCTAGACATGTTATGTTGGTACATCATGGGAGAAAAGAAATAAACAAATAAGTATGGGTAATAAAGAATGAAAAAAAAAATGTGTGTGAGTGAACCCCCCCTTTGCCGTGAGTTGAAGAAAAGCAAAGAAAAAAATTGTTCATCTTTTCTCATTCTTTTTGGCCGAAAATACTAAAGAAGAAGGAAGGAATTTTGCTTCATGCTTGGTTTGGAAGAGGATTAGGAGGAGGCTTGGCCATACTAGTGTCTAGATTAAGGTATGTTTGATGTTGTGCCATGAGATTCATGCATGTTTTGGTTGCTAACTTGATGCTCTTATTAGCCCATGGTTCAAATCTTTGTTATATCATGGGGATGGTATTTGGCCAAGGTGGATTTTGTGTTAATGCCATTGCATGTTAAATATGAAGCTTGCTAATGATATATGTGATGGTGGATTGATGGCTCTTGGACTTTCTTTTTAGTATTTTTGAGTAAGACATCAAGTTCTTTGTTTAATCATGACAAAAAAAATTATTATGGTGTTGTGATGTATTCGGCCATGGTACATCCATAAGTATGAGTTATGCTCATTGCATGGAAAGTAAGATTTGTGTTTTGGATTTATGTTCATGTTTAGTTACCATCAACTTGAGATTCGGCTCTAACATATATATATGAATATATGTTTGCACATGATGTATTGGTATGACATATATACTATTTCAAGGTGTATATTTGCTTGTGATGATGTTTCGGTTATGAAGTGAATGAGAGATGTGTATTGAGCTACAATATGTAATGCGTTAGTTAGTAAAATGTATGCTGTTTTTTTTGTGTGGCATTAAGTGTATAATTGGCCTCAACATGGACATGCATATTCGGCCACATGAGGGGAGTTGGTGTGCATGCATTCGGTTATAGGCAAGCATATTGATGCCTATTCTTGGCTTGAAAAATTTGGCTAAGGAGAGTACTAACTAATGTGTTGAATTCGATTCGTGATTTCGTGCACATGTGACTCTAATGTCTAATGTATATGTGGGCTAAGTACCTTGAATTCCTCTTTCGATGCTCAAATGATTAAACCAATTTATTTGTTAAATTAAGCTCAAGAGCAAAGAGGAGCTAAATCCGATAAAGGGAAGGAAAAGGTAGTCGAATAGCCGTCGAAATCGTTCGACCACGGCCGAGGTAAGTTCTCTAATAATGGAACTTAGATTATGATTTGATTAGATCATGCTCTTTGTGTGTGGCTATTGAGCTGAAATTGCAAATGTGATAAGTGACTTGTGTTTGAATTTTGCTAATGAAAATGAAATACGAATGTGTCATGTTTTATTGATAATTGTGCTTGGCTATTTGAATGATGTCCGGGCTAAGTCCCGAAGGCTTTGTGCTAAGTGACTATATCTGGACTAAGATCCGAAAGCGTTAAATGCGAGTTAATAAATCCGGGCTAAGCCGAAGGCATTTAATGCGAGTTACTAAACCGGGTTAAGTCCCGAAGGCATTCGTGTGAGTTACTATAACCGGGCTTTGTCCTGAAGGCATTTGAGCGAGTCGTTATATCCGGTTAAATTCTGAAGGTACGTGATTCGAGAACGAGCAATCTTGCTGTAAAAATTTCAGTTTATACACTTGTGAAAATTCCAACAATGAGGTATGTTCGTATGTGCTTGAAATTAGTTGATTCCCTTCGAATGATGTTCGCTCAGTCAAGTAATGAGCTTCCGGTATTTGGCTAAGATGATCCCTTATGTACGAATATAGGGGTTGGAATGTGAAATAAGTATGATATTGAGAATTTGTGCATACGAAATTATCCGTTAGCTATATGAATGCTATGCTTTTGTTGTGCTGGAATCCCTTGCTCAAACTTACTAAGCATAAATTGCTTACTCCGTTTCTCTGTTTCTCTGTTTTATAGATTTTGCTCGCTAGCTATCGGATTCGGGATCATTGAAGTCGAAGTCACCCACACTATCAAAGCCCCCATTTTGGTACAATTTTGGTTGAACTTTGAAATGGCATGTATAGGACTACCCTTTTGTTGTAGGTCATGTACCTTTCGGTTTTGTGTAAACTTGGATAGCCATGCGAAAATGGCTTATATACGTTTTTAGCATAGTACTATAATCGTTTGTATGTTGATCATTATGAGGTATGGAATTGTTTTGAACGATTAGCCATTGGAATGGTTAATCATGATCACATTTTGTGCTATGTATGCAAAAAGGGCCAATTGAATCATGGAAATCATGAAATAGGTAAAGCCTACCTTAAAGGCAGATGCTGACAACAGCAGTGACGTGGATGTGAAAAATCACTAAAAATAGTAGGAATGGTATTAAATAGTGAGTAAATTATGTAAATGAACCTTGATGAATCTACTTTCATATGGAAGAAACGAAACGGTCATATGAGTTATATGTTAAGAGATATTAAAGTTCTCGTGAAACAGGGCCAGAACGGTTTCTGGATCCCCTGTTCCGACTTTGGAAATTCATTGTAAATTAACCAGAGATAATTAGGAGTCATGCCATATATGTATAGATTCCTCTCTGAGTCTAGTTTCTATAGAAACAAACGGAAACAGTATTGAAGACCTGTATAGGAAGATATCCAATTCGTAATGCATAAAGGTCAGTGTAGTTGAACCCTGGAATAGGGGAGATTTTAACTAATAAACTGTACTAATTGGCCCAACGAAAAATTCTAGAAAAAAATATGTAGATGGACATATGAGTCTAGTTTCGGGGAAAAATTACGAAACTGATTTTTGAATTTTGAAACTCAAGATATGATTTTTAAGGCGACAGTGACGCAGTAACCAGCTTGTCTGGAAATTTTTAAATGGACAGTGGAAATGATTAAGTCAAGTTTGTGTGCACCTTGTGTTCGACTCCGGTAACGGACTCGGGTACGGGGTGTTATAGAAAAACCCTAGACTTTCAACCATTTTGGAAACTATTCCCCCCATTAGCTAGATTAAGCTACAAGGGTTCCAAAAATACTATGAACATTAAAAACTAACACCAAAATGACTTACATGTGGGGGTTTATTTTGCTGAAAATTTCAAGCTTCATGGAGGTTTTCTCTTCAAATTTTTGGTGGAGAAGATGGAGAAGAAGATAGCCTTTTGTTTTATTTTTTTATTAATCTAGGCTTTTGTCATCAATTTACCAACTCCTACCCAAAATGTTGACTTTTCAAGTTTTATATTTTATGTACAACCATACACATATATACTTTGGGCCCGACCTTTAGCAAAAGGCCGCTACATCGACTGGGCTGCCGTAGAACAAGTCCAGATGGCTGATGCAATTTGGGCTCTCTTAACCACCGACCCTTGGGAGCTGTTCTTCAGGATTATCGAGCCGATATACCTTGAGCTCACGATTGAACTCTGCTCAACATTCCATCTCCAGACCGTAATGACAAGGTACGATGATCCCGGCACGGTCCAGTTTCTCCTAGGCAGATTAATCCGCCAGCTAAGCGTCCCAGAGTTTGGTGCTGCACTAGGCCTATATACGGAGGAATTCAGGGAGGAGAATGAACTACATGCTCTCAGTCGCCACATACATTTCTCGCCCTCGAAGTGCTAGCACACTTTGGCCCCTAGCACGGCATCGTACAATCCTAGCCGCTCCAAGGCATCAGTTCTCCCACCATCCCTGAGGTACTTACACGCTATTTTAGCAAACACGATTACAGGGAGGCGAGAGAGCACTGGCATCGTCAACAGCACGACGTGTACTTCTTATAGTGAATGTCGCAAGGACACATCATCGACCTTTCCTATTTCATCGCCCTTGCGATTCAGCACCAGATGGAGCAGCATTAGAAGAGGGTCATCTCCATTGGCCCCTACGTGACTAGGTTGGTGCAACACTTCGGGCTCCTCAACACCGCGGCCCAAGAATCATCCCTCACCCTCATCGGCCAGATGTCTCCAAAAGGCATCTTGAGCATGCTTAGCATGAGGATGATCGAGAGGTGCCGAGGAACCTACCCTCCCCAGTATCGTCTCGCCCAATCTACAGAGAAGGAGGCCTACGAGGACATTCCTGATGATGTCCCCCCACAGCCGGAGGATCCACTGACTCAGCCACCACCACCCTTTCGTCCAGTTCATGCGGCGGCTTCATATGCTGACATCTCTGAGCGCCTCACCCGATTTGAGCAGTAGTATTTCAATGATTTGACAACATTGCTACTACTCTACAGCAGATTTGTCAGCACCTCCACATCTCATCGCCAATCCCACCTCGCGAACCATCCAGCAATGAAGATGTTTAGAAATATTTATTTATTATTTTATGTTTTTAATTTTTATTGAAACTACTTTTTATTTTTGTAAGATTTTAGAATTTTATTTTTTAATTATTAATTTCGGTTATTTCTTTTCGACTACTTATTCTTCCTAATATCCTCTAAAAAAGTGCCTAATTTTATCACAGTTATATAGAGCTCTTAAGCTCATCATCACATAGGAACTACAACTCCACCGGAAAGGTTCTCCACGACTACCATGTCCTGCTCGACCACGGCCATAGCTACCACTAGATATAATATTCTTTTGGCGCAGGACTTATGGCCTAATGAACCTCTACGACTACCAGAGTATCCTCCTCCACTCTCGAACTGATCACTCCCCAAATGTGACAGCCCAAAATTGACCCTAGTCGGGAAGTGGTTTCGGGACCGCTAAACAAAGTCACCGAAATGTTTGAACGTAATATTTATTGTCTAGAATATGTAATTATGAATGTGTGAAAATTTCAGGCTTCGATTTAGCCGATAGCATGTGAATTCAGTTAGTAGGACTTGTGTGACACTTTTGAAAAGTGATAGGCTAATCTATAAGGACCTAATAGTGCATGTAGTCAAAGGGGAGGACTTGCATGTCAAATTTCCCCCCTAATAGCTAGTGGCCGGCCATGACAAGAGATTATGGGTAAAAACATGTCATAAAATATGTTGGGACAATGGTGTATGTAAGAAAAAAATAAAATAGTGAGCATGGGAATTTAATAATGAAAGGAAACAAAAAAAAAAGAGAAAAAAATGGTCTCATGCATGCCCATTGCCGTGAGTGTGGAGAAAGAAAGAAGAATTTTTGTTCATCATTTTCATTTCCTTTGGGCTGAAAATTCTAAGGAAGAAGGAAGGAATTCTTGTTTCATGTTGGTTTGGAAGAGGTTTAGGAGGAGGTTTGGCCATACTTGTACCTAGATTAAGGTAAGTTTGATGTTTTGCCATGAGATTCATGTATATTTTAGTTGCTAGCTTGATGTTCTTGTTAGCCCATGGTTCAAATCTTTATTATGTCATGGGAATGAAATTCGCCAAAGTGAATATGGTGTTAATGCCATTGCATGCTAAATATCAAGCTTGATAATGATACATGTGATGGTGGATTGAGGATTCTTAGATTTTCTTTTAGCATTTTGAATGAGATACTAAGTTTTTGTTTAACCATGACCAAATTGAAGCGGTATGGTGTTGTGGTATTCGCCATGTTATATCCATAAGTATGATTCATGCATGTTGCATGGTAAGTAAGATTTAAGCTTTGGATATGTGTATATAATTGGATATAAGCCACTTGAGAATTGACCATTGCACCTACATGAATATATGTTTGCACATGATGAATTGGTATGACATATATACTATTTTAAGGTGTATATTTGCTTGTGATGTTGTTTGGTTATGAAATAAATGAGAGATGTGTATAGAGCTACAATATGTAATCGTTAATTAGGAAAGTGTATGCTGTTTTTTGTGTAGTATTAAGTGTAAAATTGGCCTCAACATAGACATGCATATTCGGCCAAAGGAAGTAGATTGGTGTGCATGTATTCGGTTAGAGGCAACCATATTGAAGCCTTATCTTGGCTTAGATTGTTGACCAAATGGGTAATAAGTGAGGATGGTTGCGAATATACAAACATACATATGCATGTGTAATTGAATTATGAATGTTTAGCAAGAGGGTTAAACTAGTTGATTTATTGATTAAGCTCAAGGAGTTAAAGAAGGAGAATCAAGCAAGGGAAAGGCGAAGGTCATCGAGTAGCCGACTTGGACTATTTTACCCAACACAAGGTAAGTCATTAAGCATATATTTGATATTGCTTAAATGATTGTAATATCTATGCAATTGTGTTTAATGAGATGAAATATATACAAATGTATGTGTATGAAAAGATGATATTGTTGAGCGTAAAAGAGATAGTGAAATGTGTAGGAAGTTTGCTTGGCACTAAGTGTGCGAGAAATAGATGTGTCTGAGGGACGAGATTGGCACTTGAGTGTGCGAGCTTGTAATGTATGGCACTAAGTGTGCGAGTTTGGACTATATGGAACTATGTGTGCGGGCTTGAATCACATGGCACTAAGTGTGCGTGATTGAGTATTAAGCACTATGTGTGCGAACTCTACACATATCTTCGATTGAACATTTATATGGAGGCGTGACTTCATCAAGATGAGTATGGACAGCGGAAAGAGTAAGTACCTTGAGTTCATGGCTAATAGATGCTATGTTCATGCTCGGGGTGGAGTTGGTAAGATTTAAATCTATGTGATGATTTCAATTGCATTCCCGTAAATAAGGTATCGTGGAATAGATGAAAGTTCATTTGATTGCATAATTGTTGCGGAAATGAAATGATGTATGGAAATTGCTTCAAATATCCTATTGAACAGTATATGAAATGTAAATGTATGACTTGGTATGAGATTGATCCGAAAGATCTAAGGAACTATGGTATAGTTCGGTATGGTTTGGAACACTTGGCCTTGTTTCATTATTTCATTTTATGATAATTGTATTAATGGATGGTTGTGGAATGCTTATGACTTACTGAGTTATAAACTCACTCGGTGTTTTCTTGTCACCCATTTTAGGTTTCTTGGACTCGTCTCCTTTTGGGTTTTCGTAACCGTCAATGAAGTCATCACACCGGCGAGCAATTTTTGGTATTGTCTTCTTAGTCAACTTAGGAGAACATTTGGCATGTATGGGCTATTTTGTTTTGTTAAATTTTGGGTTGTAAACTTTAAGCCATGTGAAAATGGCCTACGTGGTCGTTTGAGTGGGATGCTAGAATCTATAGCCATGAGTCTTAGAAACCTTAATTTTGATAAGGTGGCCATAATTTGTGTCACGTATGATGGATGATTAGTAAGGCTAAGGAAGGATTCATGAAATTGGCATAGTCTCTGCGATAACTGTTGCGGACGGCAGCAGTGATATGAGATCGAAAAATCACTAAAAATAGTAGAAGTGGAATTAATAGCTAAAAAAAATTACATACTCGAAGCTTGATGGGTCTATTTTCATATGGATGAAACGAAACGACCATATGAGCTGTATTTTAAGAGATATCCAAGATTTCGTGAGACAGGGCCAGAACGGTTTCTGGATTCCCTGTTCCGAATTTGAAAATTCATTATAAATTAAACAGAGATAATTAGGAGTCATACCATATATGTATAAATTCCTATTTGAGTCTAGTTTCTATAGAAACAAACGGCATCAGTATTGAATCCCTACACAGGGAGTTATTCCAGTTGTAACGCACAAAGGTCAGTGTAGTCGACCCCTGTAACATGGGAGACTTTAACTAATAAACTGTACTAATTGGCTTAACCAAAAATTCTAGAAACAAATATGTAGATGGAAATATGAGTCTAGTTTCAGGGAAAAATTACAAAACTTATTTTCGAGTTGTAAAACTCAAGTTATGATTTTTAGGCGACTAGTACATAGATTGGCAGCTTATGTCGGAAAATTCTCAATAAGTGGTTTGATGTCATTAACACCTCGTGTTCGACTCGGCGACGGTCTCGGGTTCGGGTGTTACAATTTTATTGGTATCGAGCTATGGTTTAGTCGGTTCTAGGACTACCGTAGCGCGTGTGAGTCTAGCTATACATGCCAATGTGTTAGTGCTTAAAATGTGATGACTTGACGGTTGGAATTTTTGTTTTGATTAGCAAATGGAACACAGGGTAGAGACCCTTGGCGGATGGCGTTGAAAGTGTAGCGGCTGCCTGCGCAAGGGACACCGCTGTTGAGCCTCGATCATCCACGAATAATTAAGATGAAGGCGAAACAAGCCTTCTTCACCATGATGAATGAGTGGGTCGCATAATATGCCCGAACCAATCCGGTGTCAACCATTCCCAAATTTAAATAATCCACCCCAAGAGCCCGTAATGCCATCGATTGCTTGATCCTGTGAAATTTGGGTAAACCACCGTGGACTTGATTAGGAAGCGTGGGGCGAGGAGTTTAAGGCCATAGTTCTTGATGATGCCAAAAGGGTTGAGTTACGCTTGATAACACCATTAGAGTGTTTGATGAACTATCATGCACACCGATGAATGTCTTAAGTGTGCTATATCCTTGTTCGAGACTCACCTACTATTGGTGGAGGACCTTAATTTCCATAGTCCCAAAGGAACAAGTTACTTGGGATTTCTTCCAAACGAATTTCGAAAGAAATACATTAGTCAGCAGTTCATCGATCAAAAGCGTAAGGAATTCTTGGAGCTCAAGCAAGGTCGTATGATTGTCTGAATCTGAACATGAGTTCGTAAGACTTAGTCGTATGCTCGGGAGTGTGTGGCTGATGAGGTTGCTATGTGCAAAAGATTTGAAGAGGATTGAATGAAGGGTTAAAGCTCTTGGTGGGTATTTTGGAGATAAAAGAATTTGTAACACTAGTTGAGCGAGCCTTCAAGGCGGAAGAGCTCGGAAGGAGAAGAGGAAGGCTGAATTTGAAGCTAGAGATTATCGTAAAGATCGACGAGCAAGGCTCCATTTTCGGTGTAAAGAAGTTCGGAGAGGACACAAATAAGTCGAGGCGATTGCGGGATTTCTATTAGAGCACGACCATCGATGGACTCACGAGCTACTTGGTAGCTAGTGTGGGCAATAATCGTCAAGAAAAGCCCGAATGCCCCCAATGTGGAAGGCGACACATAGGTGAATGTTGGGGTAAGTCTGTTAATAGGGCTGTTATGGATGCGGTTGAAGGACCATTTCATTAGAGATTGCACGAGCTAGATGAGAAGAATAAGATGCAAGGTGCAAGATCTAGTGGGACGACGGCTAGAGGTAGACCCCAGAGGATTTCGGGAGGTAGGGGTGGTAATCGAGAGGGTCTCGATACGGTTGTTCGATCCGAGACTCGTGCTCCTGCTAGAGCATATGCTATCCGCGCACGAGAGGAGGCATCCTCCCCGACGTTATCACTTGGGTACTTTCACTCTCTTTGATACTAATGTATTGCTTTAATTGACCCTGGTTCTACTCACTCTTATATATGCGAAACCTTAGCATCCAAAGAAGACTTTACCTATTGAGTCTCTTGAGTTCGTAATTCGGTGTCAAATCCTTGGGTGAATTCGTCTTTGGTCGACAAAGTGTGTAAGAAATGTCCCCTAGTAATTCGAGGTTCCTGTTTTCCGGCGGACTTGATGCTTTTGCCGTTCGATGAATTTGATGTTATTCTTGGGTTGGATTGGTTGACCGTGCATGATGCGGTTGTGAATTGTAAAAGCAAGACTATTGATTTGAGGTGCACAAATAACGAGATGATCCGAGTTGAACCTATGGACTTGAAGGGTTGCCATTGTAATATCATCAATGTTGGCCCAAAGATATGTAAGAAAGGGTGCGAAGCATACCTTGCGTATGTATGATGATAAGGAGTTAGAAATAAAACCGAATTTGTGCGGTGGTTTGTGAATACGGGATGTTTTTCGAAGAATTACGGGTTTGCCACTGTTCGGAGATAGAGTTTGGCATTGAGCTTGTACTTGGGACCACACCGATTTCGATAGCTCCGTATCATATGGCACCAACGAATTAAAGGAGTTGAAAGCTTCGGTTGCAAGAGTTGGTGGATAGAGGCTTTGCTCGCTCGAGTTTTTCACCTTGGGGTGCACCGGTGTTGTTTGTGAAAAGAAGGACGGAACCATGAGGTTGTGCATCGACTATCGTCGACAATAAAGTGACAATAAAGAACAAGTATCTTTACCACGTATCGATGATTTGTTCGATCAAGCGAAGAACCTCGGTGTTCTCAAAAATAGATTTGAGATCGGGCTATTATCGATTCTTGAATCCGAGATTCGGACATACCCAAAACGCTTTGAGCGAGATATGGTCACTACGAGTTCTTAGTGATGCTTGTTTGGGCTCACTAATGCCCTGCGGTATTTATGGATTTGATGAATCGGATCTTGAGATCATATTTGGATCGGTTCGTAGTTGTGTTCATTGGCGACATCTTGGTCTATTCAAAAGATGAGACCGAACATGCGAGCACCGAGATTAGTATTGCAAATTTTACGGGATAGCGGTTATATGCTAAGTTCAAGAAGTGTGAGTTCGGTTAAGAGGTTAGCTTCTTGGGTCATGTGGTATCTGCATCGGTATTCGAGTCGACAGAGTAAAATTTCAGCTATACTTAACTGGAAGCCTCGAGAAATATTACGAGGTTCGAGCTTTTGGGACTTGGGTTACTACCGACGGTTTGTAAAAGGATTCTTGATGATAGCCACACCCATGACGAAACCGCTTGAAAGGATGTCAAGTTTGAATGGACGGAAAAGTGTCGAAAAAGTTTTGATCAATTGAAAACTCATTTAACGGAAGCTCCAGTTTTAGTGCGGCCGAATCGGCAAAGAGTTTGTCATTTATAGTGACGCCTCCCTAGTTGGGTTAGGTTGCGTATTAATGCAAGAAGGTCGAGTTGTGGCCTATGCGTCGAGACAATTAAAGCCACATGAGAAAAATTATCCGCCCATGATCTCGAATTGGCTGCCATCGTATTCGCCTTAAAGATATGGCGACATTACTTATTTGGTGAGAAGTGCCATATGTATTCGGATCACAAAAGTCTCAAATATTTGATGACTCAAAGAGACTTAAATCTGCGACAAAGACGTTGGCTCGAGTTGTTAAAGGATTATGAGCTTGTCATTAATTATCACCCGGGAAAGACTAATGTGGTTGCGGACGCCTTAAGCCGAAAATCACTGCTTGCTTTACGAGCAATGAATGTACACTTGTCTATTCTACCTGACAATGTGTTAGTAGCCGAATTAAAGGCCAAACCATTGTTGACTCATCAAATTCGTGAAGCTCGAAAAGTTGATGATGAGTTGGTTGCAAAAGCGAAATGAGTGTGTTCGAACAAGGAATCGGAGTTTCATATTGGTGATGACGATTGTTTGAGGTTCGAAGTCGTCTGTGTGTTCCAAAGAATTGAACTTCTTTCAATGATTACGAGCGAAGCCCATTGTAGCCGAATGGCAATCCACCCGAGAGTACGAAGATGTACAACGATTTGAAACGTCGGTTTGGTGGCATGGTATGAAGCGGGACATCTCAGACTTTGTTTGAGATGTTTAATATGTCAACAAGTGAAAGCGGAACATCAAGTGCCTTGAGTTGCTTGACCGATCATGATACCCGAGTGGAAATGGGATCGAGTCACAATGGACTTTGTGTCCGGCTGCCATTGTCGACTAGTAAGAAGGATGCGATTTGGGTTGTTGTTGATAGGTGACTAAGTCGGCTCACTTTATCCCGTGCGTCGGATTTTTCATTGGATAAACTAGCTGAATTGTACATTTCTCAGTTGTGAGATTACACGGTACCGATTTCTATTGTGTCGGATAGAGATCGAGATTTACCTCGCGATTTTGGAAGAAATTTCAAGAAGCTTTGGGTACCAAGTTGCATTTCAAGACCGCCTTTCACCCCCAAACCGATGGTCAATCCGGCGGATAATTCGGATACTTGAGAATATGTTGAGATGTTGCATCCTCGAGTTCGATGGTTCATGGGAGCGGTACTTACCTTTGATTGAATTAAGCTTACAACAATAGTTTTCAATCAAGTATTAAGATGGCGCCTTCACGAGGCCTTATGCGGGCGTAAATGCCATACACCATTGTTTTGGACCGAGCTCGGTGAGAACAAAATTTTGGAGTGGATTTGATTAAAGATCTTTGAGCAGAAAGTAAAAGTAATCCGTAAAAATCGAAGATAGCCTCCGATCGTCAGAAGTCGTACGCGGATCTAAAACGAAAAGACATTGAGTATCAAGTGGGAGATAAAGTGTTTCTTAAAGTTTTGCCTTGGAAAAAGATACTCAGATTTGGCCATAAAGGCAAATTGAGCCTGAGGTTCATCGGGCCATATGAGATATCCGAACGAGTCGGTCGATCGCGTATCGTTTGATTTTTCCCCGAACTTGAAAAGATTCTAGCGTCTTCCATGTTTCGATGCTTGACGTTATAGATCTGACCCGTCACACGTAATTAGTCCATCAGAGGTTGAAATTCAAGCCGATATGAGTTATGAAGAAGAACCGATTTGTATCCTAGCTCATGAAGTGAAGGAGTTGCGAAACAAAAGGGTTCCGTTAGTAAAAGTGTTATGGCTCAAACAAGAGATGGAAGACGCTACTTGGGAACCCGAGAACTCTATGAAAGAGCGTTACCCAAACCTATTTACGGTAAGATTTTGGGGCGAAAATTTCTTAAGTGGGGAGAGTTGTGACACCAAAATTGACCCTAGTCGGGAAGTGGTTTGGGACCGCTAAACAGAGTCACCGAAATGTTTGAACGTAATATTTATTGTCTAGAATATGTAATTATGAATGTGTGAAAATTTCAGGCTTCAATTTAGCCGATAGCATGTGAATTCAGTTAGTAGGACTTGTGTGACACTTTTGAAAAGTGATAGGCTAATCTATAAGGACCTAATAGTGCATGTAGTCAAAAGGGAGGACTTGCATGTCAAATTTCCCCCCCTAATAGCTAGTGGCCGGCCATGACAAGAGATTATGGGTAAAAACATGTCATAAAACATGTTGGGACAATGGTGTATGTAAGAAAAAAATAAAATAGTGAGCATGGGAATTTAATAATGAAAGGAAACAAAAAAAAAAAGAGAAAAAAATGGTCTCATGCATGCCCATTGCCGTGAGTGTGGAGAAAGAAAGAAGAATTTTTGTTCATCATTTTTCATTTCCTTTGGGCTGAAAATTCTAAGGAAGAAGGAAGGAATTCTTGTTTCATGTTGGTTTGGAAGAGGTTTAGGAGGAGGTTTGGCCATACTTGTACCTAGATTAAGGTAAGTTTGATGTTTTGCCATGAGATTCATGTATATTTTAGTTGCTAGCTTGATGTTCTTGTTAGCCCATGGTTCAAATCTTTGTTATGCCATGGGAATGAAATTCGGCCAAAGTGAATATGGTGTTAATGCCATTGCATGCTAAATATCAAGCTTGATAATGATACATGTGATGGTGGATTGAGGATTCTTAGATTTTCTTTTAGCATTTTTGAATGAGATACTAAGTTCTTTGTTTAACCATGACCAAATTGAAACGGTATGGTGTTGTGGTATTCGGCCATGTTATATCCATAAGTATGATTCACGCATGTTGCATGGTAAGTAAGATTTAAGCTTTGGATATGTGCATATAATTGGATATAAGCCACTTGAGAATTCGGCCATTGCACCTACATGAATATATGTTTGCACATGATGAATTGGTATGACATATATACTATTTTAAGGTGTATATTTGCTTGTGATGTTGTTTCGGTTATGACATAAATGAGAGATGTGTATAGAGCTACAATATGTAATCGTTAATTAGGAAAGTGTATGCTGTTTTTTTGTGTAGTATTAAGTGTAAAATTGGCCTCAACATAGACATGTATATTCGGCCAAAGGAAGTAGATTGGTGTGCATGTATTCGGTTAGAGGCAACCATATTGAAGCCTTATCTTGGCTTAGATTGTTGACCAAATGGGTAATAAGTGAGGATGGTTGCGAATATACAAACATACATATGCATGTGTAATTGAATTATGAATGTTTAGCAAGAGGGTTAAACTAGTTGATTTATTGATTAAGCTCAAGGAGTTAAAGAAGGAGAATCAAGCAAGGGAAAGGCGAAGGTCATCGAGTAGCCGACTTGGACTATTTTACCCAACACAAGGTAAGTCATTAAGCATATATTTGATATTGCTTAAATGATTGTAATATCTATGCAATTGTGTTTAATGAGATGAAATATATACAAATGTATGTGTATGAAAAGATGATATTGTTGAGCGTAAAAGAGATAGTGAAATGTGTAGGAAGTTTGCTTGGCACTAAGTGTGCGAGAAATAGATGTGTCGGCGACGAGATTGGCACTTGAGTGTGCGAGCTTGTAATGTATGGCACTAAGTGTGCGAGTTTGGACTATATGGAACTATGTGTGCGGGCTTGAATCACATGGCACTAAGTGTGCGTGATTGAGTATTAAGCACTATGTGTGCGAACTCTACACATATCTCCGATTGAACATTTATATGGAGCGTGACTTCATCGAGATGAGTATGGACAGCGGAAAGAGTAAGTACCTTGAGTTCATGGCTAATAGATGCTATGTTCATGATCGGGTGGAGTTGGTAAGATTTAAATCTATGTGATGATTTCAATTGCATTCCGTAAATAAGGTATCGTGGAATAGATGAAAGTTCATTTGATTGCATAATTGTTGCGAAATGAAATGATGTATGGAAATTGCTTCAAATATCCTATTGAACAGTATATGAAATGTAAATGTATGACTTGGTATGAGATTGATCCGAAAGATCTAAGGAACTATGGTATAGTTCGGTATGGCTGGAACACTTGGCCTTGTTTCATTATTTCATTTTATGATAATTGTATTAATGGATGGTTGTGGAATGCTTATGACTTACTGAGTTATAAACTCACTCGGTGTTTTCTTGTCACCCATTTTAGGTTTCTTGGACTCGTCTCCTTTTGGGTTTTCGTAACACAACGAAGTCATCACACCGTGAGCAATTTTTGGTATTGTCTTCTTAGTCAACTTAGGAGAACATTTGGCATGTATGGGCTATTTTGTTTTGTTAAATTTTGGGTTGTAAACTTTAAGCCATGTGAAAATGGCCTACGTGGTCGTTTGAGTGGGATGCTAGAATCTATAGCCACGAGTCTTAGAAACCTTAATTTTGATAAGGTGGCCATAATTTGTGTCACGTATGATGGATGATTAGTAAGGCTAAGGAAGGATTCATGAAATTGGCATAGTCTACTGCAGTAACTGTTGCGGACGGCAGCAGTGATATGAGATCGAAAAATCACTAAAAATAGTAGAAGTGGAATTAATAGCTAAAAAAAATTACATACTCGAAGCTTGATGGGTCTATTTTCATATGGATGAAACGAAACGACCATATGAGCTGTATTTTAAGAGATATCCAAGATTTCGTGAGACAGGGCCAGAACGGTTTCTGGATTCCCTGTTCCGAATTTGAAAATTCATTATAAATTAACCAGAGATAATTAGGAGTCATACCATATATGTATAAATTCCTATTTGAGTCTAGTTTCTATAGAAACAAACGGCATCAGTATTGAATCCCTACACAGGGAGTTATTCCAGTTGTAACGCACAAAGGTCAGTGTAGTCGACCCCTGTAACATGGGAGACTTTAACTAATAAACTGTACTAATTGGCTTAACCAAAAATTCTAGAAACAAATATGTAGATGGAAATATGAGTCTAGTTTCAGGGAAAAATTACAAAACTTATTTTCGAGTTGTAAAACTCAAGTTATGATTTTTGAAGCGACTAGTACATAGATTGGCAGCTTGTCTGGAAAATTCTCAATAAGTGGTTTGAAGTCTGTTAACACCTCGTGTTCGACTCCGGCGACGGTCTCGGGTTCGGGGTGTTACACCAAAACTCTAGTTCGAGGAATTCATCATACAGGAAGTTTCACTTCTCTCCCTATCTTATTTTTATACTATAATATCTATCTTTGTACATTTAGGTCAATGTACATCTTAAGTGTGGGGGGTATTTATTTCATTATCAGAAAAATCCCTGAATAATCATCTTGTTCTCTTGAAAAACTATCATATCATATTTAGGATAAATTTTAATTAATTTATGATTTTAATTGATATATCTTTAATTAAAACATAGGGATTTATGCATTGATTATTTAAACTTTAAGACATTAGAGAATCAAGCATGATAAGTTGATTTTTCAGAATTTAAAATTATAGATTGTTTCCCCAAGTCTAGGTATTACTTTGAATTGAAATTCACGAGTCTAAACATCAAAAAACCATCATTTTTGTGAGATTTTTGAGCCTTTTGAGCATCTATTAATTCTTTCATGCTCACTTTCATTATTGCTTTGAGTGCGTCAGTATTGAACTGCTATTCTAGAACTTGCTTGATTATGCATGTCGAGACCACACCATTTGATTTGATATGTCAAAATTATTAAGGCACTTAGGATTAACCCACTCATGCCATGAAAAGCCTACCTCCATGATTAACCCCTAGTAAACCCCCTTGAGCCTAACAAGCCAATTCTTGTATTACCCTTAATATTAACCGTTAACCCATTATTGTTGAAATCCCCTAAATTAATCCCTATGTTTGCATGATTAAATACTCAACTTGGAATGTTTGAAACTTTTATGTTCTTTTAGTTGAATTCTCAATGTATGATTACCTATGGATTGTTTTGAGATATTATCGATAAGAATTATAAGTTGAAGAGAAATTATTCTGACTATGAGTTGAGAATTTTGCTTGGGGACAAGCAAATGCTTAAGTATGGGGGTATTTGATAAACCGTAATTTATACATATTTTTACCCCATGTTTAACGCATTTTATGGATGATTTTCCATAAGAATTGGTGAATTCAATGCTCCTAATGCTTTAATTTCATGTTGTATACTTAGGAGAGCATAGGAGAGCGAAAGGAATGAGAAACGGGCCAAAAATGAAAAAAATGGGCCAAAGTACGAGATCAACATAGTCTGGACCTCCTCACACGGGTAGACCACACGCCCGTGTCAATCTGGCAAAATTGGAGCACGACTCACACGGGTATAGCACACGCCCGTGCCGTTCTAACAGGCTCAAACACGGCCTGAAGTAATCGCACACGGGCGTGTCACGCAAGCGTGTCCCTGTCGAGCCCAAGTTAAGTCCAATTTTGAAAAGGCCACTTTTGAGGGCCTCTAGGCATTCCAAAGCCTATAAATAGACCTTAGAGGAGGAAGAAAAGGGGGGCGGAGAATAAGGGGTAAGGAATTACTCCAAGAGAGCCGATTGATCCATCTCAGAAGCCAGATTCATCATCAAAGCTGAAGATCTCTCCTCAATTTACCTTCAAGAGTTTTGGGTTTTCTTTATGTTTTGTATTCGTTATTCTTCTGAGATGTTTTCTTATTTAGTTATGAACTAAAACCCCTAAATATCTAAGGGGAATGAAACCTAAGACGAACCTTGTTATTATTTTCTGAATCGTATGATAAATATTTAACTTGTTCTTAATTATATGTTCTTAATTCTTGTTTTGATATCCTAGGATACTGATTCAAGACATGCTCTTACTCAGAGGAGGAATAGACCCTGTCAAAGAGTACTTTTGTCATAATTAAGCGGAGTTGATTGCGCGCCTAGAAATAGGGTGACAAGATTTTGCCGGATTAGGGTGAAACCTAATAAGGGGATCCATAGATCAAGTTAATGCAACCCTACAGTGTTAATTAGAGAAAAGTCTCGGTTATTCAATCTAAGGATTAGACGTTATTAGTCTTGAATAAGGATAATAATATAACTTAGGGATCTCTACGAAACAAGTTGAATGAATAAATCGTCCAGTTTGGAGCCAGAATAACAAGTAAAGTCTAGGTGAATTTTTCCTTAGGTATTGTCTTAAGTTAATCGATTTTTCCCAAAAGCAATTCCCCAATTCTTTTCTCTGTGCTTTCTTAGTTTAGTTAATTAGTTAATTAAAAAAAAACCCCATTATTCTTAGGCTAGATAATAAAAAGACAGTCGGTACTAGTACTTTTAGTTCCTTTGGGTTCGACAATCCGGTCTTGCTAAAACTATACTACTATTCGATAAGTACACTTGCCTACATCACGATAATAGTTAGTTCAAGAACGAGTAATTATAAATATTTAAAACCTATCACGAAACCACGTGATCATATGCTAATTAATTAGTAAGTTTAATTTCCAGTTATTTGCGCTTACTAAGCATGTAAATGCTTACCCCTCTCTTTTCCCTATCTTAAAGAGCTCGAGGACTCGTAGAGATTGGAAGACGGTTGGAGTATTGTCAACACTATCTATTTGTCCTGTTTTGGTATATAGATACTTCTATTTTGTTACAATGGCATGTATAGGTTTGTGGTTACTTCGTGTTACATGTCATTGGTTGGCCAATGTAAAGGCTTAAATGTTAAACTTATTGTTTTTAGTACATAGCCATAAGACATGGCTCATTTCGTTGTAGGTTATGACCTACCAACCATGCATGTTTATGTTTGAACTGTTCTTGTGATTATTAAAGGTGGTACTTCATAAATAAGGATTCGTAATGTGGTTAAAACATTTGGAAATGGTTAGGCCATAATTGGTAATGAATTGTAATAATGAGCCAAGCTTAAATATGTTTCAATGGGACAGAAATCCTTATCATAAAAAGGAGATAATTGAGTATGTATTTAACTGATGAGATGAGGTTCACATGCAATAGATTTATTCAGAATAGTCCTTGAGTATATTTGGGTCATGTTAAATGCAATTGGAGTTCTTATATGTGAGGAAATGATAAGGGTGACCATTGGCTTGAAATTATAGCCTAAAAATGGTCCACACGGGTAGACACACGGGCGTGTGTCTTGGCCGTGTGTAACACATGGTCAACCCCATAGGCGTGTGGTACGTGTGTCTAGGCCGTGTGTGACACATGGTCAACCCCATGGGCGTGTGGTACGGCCGTGCGTCCCCTGCACCCCAAATTTCTTTAGTCAGAATGCATAGTAGTAAAAACATGGGAAGAGACACGGCCGTGTGTCTCAACCGTGTAGAGGGCACGGCCTAGCACACGGGTGTTTGTCTTGGCTGTGTGCCCCTAAATACATGCTGACGTCATAAATAGAATGTTTGGGTTTTTGGACACGGGAGACCACACGGGCGTCCTTAAGTATATTTGGGTCATGTTAAATGCAATTGGACTTCTTATATGTGAGGAAATGATAAAGGTGACCATTAGCTTGAAATTATAGCCTAAAAAGGGTCCACACGGGTAGACACACGGGCGTGTGTCTAGGCCGTGTGTGACACATGGTCAACCCCATGGGCATGTGGTATGGCCGTGTGTCCCCTGCACCCCAAATTTCTTTAGTCAGAATGCATGGTAGTAAAAACATGGGAAAAGACAAAGCCGTGTGTCTCAACCGTATAGAGGGCACGGCCTAGCACATGGGTGTGTGTCTTGGCTGTGTGCCCCTAAATACATGCTGACGTCATAAACAGAATGTTTGGGTTTTTGGACACGGGAGACCACACGGGCGTGTCTAGGCCGTGTCAAAGACACGGGCTAAGGACACAAGTGTGTGCTTGGCCGTGTGAAAACCCTTATAGGTTCGTGATAGAAAATAAATTCAATTAATCCCACACAACTTAGGAACACGGGTGTGTCCCAAAGCACACGGGCGTGTGCATTGTCTCTACACGGACGTGTGAGGATTAACTGAGAAATTTTTTCTAAAATTTTCTTAGGTTCTCGATTTAGTCCTAGACCATTCTCAATGTATGTTTTGGGTCTCGTAGCCCCATAATAGGGACACTAAGATGTTGCCTGATTTTTTTAATTTGAAACGAATTTTTATAACTCGTATTTTCTAAAAATGTCTAAGTATGTGCCTGGTAACGCCTCGTACCTAGTTCCTGTCTTGGGTACGGGTAAGGGGTGTTACATTTAGTGGTATCAGAGTTACAGTATAGTCGGTTCTAGGACTACAATAGGATGTATTGAGTTTAACTAAACATGCCATTATACAAACGTTGATAGTGTGACATCTCTTAACTGTTTAATTGTCTTTGAATATAGTGAATGTCTTCCAATCAAGCACAAGATGAGTCCGAGGGAGCCGAGAGCCATACTATAGCTTCCGTACACCGAGCTATTTCTAGTAGTAGTAGAAGGCCTATGTCTGTATACCGAGAAGAGGCCAGAGCTGCCTTCTTCGACATGATGGATGAGTGGTTTGGGGATTATTTGAGAAATCGCCCTAACATACCACGACCTCCCCCGCCCCCTAACCGACCTGAAGAAGAAGTGCCATGAGGTATGGCACCTGTAAGAATTGGTAAAACCCTGGTGGATAAGCTTAGGAAGTATGGGGCTGAAGAATTTAGAGCTAGGATTGGTGATGCTAAATGAGCCGAGTTTTGGCTCGAGAACACTATACGAGTATTGGACGAGTTATTATGTATGCCTGAGGAGTGTTTAAAGTGTGTTGTATCTCTTTTAAAGGATACTACATACCACTGGTGGAAGACCGTATCTTTAATGGTGCTAAAGAAAACATCACTTGGGAATTTTTCCAAGCGGAGTTTAAGAAGATATACATCAGTCAAAAGTTCTTAGACTAGAAGCGGAAGGAGTTCCTAAAACTCAAACAAGGAAATAAGACGGTATCGAAATACGAAAGGGAATTTGTAAGACTAAGTCAATGTACGACTAAATGGGTTCAGATAGAGTCAGAAATGTGTAAATGCTTTGAGGAAGGTCTGAATGAGGAAATCAAGCTGTTAATTGGGATCCTTGAGATTTGAGAGTTTGCTGCATTAGTTGATAGAGCTAAGAAAATCGAGGAGCTCAATAACAAAAGGAAGCAAGCAAAGAGAGAAGCTCGAGTTTTGAGCAAGAGGTCTAGTGGTAAGACACTCTCATTTCCCACTACGAAATCAAGGATCCAACATGAACGCTCCACTTCATCGATAGGATATTCGAGTAGAGCGAGAAGCTCTAAACCATGTAACCAGAAGTCTTCCTCTCCGATGTTGACTAGCATGGGGAGTGTAGATGACCAAAAGCCAAAGTGTAAAAGCTGCAATAAATTTCACTTTGGAGAATGTCGAATTAAGAGCGGTGCATGCTATAGATGTGGTTCTCTTGACCACTTCCTCAGAGACTACCCAAAGCGAACCGATAAAGAGGTGGAATTAGCCCCGAAGTCGAGTGGTCCTATTTCACAAGGTAGACCTCCAAGATATCTTAGAAGTGCTAGTGGCAATCTAATTGCGGCCAAAGACCATGTAATCAGAGGCTTGAACACTGGAAAGAACGTATGCAACACGCGCTTGAGAGGAAACCTCAACTCCTGACGTCATCACGGGTACCTTTTTTTCTTTTTAACACTTGTGTTGTTGCCTTAATTGATCCGGGATCGACGCATTCATAAATTTGCATGGGATTGGTGTCTAGTATGAATATATCCATTGAACCTATAGAATTTATAATTAGAGTGTCGAACCCATTAGGTAAGTCAGATCTGGTTGATAAGGTCTGTAAGAATTGTCCATTGATGATTCAGGGTCATTGTTTTCCGGCTAACCTTATGTTGTTACCATTTGATGAGTTTGAGGAATACTTGGCATGGATTGCTTAACCCTGCATGATGTAATTATAAATTGTGGTAGCAAGTATATTGAATTGAAGTGTCCAGATGGTGAGGTTCTACGGGTTGATTCAAGAGAATTGGGTACACCCCCGGTTGTAATTACATCAATGATGGCTCAAAGATAGATGAGAAAAGGGTACGAAGCCTACCTTGCTTTTGTATTGAACACTAAGGAACGGAGTTAAAGATTGAGTCCGTACCAATAGTATGTGAATATCCAGACGTGTTCCCAGAGGAATTACCTGGATTACCTCCCGATAGAGAGATAGAGTTTGTTATTGAACTAGTGCCAGGAATAGCTCCTAGTTCTATTGCTCTGTATAGGATAGCACCAACCGAGATGAAAGAGTTAAAAGCACAGTTGCAAGAAATAACGGATAATGGTCTTGCAAGGCTAAGCCTTTCGCCTTGGGGTGCTCCTGTACTATTTTTAAAGAAGAAAGATAGGTCAATGAGACTATGTCTAAATTATCGGCAACTGAACAAGGTAACTATCAAGAATAAGTATCCTTTGCCAATGATCGATGATTTGTTTGACCAGTTGAGGGGAGCTGCTGTATTCTCTAAGATAGACCTAAGATCCGGCTATTTTCAGTTGCGAGTTAAGGAATCAGACGTGCCTAAAACAGCTTTCAGAATGAGGTATGGCCACTATGAATTTCTTATCATGCCGTTTGGGTTGACGAATGCACCGGCCATATTTATGGACCTAATGAATAGGATATTTTGGTGATACTTAGACAACTTTTTCGTTGTGTTCATTGACGATATTTTGATTTATTCCAAGGATGAGACAGAGCATGCGAAGCATCTGAGGACTATGTTGCAGACCTTACGGGAAAAATAATTGAATGTTAAGTGTAGCAAGAGTGAGTTTTGGAGTCAAGAGGTAGGGTTTTTGGGAAAAGTGTTTGTGGTTTACAGCTGTAACACCCCTTACCTGTACCCGAGGCCGGGATAAGGTACGAGGCATTACCGGACAAACATACAAACATTAAACTAAAATACGGGCCATAAAATTTCATTCATATTTCAAAACGTTCATTCACTTACACATAGTCCCTTATTTGAGTCTACGAAGCCCAAAACATACTTTAGAAAGGGTTCGGGACTAAACCGAGAACTTACAAAAATCTTGGAAATTTCATGCTTTAAGGCTCCACACGGCCGTGTCCCAAAGTCGTGTTCCATACACAGCTGAGACACATGGTCGTGTCTCTGCCTGTGTGGAATATACGTAGGCTATTTTCCAAGCTTTGGTCAACCTTAATCTCTTACAATCTTATACAAAATCAAAAGCATATAACATGGTATTCATTTAATGATTAAATATTCTCAATTAAACCACAAACATAGCATTTGTATGTCATCATACATGTGTCTCTCTCATTTTACCTTGTTTATTATAGTACCACTTATACATTTATACCAAGATTATCATCTTACAAAATATCTTCACTTAATCATCAAGCATTCATATTTAAAACTAGATCATATCTTTATAAAATACCACAATTCAGATCATAAAATAACATGTTTTCTGAAACATTTCAATTCAACTCCATACCCAACAAGCATTACATTGAGACTAGTCATATATATATATATATATATACATGTCATGATACATATCATTCTTTTTCTGTTTTCTTATAAACACATATCATTTATTTCATTATATCAATATTTCATATACCATAGTTTCCATGTATTCCACATATATTTATTTTCCTCCTCCTCCTGTCCGTTCCACATCCTTAATGTATATAGCATTCTTGTAAGTACGATTTCACAATTTACTAATAAATGCTCACATCAAACTGTCCACACGAGTCATAGTCACTTACTTATTTATAATTCAAGCTACAGAGCTCCAAATTAAGATCCGTAAATTTTAGCTAAAACTAGACTCACATATCTTTCCACCATAAAATTTTCATAATTTTTGGTTTAGCCAATTAGTACAGTTTATTCATTAAAATTTCCCCTATTTCACTTTCGACGATTCGACCTCTCTTCACTAAAAATTAATTATCTCACATCTGAGAACTCGAGATAATGTTATTGTTGATTTATCTTGAAAATATACTCATTAGGGATTTTAAAAATATAAGTTTAAGCCTCTAATTATTTTTATCCAAAATTTTGTGATTTTCCAAAGTTAGAACAGGGGATCACATAATCATTCTGAACCAGTCTCACAAAAACATAAATATCTCAAAATATAGAACTCCTTTTCTTGATCTGTTTCTTTTATATGAAAATAGACTCACTAGTATTTAATTTGATGTCTCATTCAATCTCTTATTCAATGTATACTAATTTTGGTGATTTTTCAAAATCACATTACTGCTACTATCCAAAACAGTTTTATTGCTAATTCACTCTTTCACACTTTCTTTGTATTAACCTCATTTTAACATACATATCACAAATCATTTTCACCACATTTCATACATCACAAGTATAGGCCCATGATCACAAGGTCACCATAAAATCATCCTCATGTATAACTTACTTGTTTATAACCTCACCACATCCTGGTCACTTAATGAACACACCATTCACATAATCAAGTTCCTGCACTTATTCATCACAAAACTCACAAAGCAATACATAGAGAGTCTCCCGTTGAACACTTTGAATCAATCCTCGATACTTGGTGGTTTCAGCACATAGCTCCACCCATCATATAGTTCGGCTCTCTTGTACACATGGTGAACACTCAGTACCACCCATGTGACCTAGCCAATTTATCTCGTAGCTCTCTTGTCTACATGGTGTCCTTCACCTGGAACCACGCATGCGACCTAGCTACATATATCCCGTAGCTCTCTTGTCTACATGGTGTACACATAGTATCACCCATGCGACCTAGCTACATCATAATGTCTTGTAGCTCTCTTGTACACATGATGTGCACTTAGCACCATACATGTGACCTAGCTACATACTATCTCAGATCATCCAATCTTTCAGAAGGTTCAACCGGATTTCTCTCTCATTTCCAACAATTTCACCAATCAAGTAATTATCCACAAACATATTTCCAATATTATTATAAAATATCATAATACAAGTAATATTGATGTATTACTTACATATAAACTTACATCTCATTTAATATCAAGGCAATAACATTAAATTACACATTGCCTTATTAAAATCATATGAACTTACAATTTCCCATAATATCCATAATCATAGAAATCACATTTATGTATGATAATTCAATGCACTTCATGTACCATAGACATATTTTAAATCAATTCATAAACTTGGCACCATAATCATTTAATTTAATATAATTCAATTAATTCACTAAATTTAACTTTCAAATATAAATTATAGCATTATTGTTGTATTATTCTCATACCAACTTACATACTTTCAACACCTCGAAAATCATAATGAATATATCAATTTTACATTGAAACATGCATAAATTAATGCTTATTATACATATGAACTTACCTCGATACTAAAACGGGCATTTTACCAACTTTCCCAATTTTCGATTTTTCTCTCATTCTAGGTTCAAATCTCATTTTTTGGGATCTAAAACATCATATTTTACTTATTTAATTAATTTAATATTCAAAACAGTCCTTAACTCAAACTTTGGCAAAATTACAATTTTTCCCCTAAACTTTTGCATATTTACACTTTTGCCCCTAGGTTCGGGAATTAAACTTCATCCCTTATTCTTATGTTTTATGACATGCTGATCATTTTTTCCTTCTATGACAACATCAAATTCTCACTCTAACACATAGTTATGAACAATAACAACTTTTATCGATTAAGCCGTTTTACTCATTTTTGCTTAAAACCGCTTAGCAAAGGTTATTTAACATAATTTCAACCTTCATATTCTACCATAAAACATCAAAATAAAAACATTTCACCTATGGGTATTTTTCCAAATATAAACCCTAACTTAAATTATTGCTAGAATAAGCTTAATCAAATTACCAGGATTCTAAAAACGTAAAGAACTTGAAAAACGGGGTTATAACGGACTTACTATTGATCTTGGAAAGCTTGAAAACCCTAGCCATGGCTTCCCCCATGCTAATTTCAGCCTCCATGAGAAAGATGAGTCAATTTTGGCTTTATTTTCCCTTTTTATTTCTTTTAATTACCAAATGACCAAAATGCCCTTCCTTACTAAACTTTCAAAAATTCCATCTATGTCCAATTTTTTTCCATCACTTAGAAATTGGTCAAATTTATATTTAAGACCTCCTAATTAATATTTCAAAGCAATTTCATACTAGAAACTTCTAGAATACAAGTTTTGCAACTTATTCAATTTAGTCCCTAACTTCAAATTGAGCACTTTATGCATAGAATTTCTTCACAAAATTTTCGCATAATCATGAAATCATATCATAGACCTCAAAATAATCATAAAATAATTATTTCTATCTCAGATTTTGTGGTCCCGAAACCTCTGTTCCAACTAGACCCAATTTTGGGCTATTACAACTGCGATGCGTCCTTAAATGGACTGGGTTGTGTGCTTATGCAAAATGGCAAGGTGATAGCTTACACTTCACTGCAGTTGAAGCCACACGAGAAGAATTATCCAATGCACGACTTAGAGCTTATCGCAATTGTTTTTGTCTTGAAAATTTGGAGGCATTATTTATATGGTGAGACTTGTCGTACATTCACAGACCACAAGAGTTTTAAGTATTTGATGACTCAAAAAGAATTGAATCTAAGACAACGGAGATAGTTAGAATTAATTAAAGATTACGAGTTAATCATCGATTACCACCTGGGAAAGGTGAATGTGGTCGCCAAAGCACTAAGCAGAAAATCTTTGTTTGCATTGAGGGCCATGAATGCCCAATTGGAATTGTTTGATGATGGATCGGTCTTGGCAGAGCTAAAGGCTAGGCCGACATTTCTTCAGGAAATTTATGATGCTCAAACTAATGATAGTGACTTGTAAGCTAAAAGAACTCAATGTAAGTCAGGCATCAAATCAAATTTTCAAATCAGTTCTGATGGATTTGTGATGTTCAGAGACAGAGTATGTGTACTGAGGAACGATGAAATTATTCAGAGAATTTTGCAAGAGGCACATGATAGCTGTTTGTCTATTCATCTTGGAAATACCAAAATGTACAATGATTTGAAGAAAATGTACTGGTGGAACGGCATGAAAAGAGACATCTCCGAATTTGTATCGAAATGCTAGATACGTTAGCAAGTCAAAGCTGAACATCAAGTACCTGCAGGTTTGTTACAACCTATGATGGTCCCAGAATGGAAGTGGGACAGAATTACTATGGACTTTGTGACAGGATTATCATTGACCCAAAAAAAGAAAGATGCTCTATGGGTTGTGGTGGATAAGTTGACAAAGTCGGCTCACTTTATCCCGGTAAGGATAGATTATTCACTTGATAAGTTGGTCGACTTGTATATATTTGAGATTGTAAGATTACAGAAGGTACCACTATCTATTATTTCAGACAAAGACCCGAGATTGACTTTGAGATTCTGGAATAAGCTACAATAAGGCTTGGGTGCTAGGTTGAGCTTTAGTATAGCTTTTCACCCACAGACTGATGGTCAGTCTGAGCGGATGATTCAGATTCTTGAGGATATGTTACGATGTTGCATCCTCAAATTTCAGGGCAGTTGGGAAAAATACCTGCCATTGGTAGAGTTCGCCTACAACAACAGTTTTCAAACAAGTTTGAAAATGGGCCTTATGAGGCCTTCTATGCAGAAAGTGTCGAACTCCATTGTATTGGACAGAACTCAAAGAGTCTCAGATTCACAGAGTTGATCTGATCAAGGAAACTAAAGAAATGGTTAAAGTGATACGTGACTGCTTAAAAGCGGCGTCGGATAGGTAAAAGTCATATGCTGATCTGAAAAGAAAAGAGGTACAAAATATGTGGTAGAAATGTGATGTAGAGGAAAATGTGGGCTAGTATGAGTTTATAATGCAATCGACTAGGCTTGGGTAACTAAGGACTTGCATGTATATCATTTGACGAGCCTAGGGATTAAATCGTAAATAATTGAAAGGTTAGGGACAAAACGGTTATTTTGTCCGGGGGTGAAATTTAGGCTCGAAAAGAATAATGTGAGATATTGGTAATTCATTTTTATTATTATAGACCCCGAGGAGCAAATTTCAAAGGTTGATCAAGGAAAATGAAACGTTTCGAAATAACCGAAACGCAAAAATCGACACAAATACAAGGTAAGTTCTTATAACTTAAGGTAAACCCATAATATGCCTAAATGCATGTTTTATGAATGTGTGATAGTTGTATATATTGAGGGCATGAAAATCCATGAAATGTGTTAATAATAATAATGACAATATGGTAAATGTCCTAGTTGAAGTTAAAAGGGAAATTCGATGGATAAACCATGACTTACGTGACTAGAGATCCTACATGTGTTGCAGAAAAGGATTTAGCCCAGACGGGTAATCCGTTGATCACAAATATAGGAAGTATTTAGCCCGGAAAGGTGTTCCTTAAGTGATCGAGCCTCCCGAAGAATATGTGTGCATTAAGGATTTAGCCCGGACGGGTAATCCGATTAGGGTCTGAATTTAGCTTGGACTGGTAATTCAAATCCGAGCTCATTAAGGGTGTTTGTCACTATAATGGACTAGCCTGGACAGGTAATCCCACTGTAAGATGTGAGGTTCATGGGAGTGCGTATTTGAGAAGATCACTCTTATAACTTGGGGGTAAATGGATAATCCATCCATATTTTTGAGGTACTCAACGAAATTAACATGAGGTATAGAAATGAAAATGTTGGATGATGAGCTAATCTAAGACAAATTACATGATGAATTATTGTGGGACTAACTTGATGTTTGAGTGCATGTAATAGGAGGCTATCCTCTATTTATTGGATTGGTTGTCTAACATGGTTGTATGCTAATTAATCGGTAAGTTTACTTTCTAGTTATTAGAGATTACTAAGCATGTAAATGCTTACCCCTCTCTTTTCCCTGTCTTACAGAGCTCGAGTACTCGTAGAGATTGGAAGACTGTTGGAGTATTGCCAGCACTATCTATTTGTCCTGTTTTTGGTATATAGATACTTCTATTTTGTTACAATAGCATGTACAGGTTTGTGGTTACTTGGTGTTATATGTCATTGGTTGGCCAATGTAAAGGCTTAAATGTTAAACTTATTCTTTTTGGTACATGGCCATAAGACATGGCCCATTTCGTTGTAGGTTATGACCTACCAACCATGCATGTTTATGTTTGAAATGTTCTTGTGATGATTAAAGGTGGTACGTCATAAATAGGGATTCGTAAATTGGTCAAAACATTTGGAAATGGTTAGGCCATAATTGGAAATGAATTGTAATAATGAGCCAACCTTAAATATGTTTTAATGGGACGGAAATCCTTATCATAAAAAAGGGGATAATTAAGTATGTATTTAACCGATGAGATGAGGTTGACTTGCAATAGATTTATTGAGGATAGTCCTTGAGTATATTTGGGTCATGTTAAATGCAATTGGGGTTATTATATGTGAGGAAATGATGAAGGTGATCATTGGCTTGAAATTATAGCCTAAAAAGGGTCTACATGAGTAGACACACGGGCGTGTGTCTAGGCCGTGTGGCCCCTGCCCCTAAAATTTCTTTAGTCAGAATGCATTGTAGTAGAAACACGGGAAGAGACATGACCGTGTGTCTCAACTGTGAAGAGGGCATGGCCTAGCACACAGGCGTGTGTCTTGGTCGTGTGCCCCTAAATACATGCTGACGTCATAAATAGAATGTCCGAGTTTTTAGACATGGGCGACCACACGAGCGAGTCTAGGCAGTGTGAAAGAAACGGGCCAGGGACACGGACGTGTGCTTGGCTGTGTGAAAACCCCTTTAGGTTCAAGATAGAAAATAAATTCAATTAATCCCACACGGGTTAGGGACATGGGCGTGTCCCAAAGCACACGGGCATGTGCATTGTCTCTACACGGGGGTGTGAGCCATAACTTAGAAAATTTTCTTAAAATTTTCTTAGGTTCTCGGTTTTGTCCGGACCATTCTCAATGTATGTTTTGGGACTGGTAGGCCCATAATAAGGTCACTGAGATGTTTCCTGATTGGTTTTAATTTGGAACAAATTTTTATAACCCGTATTTCCTAAAAATGTCTCAGTATGTGCCTGGTAAAGCCTCGTATCTAGTCTCAATCTCGGGTATGGGTAAGGGGTGTTACATTTAGTGGTATCAGAGCTACGATTTAGTCTATTCTAGGACTATAGTACGGTGTATCGAGTTTAACTAAACATGTCATTATACGAATGTTGATAGTGTGACATCCCGTAACTGTTTAATTGTCTTTGAATATAGTGAATGCCTTCCAATCAAGCACAAGATGAGTCTGAGGGAACCGAGAGCTATGCTCTAACTTCTGTACAACGAGCTGTTTCTAGTAGTAGTAGAAGGCCTATGTCTAAAGGCCGAGAATAGGCCAGAGCCTCCTTCTTCGACAAGATGGTTGAGTGGTTTAGGGATTATTTGAGAAATCGCCCCAACATACCACGACCTCCCTCGCCCCCCAACCGACCTGATGAGGAAGTGCCACGAGGTATGTCACCTGTAAGAATTGGTAAAGCCCTAGTGGATAAGCTTAGGAAGTGTAGGGCTAAAGAATTTAAAGCTAAGATTGATGATGATGTTGAATGAGCCGAGTTCTGGCTCGAGAACACTACACGAGTATTGGACGAGTTATCATGTACACCTAAGGATTGTTTAAAGTGTGTTGTATCTCTTCTAAAGGATACCACATACCACTTGTCGAAGACCATATCTTCAGTGGTGCATAAGGAAAACATCACTTGGGAATTTTTCCAAGTGGAGCTTAAGAAGAAATACATCAGACAAAGGTTCTTAGACTCGAAGTGAAAGGAGTTCCTGGAACTCAAACAAGAAAGTAAGATGGTATCTAAATATGAAAGGGAATTCGTAAGAATAAGTCAGTATGCAACTGAATGGGTTCAGACAGAGTCAAAAATGTGTAAACACTTTGAGAAAGGTCTGAATGAGGAAATCGAGTTGTTAATTGGGTTCCTTGATATTCGAGAGTTTGCTGCATTAGTTGATCAGACCAAGAAAGCCGAGGAGCTCAATAATGAAAGGAAGCAAGCAAAGAGAGAAGCTCGAGTTTTGAACAAGAGGTCTAGTGGTAAGATACTCTCATTTCCCACTAAAAAATCAAGGAGCCTACATGAACGCTCCACTTCATCGGTAGGATTTTTGGGTAGTGCGAGAAACTCCAAACGACGTAACCAGAAGTCTTCCTCCCCGATAGTGACTTGTGTGGGGAGTGTAGATGACCAAAACCCAAAGTGTAAAAGCTACAATAAATTTCACTTCGGAGAGTGCTAAATGAAGAGTAGTGTGAGCTATAGATGTGGTTCTCTTGACCACTTCCTTAGAGACTGCCCAGAGCAAACCAATAAGGAGGTGGAATTAGCCCCGAAGTCAAGTGCTACTATTTCACGAGGTAAACCTCCGAGATATCCTGCAAGTGCTAGTGGCAGTCGAGTTGTGGCCAAAGACACTACTAAATCAGAGGCTCGAACACCGGCAAGAATGTATGCAATACGCACTCGAGAGGAAGCTTCTGCTCCTGACGTCATCATGGGTACCCTTTTTCTTTTTAACAGTTGTATTGTTGCCTTAATTGATCTGGGATCGACGCATTCATACGTTTGCATGAGATTGGTGTCTAGTATGAATATATCCATTGAACCTATAGAATTTATAATTAGAGTGTTGAACCCATTAGGCAAGTCAGTCCTTTTTGATACGGTCTGTAAGAATTGTCCTTTGACGATCTAGGGTCATTGTTTTCCGACTAACCTTATGTTGTTGCCATTTGATGAGTTTGATGTAATACTTGGCATAGATTGGTTAACCCTGCATGATGTAAATGTAAACTGTGGTAGTAAGTATATTGAATTGAAGTACCCAGATGGTGAGGTTCTACTGGTTAATTCAAGAGAATTGGGTACACCACCGGTTATAATTACATCAATAATGGCTCAAAGATATATGAGAAAAGGGAAAGAAGCCTTCCTTGCTTTTATACTGAACACTAAGGAAACGGAGTTTAAGATTGAGTCTATACCAATAGTATGTGAATATCTAAATGTGTTCCCAGTGGAATTACCTGAATTACCTTTCGATAAAGAGATAGAGTTTGGTATTGAACTGGTTCCAGGAATAGCTCCTATTTCTATTGCTCTGTATTGGATGGCACAACCGAGCTAAAAGAGTTAAAATCTCAGTTGCAAGAACTGACGGATAAAGGTTTTGCAAGGCCGAGCTTTTCACCTTGAGGTGCTTCCGTACTATTTGTAAAGAAGAAAGATGGGTCAATGAGGCTATGTATAGATTATCGGCAACTGAACAAGGTAACTATCAAGAATAAGTATCCTTTGCCAAGGATCGATGATTTGTTCGACCAGTTGAGGGGAGCCACTGTATTCTCTAAGATAGCTTGTGATCCGACTATTGTCAGTTGCGAGTTAAGGAATTGGATGTGCCTAAGATAGCTTTCAGATCGAGGTATGGCCACTATGAATTTCTTGTCATGCTGTTTGGGTTGACGAACGCACAGGCCGTATTTATGGTCCTAATCGGTGATACTTGGACAAGTTTTTCGTTGTGTTCATTGATGACATTTTGATTTATTCCAAGGATGAGACAGAGCATATGAAGCGTCTGAGGACTGTGTTGCAGACCTTACGGGAAAAACAATTGTATGCTAAGTTTAGCAAGAGTGAGTTTTGGCTTCAAGAGGTAGGGTTTTTGGGTCATATTGTTTCGGGTGATGGCATTCTAGTTGATCCAAGTAAGATCTCTGTATTGTTGAATGAAAACCACCTAAAAATGTAACCGAGGTTAGGAGCTTTTTGGGCTTAGCCGGTTACTACGAAGATTTCTGAAAGAATTCTCTATGATAGCAACTCCAATGGCAAGGTTGCTACCGAAAGACGTTAAGCTTGAATGGTCAGAAAAGTTTCAGCAGAGTTTCGAGAAGTTGAAGACATTGCGGACTGAAGCTCCAATTCTAGTATTACCCGAGTCGGAAAAAGAGTTTGTGGTCCACAGCGATACGTCCTTAAATGGACTGGGTTATGTGCTTATGAAAAATAGCAAGGTGATAGCTTACACTTCATGGCAATTGAAGCCACACAAGAAGAATTATTTGACGCACGACTTAGTGTAACACCCCAAACCCAGCCCAGACGTTATGGCCGAATTTGACATGCCACATTGGAGTTGAAAACCCATGTTCCGTTTTAGTGTTTTAAAAACCATATATTTTGTTGAGTTAACATGGTGTATGGAAGCTGGGCACCAGGTAGGTATCCGAGATAGAGGAGGTGAGCCATGAAGGCTGTTTAAGTACCAAGCTCTTTGATTGGATCCAATCCTAGACATGCCCACAACCATAGCCACACTTTGTTATATCGAGTTTAGATTTGTTTAAGTGAACGACTTTGATAAATCGATTAATCGTGGTGTTGAACTCTTTTGAAAACAAGTATCGTTTTGAAAACACGTCCTAAGTCTAGCCCATTTGAATAATTATCAACCAGGTTTGAAGTTATTAAAATTAAAATAATCCCGAAAAGAAATAAAAGGAAGGTTAAAATGGCCTTATTACAACCCAAAAATAAATAATAATTAAAGGGAAACTAATGAAAACCAACGCTTATTTAATAGTCCAAAGACAATCACCGTGGCTACTTTGAATCCCCTCTGGCCCAAGTCCCCACATCAAGGCTCACCTGCAAGGTTAAGGAAAGGGGGTGAGTTTGGAAACTCAGTGTGCAACAAGCAACTTTCAGAGCCCAAAACAATAACAGCCTGTTGGGTCTAAGCCCAAAACCAATCTCAAGCATGTACTGGGCCATAGCCCTTTTCATATTTCATAATTCATAACACTGGGCCGAAGCCTTTTCATATTTCATATTCTTGGTCGAAGCCTTTATCAGAATCCCAGACGCCCAAAGGCCCATTTTATGTCACATGTAATGTCAATGAAAGAATGCAACCCATTTGGGAGGCTACTCAACCCACCATCCGCTACTCTCCACCCGTACCAACCAACACACCATGTGGGGATTAACTCGACCCACCCCGCCATAACTCTCCACTTGGCAAAGATAGTCTTTATCATATAACTAGAGGCCTAGCCTCTTTTAATAACTGGGGCAAAGCCCTTTTTTAATAACTGGGGCATAAGCCCTTTAATAACTGGGGCATAAGCCCTTTTAATAACTGGGGCATAAGCCCTTTTAATAACTGGGGCATAAGCCCTTTTGCACTTCCTCCATCCATATAAAAACCCAACCCAATGCATTTATGAACATCTCGTGTGCATATCATACATATCTTGTGCATATCATACATGTCATGTGCATATCATACTTATCATGTTTATCAAAATCCCATGCATTAAGTTCATATATAAACCCTAGGGCTATAATGGTCATTTTTACCTAGGGGCAAAACGGTCATTTTCATATTATAAGGGTAATCTTGTAATTTTACCAAAGATTAGGGTTTCCATGTTCATTAACTGATTACAAACAATTCATGGGTGCAAACAAGTGATTACGGCCCATTTTAGCTAAAACGAGTTATTGGGCCAAAAACCCCTAATGGGCCCTACTTAGCCGATTCTGTCATCTAGGCCCATTTAGCCTATATCCATAACAGTATTAACAGTTTTAACATGCAATTTAACAGATTTCCATTTCCTACCAAATTTACCCAAATGGGCCCAAAAGCTTATTGGGCCCTAATTCAGCCCCTCGAGGCCCAACTTACCGTGAACGCCAAAAACACGTCCTTACCGTTTCCATTATTCCCAATCATCATCTCATCGATTCTAACTAACTAGTGAGTGTTCGCTTGCTCACAAGTCCTCGAAATGCCAGAATTTCGGCATTTCGGCTTTTCGACATTTATCACTTTAAACTATGAAAAGGGTTCGTTACACACCTGTTTGGCGATATTCCTTGACGAGATCTCCTACACGATTTCTCCTCTAATCCATCGTTAATAATCAGCTTCCCATTATTGAACCAAAACTCAAATCATCTAATACTAATACTTACACATTTAGCCACCATCCATAATGGCCTTAGGAATCTTACCTTTGTCGCAATTGATGACTAGGTCTAGCCACTCCAGTGATCCAAGCTACTCAAGTCGACACTACACCTTGCTGCTCCTTCAATAAATAAACCAAAAATGTTAAAATAAGACCCCATAAGGCCTACACCCACATTCGGCCACCTCCCTAAACTAGAGGGGTTTCGGCTTTTGGCCATAGTTACACTAGGAATTGTTTAGAGTTTGAACACTTACCACAGTCTTCCTCCTCTTGAATCCGGATGCCTAAAAGGTAAAGGAATTGAATGCCAACTATTGAAAAGGAAAGAAAAGGTTGCTGGTCACAAAGAATCGGCACCTATCTATCTTCACTGATTTCGGCTTTTTGCGGTATTTCGGCAGAAGTAGAGATTAAAGAAAGAAATAATAAATAAGTAGAGGAAAGTAATAGGCTGGATTTTGAAAAAGAAAATGGAGAAAAGATAAGAGGAAGGATGGTAGATTCAGCTAGGGAAGAAAAGAAGAGAAAAACTAAAACAAAGGAGAAAACGGCACAGCTAAGACCCTAATGCCGAAATTACTAACCTAATACCCTTCTGCCGAATTCCCTCTCTAACCCCTTCCAAACGGCTAAGCTCTATCCTTCTCTCAAATCCCTAAAATCTCTCCCCTTATCCCTCCTTAATCCATGCGTTTGACTTGATCCAACTCTTCTCTTACAGAATCCACTTAGGTTCCAACACTTACCCTTCCTGCAAATAAAAATAAATACCCTTATTTGCCAACACAGGGAATCGATCCCAGGTCTTCCCTTATGCTCCACATGCCACCTTTTTAGGAGCTTAGTGGCGTCACCCTTGCCACTCTACCAAAGCTCTTTTTTGTGATACACTTTACCCACAACTTAATATAAGGCACCTAGCCAGAACCCCTAACTCCTAAGTCCAAAATTTAAAAATTCAACCGGGTTTTGGCTAACTCATAAGCCTTCCATAAGCCCATTTACACACCCAAATTATGAATTCCATAATCACATACCAAATTTTAGAAAATTACTTAAAATATCAAGAATCGCGAAAAACCCGAAAATCAGGATGTTACAACTCTACCCTCCTTAAAGAAATTTTGGCCTCAAAATTTACCTAATCCAAACAGTTGAGGGTACTGCTGACGCATTGCCTCTTCGGTCTCCCAAGTAGCTTCTTCTTTGCCATTGTTCCTCCAAAGTACCTTCACCAATGGGACTGACCTCCTTCTCAACACCTTGACATCACGATCAAGTATTTGCACAGGTTCCTCTTCAAAGGTCAAATCTGACCGTACCTCAACTTCTGCAACTGGCACGATATGAGTTGGGTCAGAACGATATCGCCTTAGCATGGACACATGGAAGACATCGTGAATGCGATCCGATTCGAGGTAACTCCAACTGATAAGCCACCGGCCCTATCCGCTTAGTGATTCGGTAAGGCCCAATAAACCGTGGGCTCAACTTACCCTTCTTACCAAATCTCAAAATCTTCTTCCAAGGTGAAACTTTCAAAAGACCATGTCCCTACCGCATATTCAATATCCTTACGCTCAGATCGGCATAAGACTTTTGTCGATCCGTCGCCTCTTTAACCTCTTCCGATCACCCTAATCTTGTTTTCGATGTCGACCTACCAACTCGGTCCAAGTATTCTCCTTTCCCCCAATTCTGCCCAACAAGTAGGCGAACGACACCTTCGCCCATATAGTGCCTCATATGGAGCCATCTGAATACTTGCTTGGTAACTGTTGTTATACGCGAACTCCGTCAATGGCAAATGGTCCTCCCAAATGCCTCTAAACTCAACAAAGACAACCCTCAACATATCCTCTAAAATCAATAACCCTCTCCATCGCCCATCCGACTGAGGGTGAAAAGCCATACTGAAATCTAATCGCGTTCCCAATGCTCATGCAACTTCTGCCAAAACCGAGATGTAAACCTTGGGTCTCGGTCTGAAATTATAGATATTGGCACACCATGCAACCGTACTATTTTCGCCACATACAATCTGGCCAACTTCTGAAGTGAGTAATCGGTTCGGACAGGTATGAAATGAGTAGATTTCGTGAGTCTATCCACAATCACCCAAACCGAATCCTTCTTAGAAGGTGTCAACGGCAACCCACTCACAAAGTCTATGTTACCCTTTCCCACTTCCAAAGTGGTATCTTTACCGGTTGTAACAATCCCGAAGGTAGTTGATGCTCGGCCTTCACTTGTTGACATGTCAAACATCTCCCTACAAATTCGGTCACTTCTCGCTTAAGCCCAGGCCACCAATATTGCTCTCGCAAGTCTCGATACAACTTACTCCCTCCTGGATGCATAGCACAAGTTCCATTATGTGCCTCTTGCAAAATCATCAATCTCAAGTCGGAGTCTTTCGGCATACAAATTCTTCCTCGAAAACAAAGAACTCCTTTACTATTTAACCCAAAGTCAGGATTCTCCCCCTTCTCAACTTGCTGAAACCGAGAAACCAACGACTCGTCCTCCAACTATTGCTTCTTAATCTGTTCTACCCAAGTCGGTCTTACTTGCAACTCCGCCAATAAACTTCCGTTGTCATACAAACTTAGACGAGCAAACATCGCCTTTAATTCCGCCACAGCCCTTCGACTTAGCGCATCAGCCACGACATTCGCCTTACCTGGATGATACTCAATCGAACAGTCATAGTCCTTTAACAACTCTATCCACCTTCACTACCTAAGATTCACTCCTTTTGAGTCGCAAGTACTTAAGACTCTTGTGATCCGTATAGATGATGCATTTCTCTCCATACGTAATGCCTCCATATCTTAAGTGCAAAGATTACCGCCAATTCCAAGTCATGCGTAGGGTAGTTCACCTCATGCGGCTTAAGTCGTAAGTGAAGCATAAGCGACTACTTTACCCTCTTGCATCAACACGCATTTCAAACCTACATGTGACGCATTGTTGGACACAAGGAAATCCTTACCAAACTCGGGTGAATCAAACGGCACTTCCACAAAACCTTCTTCAACCTCTCAAAAGCCTCTTGTCGCTTATTTGTCCAAACAAAAGGTACTCCTTCCTTATAAGTTTAGATTACGGTCTTGCCAACACGTAAAATCCTTCCACGAATCTCCGATAATAACCGCCAACCCCGAAAACTTGAATCTCATTCGACTTGGTGGCTTCCATTCCAAAATTGCTTCAATCTTTCGAGGGTCCACCTTGATCCCCTCGACAGACACAACATGTCCCAAGAAGGTAACTTCCTTCAGCCAAAACTCGCACTTACTAAACTTTGTATTAAGTTGCTTCTCCCTTAACACTTGCAGCACTACACGAAGATGCTCATCATGCTTCTCTTCTGTTTCCGAATACACCAAGATATCGTCAATAAAAACGACTATGAACCGATCCAAGTATGGCTGGAATACCCGATTCATCAAATCCATGAATGCTGCCGATGCATTAGTCAACCCAAAAGGCATTACCAGAAACTCGTAATGACCATATTGAGTCCTGAACGCCGTCTTATAAATCTCCCCCTCTTTAACTCTTAATTGATGATATCCCGACCGAAGGTCAATCTTAGAAAACACCGAGGCTCCTTTTAATTGGTCTAACAGATCATCGATTCTTGGAACGGATACTTGTTCTTGATAGTTAGTTTATTCAACTGCCTATAGTCAATACACATTCGCATAGTCCCATCTTTCTTCTTTACGAACAGTACCGGTGCTCCCCACGGGGAAACACTTGGTCTTATAAACCCTCTATCCAACAGCTCTTGAATCTGAGCTTTCAATTCTACCAACTCCTTTGGTGCCATCCTATAAGGTGCAATGGACACGAGAGTCGTTCCGGTAGTAAGTCGATTCCAAACTCGACTTCTCTCGCTTCGGGGTAATCCAGAAGTTCATCAGGAATACATCCTGAAATTCCTTAATAGTCCTAACTGACTCTACCGTTATTTCCTCAAGTCCTGTTTGACTTATAAGGGCCAAGTACGCCTCACAACCTTTCCGAATCAAATTCTCGGCTCTTAAAGCCAAAACAACATTGGACAAATAGTCCCTTCGTTCCCCTATGACCATTATCTCCTCATCTTCGGCAGTTCTTAGTACCATCCTTTTTGCAGCACAATCCAACGTCACCTTGTGCTTAGTTAACCAGTCCATTCCCAAGATAAGATCAAAATCCCAAAATGGCAGCTCCATCAAATCTCCTTCAAAGATTTTATCTTGTGTCACTAACGGTACTACCCTAAAAATTTTATCTACCTTAACCGAATGTCCCAATGGACTTATCACTGATACCTCACTCACAGTCTTCTCAGGAAGCACATCCAAAGCCCCAGATACATCATAAGCAACGTACGAGTGGGTGAAACCCACATCAATCAAAGTAGTGTAAGGCATGCTATGGATGAAGAACGTACCAGTTATAACATCAGGAGTGTCTCCCTCCTCACGACGTCGTGCAGCATAAACCAACACCGGTTGTCGAACTTCAGTATGTCCAGCACCTCTGCCAGGTGCCCCACGTCCTCGTCCATTACCATTTCCACCTCTACCTTGCCCACGACCCCTCTGTGGTGGTGGTCCTCCTCACCGTGGTTGGACATCCCTTTGCTCCGCCGCTAGCTCCTGAGCTGTCCTCCGAGGACACTCTCGAACTTATGCTCCTTAGACCCACATCAAAACATGCTCCATTCGTTTCCAGCCTCCCCATATGCATCTTACCACAGTCCCGCAAGCTGCGGTCTATAAGTATTCTATCGAACCGCTTCGAATCTGGTTCCTCCATCCTTGCTCTTTTAACATTTCAATTAGCAGCACTTGAGGGTCTAAAATCCTCTTGAATCTGGTCGATCCTTCTCACGATTCTGTCGCTCACCGGCTTCACCTCCTCGGCTATTTTTGCCTTTTCTACCAATGCAGCAAAACCACGCTCCCTCTCGTGGAGCTATTAATATCCTAAGCTCGTCATGGAGACCATCCTCAAATCGGACACTGCGCTCATATTCGATTTGCCACAATGCCACTAGCATATCGACTCGACCTCAAAATTTTGCCTCATACTGCTACTGCCTTATCACCTTGAGTCGATTCAAGAATTCCTTCTGACGAGCATCCACATAGCTTGATCCAACATACCTCCCTTTAAAAGCCGTTTTGAACAATTCCCAGGTTACTTGCTCAATTGGGGTACTCTCTCTTACGGTCCCGTAGCAGCGACACAGCTCCTTTCAGCTTTTGCTCCACTGAGCAGTCTAGATCATCCATGATCCGCTCATTGCCTCTAGCCAATATTCGCCACATTTGGGGCTACTCTAGATACACCCTAAATACTTCGCTCCGTTGGCCCGAGTCGCTCCGATATAGACCCCTATTCACCGTCCCAAGATTAGCTCCACCACTCTTTCTAAAACCCTTAACATGGCTTGGTATAAAGCGTCATCCCCGACCCGATCATAAGACCCAGTCTCCGTTGCTTGTGGCATGACGGCTCCTCACCGGCCTATGCCCCGAGGATGAAGATTCACTTGCACCCTTCCGCGACCACGTCCGCGGCCTCGTCCCATGAGCTCCTCTTGTACTCATATCGAATTTTCATTTTACGAGTTTTATGAAATTAGTATAACGCTCCACTTGCTTATTAAGAAAATGTCTTATGGAGATATAGCAGTTCAAGGATTGTTTTCAGTATCATCGTAGCCTAGCTACAGCCTCATTCCTACCGCATACTGCTCTACCCTAGCTAAAGTATCATAGTAGAGTCTCAATACTATTCATAATATCATATCATATATCATAAAGAAAATATACTTACGCACTTGGTGCCGGATTCAAGCGCCACTTCTTTCTTCAATCCAGAACTTGAAAAAACCATGTTTTTAATCACCAAAAATAGAAATTTAAAAACTTTGATTTGAAATCTCCCTTTATTTTGAACTCTTAATTTAAAACAGAAAAACTTGTACCTTTTTAACATATATTCCCATAAAACATCTCAAAAAAAACTATTTTCAAAAATACCCTTTTTAGGCCTAAGTTTTCGAAAACATTTTTGGACCCGATCCACAGCCGAGTTGTTGCAACTTAGCTCTGATACCACTAAATGTAACACCCCAAACCCAGCCCAGACGTTATGGCCGAATCTGACGTGCCACATTGGAGTTGAAAACCCATGTTCCGTTTTAGTGTTTTAAAAACCATATATTTTGTTGAGTTAACAAGGTGTATGGAAGCTGGGCACCAGGTAGGTATTCGAGATAGAGGAGGTGAGCCATGAAGGCTGCTTAAGTACCAAGCTCTTTGATTGGATCCAATCCTAGACATGCCCACAACCATAGCCACACTTTGTTATATCGAGTTTAGATTTGTTTAAGTGAACGACTTTGATAAATCGATTAATCGTGGTGTTGAACTCTTTTGAAAACAAGTATCGTTTTGAAAACACGTCCTAAGTCTAGCCCATTTGAATAATTATCAACCAGGTTTGAAGTTATTAAAATTAAAATAATCCCGAAAAGAAATAAAAGGAAGGTTAAAATAGCCTTATTACAACCCAAAAATAAATAATAATTAAAGGGAAACTAATGAAAACCAATGCTTATTTAATAGTCCAAAGACAATCACCGTGGCTACTCAAATCCCTCCTACCAAGTCCCCACATCAAGGCTCACTGCAAGGTTAAGGAAAGGGGTGAGTTTGGAAACTCAGTGTGCAACAAGCCCTTTCGAGCCCAAAACAATTACAGCCTGTTGGGTCTAAGCCCAAAACCAATCTCAAACATGTATTGGGCCATAGCCCTTTTCATATTTCATAATTCATAACACTGGGCGAAGCCTTTTCATATTTCATATTCTTGGGCGAAGCCTTTCTCAGAATGCCCGACGCCCAAAGGCCCATTTTTATGTCACATGTAATGTCAATGAAAGAATGCAACCCATTTGGGAGGCTAATCAACCCACCATCCGCTACTCTCCACCCGTACCAACCACCATGTGGGGATTAACTCGACCCACCCCGCCATAACTCTTCACCGGCAAAGATAGCTTTATCATATAACCGGAGGCCTAGCCTCTTTTAATAATCGGGCAAAGCCCTTTTTAATAATCGGGCATAAGCCCTTTAATAAGCGGGCATAAGCCCTTTTAATAACGGGGCATAAGCCCTTTTAATAAGCAGGGCATAAGCCCTTTTGCACTTCCTCCATCCATATAAAAACCCATCCCAATGCATTTATGAACATCTCGTGTGCATATCATACATATCATGTGCATATCATACATGTCATGTGCATATCATACATATCATGTTTATCAAAATCCCATGCATTAAGTTCATATATAAACCCTAGGGGTATAATGGTCATTTTTACCTAGGGGCAAAACGGTCATTTTCATATTATAAGGGTAATCTTGTAATTTTACCAAAGATTAGGGTTTCCATATTCATTAAAGGTTACAAACAATTCATGGGTACAAACAGTGATTCTGGCCCATTTTTAGCTAAAACGAGTTATTGGGCCAAAAACCCCTAATGGGCCCTACTTAGCCGATTCTGTCATCTAGGCCCATTTAGCCTATATCCATAACAGTATTAACAGTTTTAACATGCAATTTAATAGATTTCCATTTCCTACCAAATTTACCCAAATGGGCCCGAAAGCCTATTGGGCCCTGATTCAGCCCTTCGAGGCCCAACTTACCGTGAACGCCAAAAACACATCCTTACCGTTTCCATTATTCCCGATCATCATCTCATCGATTCTAACTAACTAGTGAGCGTTAAACTTGCTCAGTCCTCGAAATGCCGAATTTGGCATTTCGACTTTTCGGCATTTATCGCTTTAAACTATGAAAAGGGTTCGTTACACACCTGTTTGGCGATATTCCTCGACGAGATCTCCTACACGATTTCTCCTATAATCCATCGTTAATAATCAGCTTCCCATAATTGAACCAAACCTCAAATCATCTAATACTAATACTTACACATTTGGCCACCATCCATAATGGCCTTAGGAATCTTACCTTTGTCGCAATTGATGACTAGGTCTAGCCACTCCGGTGATCCAAGCTACTCCAAGTCGACACTACACCTTGCTGCTCCTTCAATAAATAAACCAAAAATATTAAAAGAAGACCCCATAAGGCCTACACCCACATTCGCCACCTCCCTAAACTAGAGGGGTTTGACTTTTGGCCATAGTTACACTAGGAATTGTTTAGAGTTTGAACACTTACCACAGTCTTCCTCCTCTTGAATCCGGATGCCTAAAAGGTAAAGGAATTGAACGCTAACTATTGAAAAGGAAAGAAAAGGTTGCTGGTCACAAAGAATCGGCACCCACCTATCTTCACTGATTTCGGCTTTTTGCGGTATTTCGGCAGAAGTAGAGATTAAAGAAAGAAATAATAAATGAGTAGAGGAAAGTAATAGGCTGGATTTTGAAAAAGAAAATGGAGAAAAGATGAGAGGAAGGATGGTAGATTCGGCTAGGGAAGAAAAGAAGAGAAAAACTAAAACAAAAGAGAAAACGGCACAGCTAAGACCCTAATGCCGAAATTACTAACCTAATACCCTTCTGCCGAATTCCCTCTCTAACCCCTTTCAAACGGCTAAGCTCTATCCTTCTCTCAAATCCCTAAAATCTCTCCCCTTATCCCTCCTTAATCCATGCATTTGACTTGATCCAACTCTCCTCTTACAGAATCCACTTAGGTTCCAACACTTACCCTTCCTGCACATAAAAATAAATACCCTTATTTGCCAACACAGGGAATCGATCCCAGGTCTTCCCTTATGCTCCACACGCCACCTTTTTATTAGCTTAGTGGCGTCACCCTTGCCACTCTACCAAAGCTCTTTTTTGTGATACACTTTACCCACAACTTAGTATAAGGCACCTAGCTAGAACCCCTAACTCCTAAGTCCAAAATTTAAAAATTCAACCGGGTTTTGGCTAACTCATAAGCCTTCCATAAGCCCATTTACACACCCAAATTATGAATTCCATAATCACATACCAAATTTTAGAAAATTACTTAAAATATCAGGAATCACGAAAAACCCAAAAATTAGGATGTTACACTTAGAGCTTGTCGCCATTGTTTTTGCCTTGAAAATTTGGTGACATTATTTATATGGTGGGACTTGTCGTATATTCACAGACCACAAGAGTTTGAAGTAATTGATGACTCAAAAAGAATTGAATCTTAGACAATGAAGATGGTTAGAATTAATTAAAGATTAAAAGTTAACCATCGATTACCACCTGGGAAAGGCGAATGTAGTCGCCGACGCGCTAAGCAGAAAATCTTTGTTCGCATTGAAGGCCATGAACACCCAATTGGCATTGTTTGATGATGGATCGGTCTTGGAAGAGCTAAAGGCTAAGTTGACATTTCTTCAGGAAATTTTTGATGATCAGACTAATGATAGTGACCTGCAAACTAAAAGAACTCAATGTGAGTCGGGCATCGAATCAAATTTTTAGATCGATTCTAATGGATGTGTGATGTTCAGAGACAGAGTATGTGTACCAAAGAACGATGAAATTATTCAGAGAATTTTGCAAGAGGCACATGATAGTTGTTTATCTATTCATCCTTGAAGTACCAAAATGTATAATGATTTGAAGAAAATGTACTGGTGGCACAGCATGAAAAGAGACATCTCCGAATTTGTATCGAAATGCTTGATATGTCAGCAAGTCAATGCTGAACATCAAGTACCTTCAGGTTTGTTACAGCCTGTGATGGTCCTGGAACGGAAGTGGTCAGAATTACTATGGACTTCGTGACAGGATTACCATTGACCCCTAAAAAGAAAGATGCTATATGGGTTGTGGTGGATAAGTTGACAAAGTCGGCTCATTTTATTTCGGTAAGGATAGATTATTTAGTTGATAAATTGGCCAACTTCTTTATATCTGAGATTGTGAGATTACACAGGGTACCGCTATCGATTATTTCAGAAGGAGATCCGAGATTCACTTCAAGATTCTAGAAGAAGCTACAAGAAGGCTTGGGTACTAGGTTGAGCTTCAGTACAGCTTTTCACCCAAAGACTGATGGTCAGACTAAGCGGATGATTTAGATTCTTGAGGATATATTGCGATGTAGCATCCTCAAATTTCAAGGCAGTTGGGAAAAATACCTACCATTGGTAGAGTTCGCCTACAACAACAGTTTTCAAACGAGTTTGGAGATGGTGTCTTATGAGGCCTTGTATGGCAGAAAGTGTCGAACTCCATTGTATTGGACAAAACTCAAAGAATGTCAGATTTACGGAGTTGATCTGATCAAGGAAACTGAAGAAATGGTTAAAGTGATACGTGACTGCTTAAAAGCGGCGTCGGATAGGAAAAAGTCATATGCTGATCTGAAAAGGAAAGAGGTCAAATTTCAAGTTGGAGATAGGGTATTTTCAAAGTATTCCATGGAAAAAAGTATTAAGATTTGGCCAGAAAGGCAAATTGAGTTCGCGATTTATCAGACCATAAGATCACTAAAAGAGCTGGACCATTAGCCTATCATTTGGCATTGCCACCAGGACTGGAAAAGATTCACGATGTGTTCCATGTATCTATGTTAAGGAAATATCGATCAGACCCCTCTCATGTGATTTCACCGACAGAGATTGAGATTTTGAGATTAGACTAGACATGACTTATGGTGAAGATCCGGTCAAGATTTTGGCTCGTGAGGTTAAACAGCTGAGAAATAAAGATGTGGCTTTAGTAAAAGTTTTATGGCATCGACTTGGTGTGGAAGAGGGTACATGGAAACCAGAAGAAACCATGAGAAGCCAATATTCGAACCTATTTACTGGTAAGACTTTCGACGAGAAAAGTCCCTAAGAGGGGAGAAATGTAACATCCCGAAATAGGGCCTAGTCGAAATAGTGGTTTTGAGACCCCAAATCCAACGTTGAAATATTTTTTGTGTGATTATTATGAGGCCTAGAATATGAAAATATGCATGTGTTAAAGTTCCATGAAGAAATTCTATGAGTAAGGTGTCTAATTGGAAAATAAGAACCAAATTGAATAAATTGTAAAACTTGGATTCTAGAAATAATTTGCATGAAATTGCTTTAGATTATTAATTAGAAGGTCTTAAAGAGCAATTTTCTCAATTTCTAAGTTTTTGGACAAAAATGAGCATGCATGGAAAATTTTGGAAGTTTAGTAAGGTGTGGCATTTTGGTCATTTGGTAATAAAATCAATAAAAAGGGAAAATGAATGCAAAGATCGACCATATTCTCCCTTCTATCGGCTGAAATTCTCAAGCCCTCTATAGCTAGGGTTTTCAACATTTTCAAGCTTAATAGTAAGTGACTCCTAGCCCCATTTTTAACGTTTTTTGTATTTTTGAGATCCTTGTAACATGTTCTCTCCATTTCGACCTATATTTTAAGCTAGGGTTCATGTATGCAAAGTGACCCATATGTGACAGGTTTGTTCTTTGATGTTTTATGGAAGATTATGAAAGTTAGATGTGTGTTAAACATATTTTTCTAAGTGATTTTCATGAAAAGCCCCTAAAGGGACCTTTTTGCAAAACGTACAAAATATGTGGTAGAAATGTTAGGTAGAGGAAAATGTGGGCTAGATGAGTTTATAATGCATTCGGCTAGGCTTGGGTAACCAAGGAATTGCATGTATATCATTTTACGAGCCTAGAGATTAAGTCGTAAATAATGTGACAGGTTAGGGGCAAAATGGTCATTTTGTTCGGGGGTGAAATTTAGCCTCGAAAAGAATAATGTGAGATATTGATAATTCATTTTTATTGTTATAGACCCCGAGGAAAAAATTTCAGAGGTTGATCAAGGAAAACGAAAGGTTTCGGAATAACCGAAACGTGAAAACCAACACAAATACCAGGTAAGTTCGAATAACTTAAGGTAAACCCATAATATGCCTAAATGCATGTTTTATGAATGTGTGATAGTTGTATATAATGAGGGCATGAAAATCTATGAAATGTGTTAATAATAATAATGAAAAGATGGTAAATGTCCCAGTTGAAGTTAAAAGGGAAATTCAATCGATAAACCATGGCTTTCGTGACTTGAGATACTGCATGTGTTGTAGAAAAGGATTTAGCCCGGACGGGTAACCTTTTGATCTGAAATATAAGAAGGATCTAGCCCGAACGGGTGTTCCTTGAGTGGTCGAGCCTCCTAAAGAATATGTGTGCATTAAGGATTTAGCCTGGACGAGTAATCGATTATGGTCTGAATTTAGCCTGGCCTGGTAATTCAAATGCGAGCTCATTAAGGATGTTTGTCACTATAAGGGATTTAGCCTGGAGTGGTAATCCCGACAACACTCCATGAGTTTATATTACGGAGGATTTAACCTAGACTGGTAATCCCACCGTAAGATGTGAGGTTCGCGGGAGTGCGTACTTGAGAAGATCACTCTTATAACTTGACGGTAAATGGATAATCAATCCAGATTTTTGAGGTACTCAACGGGATTAACAAGAGGTATAGAAATGAAAATGTTGGATGATTACCTCATCTAAGACAAATTGCATGATGAATTATTGTGGGACTAACTTGATGTTTAAGTGCATGTAATAGGAGGCTATCCTTTATTTATTGGATTGGTTGTCTAACATGGTTGTCTGCTAATTAATCAGTAAGTTTACTTTCCAGTTATTCGGGCTTACTAAGCATGTAAATGCTTACCCCTCTCTTTTCCCTGTCTTACAGTGCTCGAGGACTCGTAGAGATTGGAAGACGGTTGGGGTATTGTCAACACTATCTATTTGTCCTATTTTGGTATATAGATACTTCTATTTTGTTACAATAGCATGTATAAGTTTGTGGTTACTTGGTGTTTTATGTCATTGGTTGGCCAATGTAAAGGCTTAAATGTTAAACTTATTCTTTTTGCTACATGGCCATAAGACATGGCTCATTTCGTTGTAAGTTATGACCTACCAACTATGCATGTTTATGTTTGAAATGTTCTTGTGATGATTAAAGGTTGTACTTCATAAATAGGCATTCGTAATGTGATCAAAACATTTGGAAATGGTTAGGCTATAATTGGAAATGAATTGTAATAATGAGCCAAGCTTAAATATGTTTCAATGGGACGGAAATCCTTATCATAAAAAGGGGATAATTGAGTATGTATTTAACCGATGAGATGAGTTAGACATGCAATAGATTCATTGAGGATAGTCCTTGAGTATATTTGGGTCATGTTAAATGCACTTGGGGTTCTTATATGTAAGGAAATGATGAGGGTGACCATTGGCTTGAAATTATAGCCTAAAAGGGGTCCACACGGGTAGACACACGGGCGTGTGTCTAGGCAGCGCGTGAGACACGGTCAACCCCATGGGCGTGTGGTATGGCCATGTTTCCCCTTCTCCCTAAATTTCTTTAGTCAGAATGCATGGTAGTAAAAACATGGGAAGAGACACGGCCGTGTGTCTCAACCGTGTAGAGGGTACAGCCTAGCACACAGGTGTGTGTCTTGGCCGTGTGCCCCTAAATACATGCTGACGTCATAAACAAAATGTCTGGGTTTTTGGACACGGGAGACCACAAGGGCGTGTCTAGGCCATGTGAAAGACACGGGCCAGGGACACGAGCGTGTGCTTGGCCTATGAAAACCCCTATGGGTTCGAGATAGAAAATAAATTCAATTAATCCCACACGAGTTAGGGACACGGGCGTATCCCAAAGTGAACGGGCGTATGCATTGTCTCCATACCGGCGTGTGAGGCTTAAATTAGAAAATTTTCCTAAAATTTTCTTAGGTTCTCAGTTTAGTCCGAAACGATTCTCAATGTATGTTGTGGGTCTCGTAGGCCCATAATAGGGGCATTAAGATGTTGCCTGATTGGTTTTAATTTGGAACAAATTTTGATAACCCGTATTTTCTGAAATGTCAGAGTATGTGCCTGGTAACGCCTCGTACCTACTCTCGGTCTCGGGTACGTGTAAGGGGTGTTACGGTGATCGAATTCTTCGGCAACTTCCGATCCCTGAGCTAGCTTGCCGGAACTACAAAGGGTGGAAAGAGAGGGGAGTAAGCATTAAAGCTTAGTAAGTCCACATACAAATAATATGAAATGGTAGTAAAGAATCAACAAGTAGAAACATAGCAAATATACATAAAGATTATTCATCATTCAAGCCTTTTTGCTTACTCATCATACGGACACATATATATACGTGCTCATCGTAAATCGATCTTTATTAAGGCATTACTCGTAAGTTTAGCATACGTACTTGTAGTCAGAGTAAAGTATCCATAACCATACCTCTTTCATATGTCCTCCTTGGGACTCTCATTACATTCATTATATTACCCGTTGAACTCTCAGAATACTATTGGATACACGGAAACCTTGCACATAAGTGCCACATATACAACGTTGCCGAAGCTACCACACAACATGTAACACATCTATAATGAACTTGGTCCTCTCAATGAGCTCGGATGTTACATGAATTTCATCCATTATGAATTCGGACCTCTCAACGAGCTTGGATGCTCCCATCCATAATGAACTCGGACCTCTCAATGAGCTCAGATGTTACATGAATCGCATCCATTATGAACTCGGACCCCTCAACAAGCTCGGATGCCACATATCTCACAAACCCGGACCACTCAACAAGTTCGGACGTCTTACTTCCTAGTGATATGTCACTTGTATCCTAATCTATTCCTAAGGTTCAAACGGGATTTTTCCTCACTTGCATATAATATCTCCAACGTACTTGTTCGTAACATCGTGGATAACGACCATAATAACATTCATGCTTTCATAACAATCAGCAAGCATATAACTAATAATTACAATAAAACATTTATTACAATATATTAAAACATTAAAACATACTACAACACCATATTATTTGCATATGTACTTACCTCGGTACAAAATGATGATAATCGAGCCTAATCGTCGTGTACTTTATTCTTTCCTCGATCAAGTCTTGGATCATGTTTTTCTTAATCTATAATTCCAAATTTAACTTATTTATTATTCACATTGTTCAAATGGGTCCATAAATCATACTTTTGAAACTTTACATTTTGATCCCTAAACTTTCACATATTTGCACTTTGGTCCCTAGACTCGTAAAATGAAATGCATGCATTTTCTTGGTTATCCAAGCCTAGCCGAGCCTTTACTAAGCTTATATTAGCTCATATTTTCTCTTATCTCACATTATTACTATTCTCTTTTACACTTTTACAAACAAGTCCCTTGTTTAGGTGTTTTCACTAAAAATCACCTAGTAAAAGATGTTCATCATGCCTCAAACATTCATATTCCTCCATTAATCATCAAAATACATGCATGTTGTAAATGGGTCAATTTTCATACATTAACCCTAGCTTAAAATATAGCTAAAAATGGGTAGATCATGCTTCAAGGACTTAAAAAATACAAAGAACGTTAAAAACGGGGCTAGGGAGCACTTATAAATCAAGCTTGGAAATGTTGAACAAAACTCTAGCTATGGCTATTGAGAAATTAGGCCAACACTTGAAGAAGATGGCCACATTTTTGCTTTGATTTTCCCTTTTTATTCTTTTAATTACCAAATAACCAAAATGCCCTTAGAGTTTCTCTTTTACATTTTTCCTATGCATGTCCATTTTTGTCCAAAATTTTAGAAAGTGGTCAATTTGCTAATCAGGACCCTTTAATTCATAATCTAAAGCAATTTCATGCTTAAAGCTTCTAGAATGCAAGTTTTTCACTTTATTCAATTTGGTCCTTAAAATGCAATTAGACATTTTATGCATAGAATTTCTTCATGAAACTTTCACACAAGCATGCATTCATAACATAATCCTTATAAGAATCATATAATACCTATTTCTATCTCAAATTTTTGGTCTCGAAGTCACTGTTCCAACCAAGCCCAAATTCGGGATGTTACACTTGAATACCCAATAAATGATATGAATGATATTTAGCTTATGAAATGGATATGTACAAAAGGATGATGCGATATATTCATCTGGTTTGAATTCTGTAATTATGAAACATGTACAATTTGGTTCTGATATTTAATAGCTTGGTTTCAAATTTTTGAGTAAGTAAACTATGACAACCCGAATTAGGGCCTAATTGGAATAGTGGTTTTGTGACCACAAATCCGAGATAGAAATAATTGTTCTATAATTATTTTGAGGTTTATGATATGATTTCATGATTGAGTGACAATTTCGTGATGAAATTCTATGCATTAAGTACTTAAGTTGAGATTAGGGACTAAATCGAATAATTTGCAAAACTTGTGTTCTAGAAGTTTTTAGTATGAAATTGCTTTGGAATATTAATTAGGAGGTCTTAAATAGCAATTTGACCAATTTCTAAATTTATGGACAAAAATTGGACATGGATGGAATTTTTGGAAAGTTTAGTAGTAAGGGCATTTTGGTCATTTGTATATTAAATGAAATAAAATGGGAAAAATAACACAAAAATGGTCACCTTCTCAATTTGTTGCTGCCGAATTTTGTTCTCCTCCATAGCTAGGGTTTCTTCAATTTTCAAGCTTCATAGTAAGTGATTTCAAGCCCCGTTTTTAATGATTTTTATGTTTTTGAAATCCCGGTAGCTTGATTTAGCTTATGTTAGCAATAATTCAACCTAGGGTTCATATTTGGAAAAATACCCATAGGTGAAATTTGTGTATTTTGGTGTTTTATGATAGAATATGAGGTTTTAAATTATGTTAGACAACTTGTGCTACTCGGTTTTGAGTGAAAAACGAGTAAAAGGGATTAATCGGTAAAAATACCTAATGTTCATAAGTTCATGTTAGAGTGAGAATTTGATGTTTCCATAGAAGAGAAAAATGTTTAGCATGTCATAAAACATAAGAATAAGGGCTAAAATTAAATTTTTGACCTAGGGGCAAAATTGTAATTTTGTAAAAGTTAGGGGCAAAAGCGTAATTTTTCCATAATGTGACTTTTGGAATTAAATAAATAGTATGAGTGTTAAATGAGCTAAATGTGTTGTATAGATCAAGAAAGACGTGGAATCGATCGTGATCGGGGAAAAGAAAAGCTTCCGGACTAAATTATAACATTTCTAAAGTTTGCACCGAGGTAAGTTTGTACATGAATAATTTATCAATTTTTTTTATGTTATTTTATGTTGTTATCATATGAATTGGTGAGTGTCCATAGAATGATTAAATGATGGAAACTTGCAAATTTAATTAGATTATGAATAAGTGTTAACGGTGAAAAAGGAAAGATTTTTCGGTTGAACCCTCGGAACAGGAACAATATGAATGACCCATTGTGAATACACGTGTGTAGTATTAAGTGCAGGCTACTATGTATACCATACTATTAAGTCGCATGTGTAGTACTACGTGCAGGCTACTATGCGTACTCAATGACTTCGATCACGTGTGTAGTACTAAGTGCAGGCTACTACGTGTATCGATGGTGAGGTCACGTGTGTAGTACTAAGTGCGACTACTACGTGTACGGATTGTTGGTCGCATGTGTAGTACTAAGTGCAGAGCTACTATGCGTGTCGAGATAGCTTCGCTATAAGTGTGGAAAGGGAAATATGTGTAAACAATGGTATATTTGTTATTTTTCATTGAGTTCAACAGGAAAATCGATAAAGTGGTAATATGTGAAAGTTATTATAAGGTGGATATGTGCAAATTTATGTTTATGAAAAGTTAGGAGCTATGTGCTTGATAATTGAGTGAATTCTGGCATAACAAAAATGACTAGGTGAAATTATGCAAGAGTGAATGTTAGAAATAAAACAGTGTTGGACAGCAGCATTTATATGATTTTAAAAAGTTACCAAAAATTGTGGAAGTTGAATAAAAATGCAAATGATATATGATATATGCAAATAAAGCTTAATGAGTGTATTTTCACATAAAAGAAACAAGGGAAGCAAAAGAATTCTATATTGTGTGATATTTTAATTCTTGTGAAACAAGGTCTGAATGAATTTGAGATCCACTATTCTGACTTTAGAAATTCACCATAAATTGTAAAAAAATTATTAAGAGTCATATTTTACATGCATGGATTTCCTATTAAGTCTTTTTTAATGGAAACAAACAGCATGGTCGTTGGAATTCTGTACAGGGAGAAATTTGGTTCATAGTGCATAGGGCTCAGAGTAGTCGAACCCTGAAACAGGGGAGACTTTAACTAATAAACTGTACTAATTGACCCGACCAAAATTATAGAAAAATTAGTAGACATATGAGTCTAGTTTTAGGAAAAATTACGAATTGGATTTGAGTTTTGTAGCTCGAGATATGATTTTTTAAACCGGACTCGTAAAATAGCACATCTGAAAATGTGATTATATACTAGTATGATTGTTTTACTTTGATAAATTGAATATCAATTCGTACTTACTTACTAAGCTATATGCTTACCTTCTTTTCTTTTTCTTGTCTTATAGAATTACTAAGCCATTTCGAGATTTGGAGATCGTGGAGACCCATCCACACTATCAATACTTTTTGGTATTTTGTAAACACTATTTTGGAATTATGGCATGTATAGAGGGCTGAATCATTTTGTTATGCGTCATAATTAATTTGTTTTAAAATATTAATTTTCAAAATTTGATAATTTATTTGTACTTATGTATATCTGTTAATGTTATCTATTTTTGTTCAAGCTAGAGGTATTAATTACGTAAGATCAGGTAAATGTGTTAATTCATGTTTTCGTGATATGTAATATTCCGTACCTTGTTCCGGCTTAGAACATAGGTAAGGGGTGTTACATTTATTGGTATCAGAGCCAAGGTTTAGGCAGTTCTCGGGTTTACGTGCTGTGTATGGAAGTCTATCTATACATGCCATAATTATAGTATGATAGTGTGATGACTCTCAGCCCCCGCACAAGGGACTGCGCTAATTGAGGGCAGGCATGAGACACATGATCAGGGAGATGGGGCCTGGGAAGCCTTTCTCCATATGATGAGTAATTGGTACACAAAATTTGTTTGGGCAAATCTGAACGCTCAGCCTCCTCCACCCCCTCCTATTCCTCAACCAGTTCCCGTAGTTCCTCAAGGTGCCGAAATGGTAAGATTGAGCAAACCCCCAGTTGGTAAAATTCGAAAGCAAGGGGCTGAAGAATTTAGGGCTAATATAGATGATGATCCCGAGAAAGCAGAGTTCTGGCTTGAAAATTCTATCAGGGTATTCGATGAGCTTTCTTGCACACCCGAAGAATGTTTGAAATGTGCTATATCTTTACTAAGGGATTCGGCATATCATTGGTGGAAGACATTGGTATCTGTGGTTCCAAAAGAAAGAGTTACATGGGATTTCTTCCAAGAGGAGTTTAGAAAGAAGTATATAAGCCAACGGTTCATTGATAAAAAAACGGAAAGAGTTCTTTGAGCTGAAACAAGGTAGAATGTCTATGGCAAAATATGAACGTGAATTTGTCAGACTCAGCAAGTATGCCCAGGAGTATGTGTCCACCGAAGCTATTATGTGTAAGAGGTTCGAGGATGGGCTAAATGAAGATATCAAGCTACTAGTTGGGATTTTAGAGTTGAAAGAGTTTGTGGTATTGGTCGATCGAGCTTGTAAAGCTGAAGAATTGAGCAACGAGAAGAGAAAAGTTGTGAATGAAACCAGAGACGCAAGCAAGAGGCCAATGAGTAAGTCATTCCAATCTCAGTCAAAGAAGTCTAAAGAAATGAATCATCGGTTGACTGTTTCAACTGGACATTCGTATCGGGATTGTGGGAGATCATATTCGGGTTCTACAGCTCAAGCTACTTCAATGGCGAGTATAGGTAATGTGAGATCTAATAGACCCGAGTGTCAGCACTATGGTAAACAACATTTCGGGGAGTGTTGGATGATTAGCCGGGCTTGTTTCAAATGTGGTTCCTGAGAACATTATATTAAGGATTGCCTAAAAAGGGTTGAAGAAGAAAAATTTCAGAATGCCAGATAGACTAGTTCTGCTAATAGAGGTAGACCTTCGAAAAATACTGGAAGTGGAGCTAGCAGTCAAAGTGTGACAAAGGAATCAACTGGGAAACCGGAAGCTAAAGTACCTACTGGAGCTTATGCCATATGTGCTCGGGAAGAGGCGTAATCTCCTGATGTGATCACTGGTACATTTTCTCTTTATGATACTATTGTATTGCATTGATTGATCCCAGATCCACTCATTCTTATGTTTGTGTGAATTTGGAATCTAGTAAGAGCTTGCCTGTAGAATCTACTAAATTTGTGATTAAAGTGTCAAACCCTTTAGGCAAATATGTCTTAGTAGATAAGGTTTGCAAAAATTGCCCTTTGATGATTCAAGGTCACTGTTTTCCAGCTAATCTAATGTTGCTACCATTTGACGAGTTTGATGTCATTCTGGGTATGGATTGGTTGATACTACATGAAGCCAGAGTAAATTGCAGACAGAAAACTCTTGAGTTGAAATGTGAAAATGGTGAAATTCTTCGGGTGGAAACAAATGTATCAAATAAATTGCCTATGGTGATTTCGTATATGTCTGCTCAGCGATACATGCGAAAAGGGTGTGAAGCTTATCTTACTTATGTATTAAATACTAAAATGTCTGAGTCGAAGCTTGAATCAGTACCGGTAGTCTGCGAGTTCCCAGATATATTTCCAGAAGAATTACCGAGGTTGCCTTCGATCAGAGAGGTAGAGTTTGCTATTTATTTATTACCTGGAACTACACCAATTTCGATCTCTCCATACAAAATGGCTCCGACTGAATTGAAAGAATTAAAAGCTCAGTTGCAAGAGTTAATAGATAAGGGCTTTGTGAGACTAAGTTTCTCTCCCTGGGGTGCCCCTGTGTTGTTTGTAAAGAAAAAGGATGGATCCATGAGACTTTGTATTGACTATCGACAGCTCAACAAGGTGACCATAAAGAATAGGTATCTGTTGCCGAGAATTGATGATTTGTTTGACCAGTTAAAAGGGGCGACAGTGTTTTCAAAGATTGATTTGAGATCTAGTTACTATCAGTTGAGAGTTAAAGAGTCGGATGTGCCAAAAACCGCTTTCAGAACGAGGTATGGACACTACGAATTCCTTGTGATGCCTTTCGGTTTAACCAATGCTCTGGCTATCTTTATGGATTTGATGAATCGAATCTTTCGGCCAAACTTGGATAGGTTTGTGGTTGTGTTCATAGATGATATCCTGATTTATTCTCAAAACGAGTCTGAGCATGCTGAACATTTAAGAATGGTATTACATATTTTAAGAGAAAGGAAATTGTTTGCTAAATTCAGTAAAAGTGAATTTTGGCTTCATGAAGTCGGATTTTTGGGACATGTAGCTTCAGGTGATGGTATTCGGGTCGATCCGAGCAAAGTTTCGGCAATTGTTAATTGGAAACCGCTGAAGGATGTATCTGAGGTTAGAAGCTTTTTAGGCTTAGCTAGATATTATCGGCGCTTTGTCGAGGGATTTTCGATGATCGCCTCTCCTATGACTAAGCTATTGCAAAAGAATGTTAAGTTTAATTGGACTGAAAAGTGTCAACAAAGTTTTGAGAAGCTAAAAGAGCGGTTGACCAAAGCACCAGTGTTAGTGCAACCCGAGTCGGGGAAAGAATTTGTGATCTATAGTGATGCATCATCAATTGGTCTTGGTTGTGTTTTAATGCAAGAAGGTAAAGTAGTAGCTTATGCCTTAAGACAGTTGAAACCGCACGAGAAGAATTACCCGACACATGATTTAGAGTTGGCCGCCATTATCTTTGCTTTGAAGATTTGGCGTCATTATTTATACGGTGAGAAATGCCGAATCTTTACTGATCACAAAAGTTTGAAATATTTGATGAATCAAAAAGATTTGAATTTACGACAACGGAGATGGCTTAAATTATTAAAGAACTATGAATTAATAATTGATTATCATCCCGGGAAAGCGAATGTAGTCGCAGATGCCCTAAGTAGAAAATCTTTGTTTGCTTTGAGAGCTATGGGTACAGATTTGGCCATGTCTGATGATGGTTTGATTTTGGCCGAGTTAAGAGTTAGGTCGCTATTTCTTCAGCAAATTTGTGAAGCTCAGAAGAATGACAGTGAATTGCGAGCCAAGCGAGCTCAGTGTGGATTGGATTGTAACTCAGATTTTTGAATCGGACCAGAGGATTGCTTAATGTTCCGTGATCGAGTATGTGTATCGAAAGATGCTGAGTTGATTCAGAAGATTTTACATGAGGCACACAGTGGTTGTTTGCAAGTTCATCCTGGTAGTACGAAAATGTACAACGACCTGAAGAAAATATATTGGTGGAATGGTATGAAAAGAGATATCTCTGAGTTTGTAGCAAAATGCTTGATTTGTCAGCAAGTGAAAGCTAAACACCAAGTACCTTCAGGTTTACTTCAACCAGTGATGATTCCCGAGTGGAAATGGGACAGAATTATGATAGATTTTGTGACAGGGTTGCCTCTGAATCCAAAAAAGAAAATGCCATCTGGGTAATAGTTGACAGACTGACTAAATCAGCTCATTTTATCCTGGTATGTACGGATTATTCTCTTGATAAGTTGGCTGAATTTTATATTTCTAAAATTGTGAAATTACACGGAGTACCTATGTCTATTATTTCGGATAGAGATCCGAGATTTACTTCGAGGTTTTGGAAAAAGTTGCAAGAAGCTTTGGGTACGAAATTGAATTTCAGTACCACATTTCATCCACAAACTAACAGTCAATCCGAAAGAGTAATTCAGGTACTCGAGGATATGCTCCGATGTTGTGTTTTAGAATTTCAGGGAAGTTGGGAGAAATATTTACCCTTGGTCGAATTTGCCTACAACAACAGTTTTTAATCGAGCATACAGATGGCACCGTACGAAGCATTGTATGGTCGCAAGTGTCGGAATCCTTTGTATTGGACCAAGCTTAGTGAGAAACAGATTCACAGAGTTGACTTGACTAGAGAAACTGAAGAGAAAGTGAAAGTGATTCGTGATTATCTGAAAGCTGCTTCAGATCGACAAAATTCATATGCGGATTTGAAGAGAAAAGAGATTGAGTTCCAAGTGGGTGATAAAGTTTTTTTGAAGGTATCTCCGTGGAAAAAAATTTTAAGGTTTGGCCGAAAAGGCAAGTTGAGTCCGCGTTTCATTGGGCCTTATAAGGTTATTGAAAGAGTTGGACCAGTGGCTTATCGGCTAGCCTTGCCAACAGAGTTGGAAAAGATTCATAATGTGTTTCATGTGTCGATGCTGCGACGTTACCGTTCTGATCCTTCACATGTGATTCCTCTAACAGAAATTGAAATTCGATCGGATATGACCTATGAGGAGGAACCAATAAAGATTTTGGCTTGGGAAATTAAACAGTTGAGAAATAAAACTATAGCCTTAGTGAAAGTATTATGGCACAAACATGGAATAGAAGAAGCTACGTGGGAACTTGAGGAAGCTATGAGGAAACAGTACCCAAACCTCTTTACCAGTAAGATTTTCGGGGACGAAAATCCCTAAAGGGGGGAGAACTGTGACAACCCGAATTAGGGCCTAATTGGAATAGTGGTTTCGTGACCACAAATATGAGATAGAAATAATTATTTTATAATTATTTTGAGGTTTATGATATGATTTCATGATTGAGTGAAAATTTCGTGATGAAATTCTATGCATTAAGCGCTTAAGTTGAGATTAGGGACTAAATCAAATAATTTGCAAAACTTGTGTTCTAGAAGTTTTTAGTATGAAATTGCTTTGGAATATTAATTAGGAGGTCTTAAATAGAAATTTAACCAATTTCTAAGTTTATGGACAAAAATTGGACATGGATGGAATTTTTGGAAAGTTTAGTAGTAAGGGTATTTTGGCCATTTGCATATTAAATGAAATAAAATGGGAAAAATAACACAAAAATGGTCATCTTCTCAATTAGTTGCTGCCGAATTTTGCTCTCCTCCATAGCTATGATTTCTTCAATTTTCAAACTTCATAGTAAGTGATTTCAAGCCCCGTTTTTAATGATTTTTATGTTTTTGAAATCCCGATAGCTTGATTTAGCTTATGTTAGCAATAATTCAACCTAGGGTTCATATTTGGAAAAATACCCATAGGTGAAATTTGTGTATTTTGGTGTTTTATGATAGAATATGAGGTTTTAAATTATGTTAGACAACTTGTGCTACTCGGTTTTGAGTGAAAAACGAGTAAAAGGGATTAATCGGTAAAAATACCTAATGTTCATAAGTTCATGTTAGAGTGAGAATTTGATGTTTCCATAGAAGAGAAAAATGTTTAGCATGTCATAAAACATAAGAATAAGGGCTAAAATTAAATTTTTGACCTAGGGGCAAAATTGTAATTTTGTAAAAGTTAGGGGCAAAAACGTAATTTTTCCATAATGTGACTTTTGGATATAAATAAATAGTATGAGTGTTAAATGAGCTAAATGTGTTGAATAGATCAAGAAAGACGTGGAATCGATCGTGATCGGGGAAAAGAAAAGCTTCCGGACTAAATTATAACATTTCTAAAGTTTGCACCGAGGTAAGTTTGTACATGAATAATTTATCAATTTTTTTTATGTTATTTTATGTTGTTATCATATGAATTGGTGAGTGTCCATAGAATGATTAAATGATGGAAACTTGCAAATTTAATTAGATTTTGAATAAGTGTTAACAGTGAAAAAGGAAAGATTATGAAAAGTTATTATAAGGTGGATATGTGCAAATTTATGTTTATGAAAAGTTAGGAGCTATGTGCTTGATAATTGAGTGAATTCTGGCATAACAAAAAGGACTAGGTGAAATTATGCAAGAGTGAATGTTAGAAATAAAACAGTGTTGGACAGCAGCAGTTACATGATTTTAAAAATTTACCAAAAATTTTGGAAGTTGAATAAAAATGCAAATGATATATGAAAATAAAGCTTAATGATTTTATTTTCACAAAAAAGAAAAAGGGGAAGCAAAAGAATTCTATGTTGTGTGATATTTTAATTCTTGTGAAACAGGGTCTGAATGAATTTGAGATCCCCTGTTCTGACTTTAGAAATTCACCATAAATTGTAAAAAAATTATTAAGAGTCATAATTTACATGCATGGATTCCTTATTGAGTTTATTTTTAATGGAAATAAATTGCATGGTCGTTGGAATTTTGTACAGGGAGAAATTTGGTTCATAGTGCACAGGGGTCAGAGTAGTCGAACCTTGAAACAGGGGAGACTTTAACTAATAAACTGTACTAATTGACCCGACCAAAAATTCTAGAAAAAAAAATTTAGTAGACATATGAGTCTAGTTTTAGAAAAAATTTACGAAATTGGATTTCGAGTTTTGTAGCTCGAGATATGATTATTTTTAAACCGGGACTCCAGAAAACAGCCTGTCCTGAAAATGTGATTATATACTAGTATGATTGTTTTACTTTGATAAATTGAATATCAATTTCGTACTTACTTACTAAGCTATATGCTTACCTTCATTTCTTTTTTCTTGTCTTATAGAATTACTAAGCCAGCTCGAGATTTGGAGATCGTCAGAGACCCATCCACACTATCAATACTTTTTGGTATTTTGTAAACACTATTTTGGAATTATGGCATGTATAGAGGGCTGAATCATTTTGTTATGTGTCATAATTAATTTGTTTTAAAATATTACTTTTCAAAATTTGATAATTTATTTGTACTTATGTATATCTATTAATGTTATCTATTTTTGTTCAAGCTAGAGGAATGATTACGTAAGATCAGGTAAATGTGTGAATTCATGTTTTCGTGATCTGTAATATTTTGTACCTTGTTCCGGCTTAGAACATGGGTAAGGGGTGTTACATAAACGGTATGGAAATGGTTAAATATTGAAACATAGTTTGTATAAGAGAATGTTTGATAAACCATGATTGTGTGTTTGAATATGTGATTTAAATATATGAATTTGACTTGTATGAATAAGAGGTTGGTTATTATTTTACTCTCGAAAAATAACTTTTATAGAGGAAATTATATTATAAGGTGCATGATTTGTATTGTCTATCTGTTCTGAATTGTGTTTTGATTGGTAATGCTTCGTAACCCTAATTCAGTGGCGGATACGATTTAGGAGTGTTACATCTCAGCAGTCATAGAAGAAATTAGTACAAGTAAGCTATCCTGTTCAACTGATTCAACAAGAATAATATTCCCATTTTCACATTTCAGTTCAGTAAACTTACTACCACAGTTTACTAACACGTTATGAACGGTCAACCAATCCATGCCAAGAATTAGGTCAAATTCATCAAACAGTAGTAGCATGAGGTTAGCTGGAAAATAATGACTTCTAATCATCAAAGGACAGTTTCTACACACTTAGTCAACTATCACATGCTTGCCTAGCGGGTTTGACAATTTTATCTCAAATTCTGTAGACTCAACAGGCATATTCATACTAGACACCAATTTCATGTAAATATACGAATCGGTAGATCTCAGATCAATCAAAGCAACAACAAAAATATCGTGAAGAGAAAAAGTACTCATAATCATATCCGGTGATGATGCCTCTTTGCGAGCGCGAACGGCATAAGTCCTTGTAGGCACTTGACCCTCGGACCTCACTGCGTAATCTCTAGGTGCACCTCTTCTGCTAGCCTCACTTTTCGAGTTCATTTGTGGCCTACTCTTAGAAGGAGCATTACCCGATCTCACACCTTGATCTCTATCTAGCGTTACCCGATTTCACACCTTGATCTCTATCTTTCTCGACCATCTCGGGACAACTACGAAGAAAATGGTCTAGCGACCCACATTTGAAATAGCCTCTTTCATTTCCTCGGCACTCACTGAAATGACGTCTACCACACTGTGAACATTCTAGTATGTTCGGTCGAGCACTACCAACACTCGCGTTAGAAGTGGTTTGAGCTTTAGACACTGTATACTGCTTATTCTTATTTCTGTTTGAGAATTCAATAGAAGCATTGGATCGAGTAGTAAACTCCCTCAATTTCTTAGATGAAGATTGAAATGATTTCCTCATCTATCTTTTCCTTGAGTAACGAGACTCAATATCAACTTTTCTCTTCTCTTTGGCTAATTCTTCGGCCTTGCAAGCTCTCTCAACAAGTACCACAAACTCCTTTAATTCTAGAATACCAACTAATAGTCAGAAGTCTTCGTTTAATCCATCCTCAAACCTCTTACACATGATAGCTTCAGTGGATACGCACTTCACAGCATATTTGCTAAGCCTCACAAACTCACGCTCATACTCCATTACTGTCATTCGGTCTTGCTTTAATTTAAGAAATTCCTTTCTTTTCTGGTCTATAAATCTCTGGCTAATATACTTTTTACGAAACTCTTCCTGGAAAAAGTCCCAAGTTGCCTTCTCCCTCGATACAACTAATGCAAGCGTTTTCCACTAGTGATAAGCCGAGTCTCTTAAGAGTGACACCACACATTTCATGCACTCCTCAGGGGTACAAGACAGCTCATCGAATACCTTGATGGTATTTTCAAACCAGAATTCTGCCCTTTCTAAGTCATCATCAATATTGGCTCGAAATTCCTTGGCCTTTTACTTTTGAATTCTATCAACCGGAGGCTTTTCCCTTCTAATCATTTCCACCACTTGGGGAGTTATAGGGGTAGGTTGAGGGATCGGACAGGGTGGAGGAGGTGGAGCATTTGGATTTGTACGAACAAACTCCGAATACCAAGCACTCATCATGTGGAGGAAGGCTTCTCTAGTCCCTCTGCCCTGACTAAGTGTCACGGGCCCACTTTCAACTAGCGCGGTCCCTTCAGCGGGAGCCGGCACATTACTCTCTATATCATCCGGCACATTACTCGCTACATCATCCGCCACTGCTCCGTCGGGATTCATTTACTATATGAAAACACAATTTAAATTCGTCAGGAGTCGTCACACTATCATATTACTTATATGGCATGTATAGCTAGACTTATACACACGCTAGGTTAGTCCAAGAATCGACTAAACCATAGCTCTGATACCACTAATTGTAACACCCCTTACCTGTACCCAATGTCAGGACAAGGTACGAGGCATTACTGGACTCAAACACATGCATACAAACATTTTTGGGTCATAAAATCTAACTCAAATTTAAAACTTCCAAACTTCCTCTTAACATCCCTAATATGGACCTACGAGGCCCAAAACATATTTTGGAAATGGTTCAAGAATAAACCGAACCTTTAAAAAACTTTGAAAATTTTTTTTGATACAAACAGGGGCAAACGTCCGTGTGGAAGGGCGTCATGTCCGTGTGTCCTCTTAACATGGCCATGTTGAAGGCCCATGTAGCTCACACAACCTGAACATATCAGGACACGCCCGTGTCCCTAGCCCATGCCAATTTATTTCTTAATTCGAACCTATAGGGGTTTTTCACACGACCTGGCACATGCCCGTGTCCTCAGCCCGTGTCCCTCACACAGCCATGACACGCCCGTGTACTAAAACCTTCACATTATGTTTCTGACGTCATCAACCATCTAAGAGCACACGGCCAAGGAAAACGCCCATATGCTAGGCCGTGTGGCGAATTTAATTTCACATTTAAGGTGCAGACTTCACACGGCCTGTGCACATGCCTATGTACTATGGTTGTTTCCTCCACACAATTGAGACACACGGCCACGTCTCTGCGTGTGTGGTTACTACTGGGCATTCTGTTTTAGTCAAATTTAGGTGCAGGGGACACACAGCCTGACTACACGCCCATAGGGCAGACCGTGTGTCACACACGGCCTAGACACATGCCCATGTATCTGCCCTTGTGGACAAAAACAAAGCTATCTACCAAGCCTTTTTGCCACCCTTACTTGCACCAACCTATACCACATCAAACATCTCCAATCCAAACATCCACACATCGATTCTAAGCTATTTTCTATCACATACAACATCTCCCACTTATCAATACAAACCATGCAATAACCACATCCATAAAAATCCTCATCAAATGCATTTAGCAATAATAATATTAGCCATCATCCATGGCCTTATACAAAATGAATCAACCTTCATGACAAGCCAACATATTTGGCTAAGACAATCTGACACTTAACAAAAAGACCAAGTCCATATAAATGCCATACTCAAAATGATAAATCTAACTATACCAAATATTCTGATTAATAGTGTGATCGAACCTCCTACGTCCTTTGATCCCCGAACTAGCTTGGCGATGCTATAAGAAAATGGAAAAGAAAGGGAGTAAGCATAAATCTTAGTAAGATACATGTAAATAATTAACAACACTTTACCAAGTAATATCATACTCATAACATGTTATACACTTACACAAGATTCTCGAATGACCATAGATATAACTTACTCATTTTTATCCTCACTATTCATATAACATAAACCGATGCTCAGTTCTCATGAGTTTCATGTAGGTACCTGTACCACTTACAACATAATATTAACTTTTCTCGATTGTGACATAATCTTTAAATCACCCATTGAACCAGTTAGAATAATAAAGGATACCCGATAAGCCTCATACAATGGGTAAAATGCCGATGCCATGTCCCTGACATGGTCTTACACTGGCTTACATAACAATACTGATGCCATGTCCCAGACATGGTCTTACACTGGCTTACATAACAATACTGATGCCATGTTTCAAACATGGTCTTACATTGGCTCACATATCAAGGTCGACGCCATGTCCCAGACATGGTCTTACACTAGCTCTCACAACAATGTCGATGCCATGTTCCAAACATGGTCTTACATTGGCTCACATATAACCCTAATATCATGGCATGAATATCGATCGATTCCTATGGTTCAACCGGGAGTTTTACCACATCAAATCTCGTCATGCATTTTCATAACAAAATCGAGCATTCCATGCAATATCAATTATTCAATGTATAATAACAATAGAAGTGTGATATTTACGTGCAACTTACCTCGGTATACAAAAAGTGGGCGACTAGATTGAATTAGTCTACTAGCTTAGTATTCCCCCGGTCTAGGTCCGAATTCTGTATTTCTTGATCTATAATGAAAACATGTATTTATTTAATCATCACATTAATCAAGGCATTATAAAATTCCTACTTCGACAAAATGATCGTTTTGCCCTTAGACTTTCATAAAATTATGATTTTGCCCTTAGGCTCATAAAATGATTTTCATTTTTCATTAACCAAGCCTAGCCGAATCTACTTTAAGCCTATAGCATCTCAAAATTTCAATTATTTCACACATTTACCACCTATTTTATAACTTGTACAAAATGATCCCTTTTAGGGGTTTTTCATGAAAACCACTTCACTAAAGTTGTTTATTTAACAACCACGATTCATTTTCTTCCATAAAAATTTAGCAAACAACATGAGTACTAAAATGGAAACACTCTAGGCTCTCAACCATTTTGCAAAATAGTCCCCCATTAGTTATCTTATACTATAAGGGTCCTGAAAATACAAAAATCATTAAGAAAGACCATCAAAACCACTTACTTGCAAGGGATAGAAGTTGCTAAAATTTTGAGCTCTCAAAACCCCCTTTTTTGCTGTAATTTTCGGTGGTGAAGAGAAGGAATGAAAAAGATGATAGCTAGCCTTTAGGTTTATTATTTTATTATCAATTAAGTCACCTAACATTTGACTATTCCATGAATTAAGGCTCCATGTCTAGCCACTAACAAATTTGTGGTCTATTTACTCACTAAAGACCTCTACTTTAATGTTCCATAGCTATTTGACACCTTTAGTTAGTAGAAAAAAACTTTCGCACTTTATGCGATTTAGTACTTTTTCAAAATTAAGCATGCAATCACTAAAATTAATTCACCAAAAATTTCAAACACTCATATAATCATGCTATAACAGATAAAATAATATAAAAATAATTTCTCTAACGTCATATTTGTGGTTCAGAAACCACTGTTCCGACTAGGCCCAAAATCGGGCTGTTACATTACTTATTAAAATACTAAGTTGTTGACATAAACATATGTTATACTTAATAATTTAATAAGTTGAATCCTTAGATGATGCCTAAAAAGGTAACCTTGAAGTCGTATCAAACATACACATAAACATATGCTTACATCCATAGGTTGTGATTATATTTATTTTATAATATTGTAAGGTAAGCATTCTTACTCTATAAAGGATGGTCAATATATGTGTGTGTATAATGGTTGTCTGGCCAAAGTCATTAGTTCGAGTTCTGTATGTTTGGGATAAGAAGTATGAGTAATTTTCATGTTAAACCACTACCATCTGCTTCTGAAATGAATGATATGATATGAACCGATCCATAGAAATAGAGTTAAAGGAAATATGTTGTGTAGCCTCTGGTATGGCATATATATATTTCAAGTCGAATTGACATAGGACAATTAAACATGCTACTGAATGATTCTGAAATGGGGAGCTATTAGGAGAGAATGTATATGAATGAAACGGAAACATCTGATACAAATCTAACTTTGAATTTTAGGTATGTCGCTGACATGAAAATGGAATGTCTGTGTTATGATTGTGTTGGTATATAGAATTCGCCCATGTGACACACCATTGGCGTACTGAGTCTGTTTGAGTTCTGTACACGCCTGTAGGCGTACTCTGTGGTTATAAGTGATTCCTTTGCAAGATTGAACTGTGTTATTAGTATCTTTACTTAAGATTTCCATGGAACACACTAAGTTCTTTCGAACTTACTAAGTTACCCCTTTTCATATCAAGCTTTTTGTTAAAGGATGACTTTTTGTAGGACTACGCCAGAGGACATCTGCTTCTATGAAATATCTGTTTATTAAATCTATACATGATAAATGGGGGATGATGATAGTTGTATTTTGAGAATGATTTGTATATAAACTTATGTTTGACAAACTATGTTTTTATAAAGTTTTATTAAAGTTATGGAATGATTTTAAAGTATCATATTTGGATTAATGAAGATATCTTACAATAACTTGTTCTCCATTTGTCTTATACTTTATTTCTTCCATTGTATTGAAGATAACTTCAACACTACAATTTTACAAGGTTTACGCAAGAAACAATTTTAAAGATAGATGTTTACTATGTAGTGACACGTCTGGTTCGCTGGTCCTCGAATAATGGACTTAAATCGCTTAAATTACTAAGTGACTCTATTTTATCTCTCGATCTCAATTTTATCAACTTAAACAAATTAATCCGACTTATTTCTCGATCTCATCGGCTAATCTAGGACTAATGAATTGGTGCACAACAAGATTACCTCTCGGTCTCACTTGTCTAGAAATTCCCTTAGGGAGTCAGTTCCTAAGTTTTTAGGTCTATTCAATTTAGTCCAATTTATTACGATTTAGATCATTGTCCAAAAAGTCAGCTTACTCTCATATCCAATAACCAACCCCTGTTGAGGTTTAGCTATTCATGCTGAAAATAAAAATAATGGACATGTAAATGAAAAGCAAAGAAACCATCAAAATAAAGCTTAATAAAAATATAAAAGTTTGGATTTTTACACCATAAAACTTAAAGAACATGAAACTAAGGGCATTCAACCAGAATATAAGGTAAAAAATATAAAAGGAACAAACTTTAGCTGATTTAAAGTAAAAGAAACTGAAATACATTAAACTAAAACTAGAAATGTCTTACAGACAAGGTACAAAGACTGAAAGTGCAAATAAACCTAAGATATAATGATAACTAACTTAACTAACACTAAGAACAAGAAGCAAGTGCAAGAAAATAAACTCTAAAACTAAGAAAGAAGAAGAGAAAATAGAAACCCTAGAAAAGTTGTAGAAAAACTAAGAGAAAACATAGAGAAATTAAAGCTAAAAACTAAACTAATGCGTATATCTCTCCTCAACCAAAATTGGCTGTTTTAGGCTGAATGTTGATGAAATTTCGTTGCCAAAATTGCCTCTACACAGGCATTGGGTGATTGGTGGATAGGGTGGACAAAGACTACCTTTTTTTTCCAATCTTGTCCCCCTCAGATGTTAGTGTAGCAATACCTAGAAGAGGATATCGCGATACCCTAGTCAATCTTGAACTTGGGGGTTTTCTTTGAGGGTCGATACCGCTATACCACTGAAAGGTGGTCTCCAATCTTCAAGCCTGTTGGAGGTATAGCAATTTCAAGGTATGGAGATTGCGATACCCTTTGCTTTAGTGCTGTTTTCGCTCATTTTCAACCTCCAACACGTCCCTACACAGCTTGAAATGAATAAAAATGAGACATTTACACTTATAAATTTAAAATCTAAAAATTACAAAAAACTATGAAAAAGACATTACTTTGCTTGAAAATAAATTCCTTAAGTATACTGAGAAAGCCTAATTTGCCATATCAAATTATGGCAGATCAACATGCATGGAACTTGAGCTTATATTTATGTGATTTTTTAGTAAGGTAAAATTGTGAATACTTTTGGATTTTAAAAATAAAGTGTGTTAATTTGTACACTAATAATCAATCTTATATTAACATAAAGAAAATAAATAAATGTGGATAAATTTTAAATATTTATAGTCAATATATAAAATAAAACATAAGACATTAAAATTTGGAGTTCACATATACTTACTAATATTTCTAATAATCACGCTAAAACCTGCAAAAACAAATGTATTATTTAAATTAAAAATAACATATTGCTTAGAATACATAATTTATTTATTTAACAAATTAAAAATAAAGTGATGGAGCTTACCTAAAATTGGAAATTTCTCCAAAATTTTGATATCTTGTGGGTTAATTTTCAAAATTTGGAGATATTTTGGGGACATTTTTTATTTTTGAAATTTTATAGGGGGTATGATTTCATTTTTGGCCGATGAATGTATGATTTTTATTGTGTGCGGAGATTGTTTGGGTTTGGGGTTTTAAAAGATTAATGAGTGGGTTAGGTTTAAAATTTAAATTGTTTTTTTACTTTGACCGGTATTGACAGCATGATTTCAACATAATTTAAGACCTAAATCGATACCCACAATTTCGATATGGACCTCCATCAATCCAATTTTTTATTTTCATGTGGCAAAGAATAATTAATCTTACGCCCATATCTTTTCCCATATTATTGGGATTTTACCATGTAATCAGGAAATCCTGTAGGGTTAGACAGACATAGAGCCGGTACCAATAGCAACTTCTACTTAATTGGACCACCTTTCATCTGTATATGACGTTATAAATTGCATGAACTCAGTCTTTCCCAACCCAATCCCCCAAATAGAAGAAATCTCAATCTGCTGGGTTTTGGCCATCCACCACACCTTCCACTTCTTCTTCCCAACTTTTATGTCCCAACCAACATTGATTGCCGCTATTTGTGTTCTTACTCTGTCCCATGTAGTTCAAGCAACAACCTTTACCATAGTAAACAAATGCGATTATGTGGTATGGCCTGGAATTCTCTCAAACGCTGGTGTTCCAACACTTGCTACAACAGGTTTCACCCTCCAAAGAGGTGAAACCAAAACCATTACCGCCCCCACATCATGGGGCGGTCGCTTTTGGGGTAGAACCCATTGTTCGCAAGATTCCGACGGAAAATTCTCATGTCTCACCGGTGATTGTGGCTCCGGGAAGCTTGAATGTTCTGGGAATGGGGCTGCTCCGCCTGCCACTTTGGCTGAATTTACTTTGGACGGTGCTGCTGGGCTTGATTTCTTTGATGTGAGTTTGGTGGACGGTTACAACATTCATATGTTAGTGGTTCCTCAGGGTGGCAAAGGTCAAAATTGTAGCAGCACCGGCTGCGTTGAGGATCTCAATGGCTTGTGTCCTTCGGAGCTTAGGATAATGAGCAGTAACGGCAGGGGTGGCATCGCATGCAAGAGTGCTTGCGAGGCCTTCCGCCAGCCTCAGTACTGTTGCAGCGGCGCGTATGCCACACCCGATACTTGCAAGCCTTCTTACTACTCCCAAGTCTTTAAGACAGCTTGCCCACGCGCCTACAGCTATGCCTATGATGATAAAACCTGCACCTTCACATGTGCCAATGCTGCCGATTACTCCATTACTTTCTGTCCTTCACCGAACACCAGGTAAATTTTCTTTTATTACAGAATGATAACATTTTCTTTATTCTTCTTTTTCTTTTTACAATATTTAATCATGTCATCTGCTTGCTAATATAAACTCGCAAAATTAAAAACAATTAAATATATTATTATTTAAAAATGAAGCGAAAATTTTCGGCAAAAATATTCTTAGGTTTCTCCAAATTTGAGTAAATTTATCTCTCACAAAAAAATCTCAAAAATTAAATTAATTTAATCTTTATTAATTTAAAAATGAGTAAATAAAGACAACAAGTTAATTTATTTTTAATTATACATAATTTTAATTGATTTGATAAATTTAATTTTATTTACATAATTTTTTATTTAGCTTCAATTTAAAAATTTAACAAATTTAACCTCAATATTTATATTTAAATAATTATTATAATATTAATTTATAAAATTAGGATCAAATTTAAAAGAATGTGTAAATTTTAAAATTAAATTTATTATAATAATTAAAATTATGTATAATTGATAAAATATTAATATTTTAATTAGTTGAATTAAATTATTTAATTTTTTAAGAGGAATTAATTTATTTAATTTTAAAATTAAAAGAGTCTGGAGTGGTATTTTTTTTTTTTAAAATTTTAAATAGTGCCTTTTGTCCCGAAAAGAACGTTGGCGTGAAGGGTCTGTCAGCTCAGCCCAATTTTTCACGTGGCTCGGCGACAAACAACAATAATTTGCACATCTGACCGTTGAGGGTAGAGTCAAGACACAAAAGACTCAAACCCATCTGAAGATAGGCTGGGGGTATAAGGGTCCTTTTAGGCGTTCTGACATAATAAAATGAATAGCTGTCTAATTAATGGTCCTTGGAAGATGAAAACTGGGCTCCAGGGGATCTGAATTTAGCGCATCGATCTCTCGTGGAACCGGATCCGGTCCCGCAAATTGAGCCAAATTCTCTGACACACTGAACTCTGAAGTTCTATAATTGGCATCGTTGCTAACGGGAAGTAGGAGATTCTCATAAACTACATGCTTCCAATCCCAACACATTTAACGTAAAAATATGGTAGAACTAGTTTTGGATTATATTTTATTTTTATTTAAAATTGATTAAATTAATATTTATACTTTATATTAAATATTAAATTATTTTTAAAACATTTTATCTATTTTTATTATTAGAACGTGACACATCACCTATAAAATATTTAGTTATTTTATTAATGATATTAATTTTAATAGTAGAAATAAATTAAATTTTTAATTAAAAAGATTAATTTAATTTTAATATTTAATTTATCGATTTATTTAAATAAAAGAGTCAAAATATTTTGAATCTTAATGCGGAAACCTCCACTTACTTTCACCACACATTACCATTGTTGTCAACATAATTAATTATCCAGAGTTCTTTTAACGGTTGGTAATTTGCAGCCAGAAGTCATCGCAAGAGGCGACAACGCCAGGGCAGAACACAGAAACAACAACGGCGATGCCAACGTCACCTCTTGTCGACAACACAATCATGTACGAAGGGTTCTTAGATGAAAGTGAGGCATCACCATTCAGGGTCACCACCTACATATTCGGAATCATTACGGTGGCAATTTGGTGGTGGTGCCAAATCTTCTAATTTATTCCATATACATAGTCGTAAGAAATTTTACTAAATCCCCTATCTAACTTTGGTCCATAGGTGAGGTGTGGGATGTGCTGGGTCTCATGGTGACATGGAATCCAGTCATGACAGAGAAAGCTCACCTGTCAATTGAATTGTATTGAAGCCCCCCCTTCATAATATTTGCAACTGCAACATGCAAGTGTTGGTGGGGATGAAGGGCCTAATGCACCATATTCTGGCTTTTAGGTTTATGGAATATTTTTCTTAGTTTTCTGTTTAACTTTTATATTATAGGAAGGATAGTATTCATTTTATTGCTGGTTTTCAGGAATCTATCAATAATTAATCATTTTTATTACACCAGTTTTTGTCTTAATGTTCCACCTCAAAATCATAATCATATTTGATTTTTTATTTATTTATAATTACAAGAAATTTTTACCAATTTATAATTTATGGATAAAGTTATACTAAATAAATGTATGAAGCAATAATTATATATAATTTTAAAATTTTAAAAAGTTATCAATATAAACTATAAAAATAAATTTTACTTTTAAGAGAAAAAATATTATTAAACTTACGCTTAGAATGTTTTTGTATAATATTTTTTTTCTAATATCATGCGTAATTCATTGAGTTGAAATTTGAATGTTTAATCATTCATCAATTAATGATTAGATGGCTTAAAATCCTATCCCCATCCCTTTTCCTACAATATGTACTGATTAAAAAGAAGAAGCAAGGATTATTTATTAGAAAATAATTAAAAATATTATAGTGACATATTAAATAATAATATTGTAATAAATAATGAAAAATATAAGTTATTATAACACAATAATTATAAATGTCATCATTAAAAATTTGAAAATTGCTTAAGTTATTAATAAGAATAAATTTTTATACATTTAGAAAACAATTTTAGACGTTAATTTATATCAAAATTTCAATTTAGCTCACAAGTGTATATCATTAAAGTATATGTTTTAAAATTACAAACCTTTTAAAATAAAAAAAGTGTTAATTCAGTTTTTCGGTAATTAGCAATTAATAAAGCAAATATTGATAGCAAATTTCATAATTAAAGACTAATTTTGCGGGATGCTAGGCAGTGGGATTTTCAAAGGGAATTGGAACGTGTTGTGTGCTACAAACAGAGCTATGGGGAGCGTTTATCGGACTGCGGCTTGCCTGGGATTTTGGTTTTTTAAGAGCAGTATTGGAAGTATTAAACACCCCAAAAATATTTACTCTATCTTGATAAATGGAGAAATTTAGTAGAATTTTGATATGAATTTTTTTCCAGCATTTCATACAAATTTCTTGTAGAACCTTCATCCCAAAACCATATCTCCCTTCATCATCTCCATCTTCTAAAAGGCCTGAGTTTGAGCACTTATATGAGAAAGTGAGTTAGAGAGTTGAACAGATAAAATTAAGGTATGAGTTTTATAGTTTCCATCATCTACATGCTTAATGTTTATTTTTAAGTATTGAGATTTTGAACCATATTAATGGCTATTTATTGATTATGTGTTAATGAGTATTTATCGTTTATGAAAGAAATTGAAGAAGGAAAGGAGAATGCTAACAAAGGAAAGGAAAAGTTAGTCGATTAAGCTTGATTTAACCTTCTCCAACTCTTTTGATTACTTTTTATGTGGTAAGATATATTGAAAGCCAATTAAAACTCCTATTTGAAATTAATATTGCTTTTAATTGAATTGAATACATATTATACTATATTAATGTTTTATGATCTTGAAAATGTTGTTGATGGCAAAAACATAACTTTATAAATGATTTTCTAGTTAAGTCTGGAGATGTTAATGGGAGTTGAATCTTGATTTGATGATTTAATATTATGAATGAAATTGTGACTTCGTATTGTAGTCATTTTTGCCTAGGATATTGTTCTAAACTTGTAAACTTGATTCATGATGCTAATATTGACATTATGGGAATTCTAAAATAAGGCCTTAATAGCTTAGTTAAATGGTTAGGATACAATTGGCATGCCAATAGGGGACTCCTATTTTCGTACTTTGATGCTTCTGTTTCTAGCACTTCAATGTAATCTTGATTTGGTCTTCAGACACCTGTGCTTCAGCGCTCCTGTTATTATAGTTTCGGATAATTAGTCTCAAGTATCCTATCTTTATTTTCAAGGCATACTAAAGGTTGAAGTTAACTAACTCTGATTTATGAGAATAACTTGATTATGGCATGATATAAACTTATACGTAAGTCATTCAATGAAATTAGTTGTATGTTCCCATTGTACTAAACTGCTTATAGTTGTTTTGAATTGACATTTAGATGCCATTCACATTTCTTCTAAATGAATTATATAATCTTTTATATTATCTAGATCTCAATTTTGAATGTAGGTATTTAAGGTTTTATCCATATTATTTTATTAAGCTTTATGCTTAACCTGCTATTATGTTTATGCATAGGTCTTCTGAATCAAGGTCTCGTGCTTCTCGAGGTTCACAAGCATGCACCATAGTCATCATTAAAGATTATGAAACAATTGTATTTGTGAATGATACCTAGCGACATGTACTAAAGAAGTCATTTAGGGGTGCATATATGATTGTTTCATATAATTTGTAACGGCGATATCTATTTTACTTATTTTGGTTGGTCATTTTGGTTGGTCTTGAGCCACATACTAAATTTACTTTCAATGTATGTATGCATGCATGCATTGTTTTTTTTTTCATGCTTTAGTTTGGTTATTGAGTGTTTTTATATAAGTTTAATATGCTAGCTTAACATCTTGAATGTTTTGACATGTTTTGCCACATTTTGACTATGTTTCATGAATAAGAATGTTGGGCTTTTGATTTCTTTTGAACATGTTTTTATAAAAGTCTAGTTTGGAGGTGTTTCGGAATTTTTTTGTTGCCATTAAAATGTGATTTTTAAGTTACTAAAGTAAGGTTTTTGATATGGTGAAGTTTCCTGCTTAAAAACGAGAGTTTTGAGGCAATTTTTTTACCTAAGAACAAGGGTATCAATACTTGGCCCTAAAGGGACCGGACCCCAATCAACAGGATGCGTCAAAAATAGTACAGGGACTAAGGTTTTGGTACTTAAGGCCTAGGTACCATACCCCTTGTACCTTTTGGAGTCACTGCACTGTTTAGTGCAAAAAGGGCCCTTTAAGGCCCGAGTTTGGTCCTGGACACCTCTAAACACTTATAAATTGTTTTAAAATGATTTTAGTAAAATTTTAGAATTGTAAAATATAGTTTATCCATTTCTATGATTTTATTAAAAAAAATTATCATTTATTTTCTTAAATAAAGTATTGAAATCTGCTCTAAAAATGTCCTATTAGTATCTCTCGTTTGTACAGGCCATTGGGATGGACGAGTAGTGTTACAAAGTTTATAGTGTTGTTATTGTTCAATTACCTAGGGTGAGGAACAAGAGATGCACCATAATGTGGTGTTGCGAGAACTGAAGGAATTATTGAATTGGGAATATGAGGTTCAAGTGCAACATGTGTAATGGGAAGGGAACAATGTAGCGGATTACATGGCGGTGTTGGCAAGAGGAAGAGGAGTGGGAGAGCAGTTGCACCGCGTTTTTTTCTTTTTTCTTTTTTTACGAAAAGAGAGTAATAATTTTAAAACAATAATGAATAATAGAAGTTAACCATTGAAAAGTAGTAATATATAATTGATAACAAAAGGTAATTTATAAATACGACCACTCCATTGTTAAAGAGGTTTAATTTGACCATTTAACTATCAAAATGTCAGTTTAGGCACCAATCTTATTGTTACTAAAAATCTTGATTACTCAATTATTATTTACTAATAATTAGGTTACAAAACAATATAATATCTATAAGTTGTCACAATATTTAACATCTTACATGGTAATGGCCACGTGGTATTATGAGAACTTTTTAAAATAATTTATTTTTGGATTTTTTGCAAATTTTATTCAGTTCACCTAACTTGTAAAATATTTACAATTTGGTCATTACATTTATAAAATATTAATCTTTTGTCTTGGCATTATGAGAATTTTCTTATTCCTATTGTAATTTCTTGATTTGGTGATGTAGTTTGTAGTAATTACTTAAAGAAAAATTCCAAAAATTAAGTTTAAAATATAATAACTAAAATAAAATAGAATTTAAATATATTTTAATTTCATAAAAAAGTGAAACCTCCTTTGGCAATTAAATATTGATTATTGAGACAAAAATTTAATAAAGTAAGTTTTGACAAACATAAAAATTGGTGATCAAATTATAAATTTTCAAATTTTGGTAACTAAATTATAACTTCTTGAAAAGTTAAGTAGTCATAACTATAATATATTTACTCTTAGCTTCAAACTATAATAACTCAAAAATAAATGATAAGTTGTACGTTGGATGATGTGGTAGTACTACGTGTCATCATACATGTGTTTAGAACTTCTCTCATCCAACTGTTAGTATCTAATGATTGGGTGACTAAAAATTTTAATATCCTCAATGATGGTGTATAAATTGATAATTTTATATACTTGGATGTCTTGGTCCAAACTTCTCTAATAGTTAAGTGGAAAATAGTCTTATTTATGTAATTAATTCGTAGCATATAACAAATTCCATAATTAAAGAAGATTGGTAAATAGTAATAAATTATTGATAGCGTAAAAAAGGTTACCAACTTTTTAGTAAAAATGCTATTATGACACCCTATACAACCTGGTTGTCAAATTCGAATGCATAATGCCACATTATGTTGTTGAAGCAACTCAGACTATCTCAATTTAGTTTAATTAACTTTCAAATGAAAACATGGCAAGAATTCACATTTTGACATGTTATGCTAATGATATATGTTTAAATCAAGACCGATAGGGCCCGTATGTATTATCTACCGCAATTCGTTGTGTCAAATTAAAGTCTTTTCGACACTTAATGAGCTTATTTTCGGACTATTTTATTAGTATTTCAAATAGTTTTACAATTTAGTAGTCTAGATGCACTTTTAGTAAAATAAGTATTTTTATGCATATTTTGGTATTGTAACAATTCGTTGGGCCAATATGGGCCTAGGGTAGGATTGATGAGCCAATTTAGTGGAACTTATAGAACATTGGAAATTTAAATTTACTTAAAGTACAGATAAAAATAAAAGAATAGAATATTTAAAACTAATAGAAGAACTTTATGAAAAACATAGATTTGTTTACTTTATTCAATTATCATTATATGTTAAATTATTACACTACAGCAGTAGTAGTTCTAGTAATTCGATAATCTAGAAAACTTAAAGGTTACTAGTTATAAATCTGATGAAGAAAACACTTCAACAGATGAGGAAAAAAATATAGAAATTACAGAACCAATGGATACTAAAGAAAATGAAGAATTAATATGTGGATATAGTTGAGGTAAATTTAATCCAAATGAAATAAACTATGCTATATATGAAAAAGAGTTATTAGCAATTAAAAAAGGAATAAAAAATTTTCTTATATATTTAGCACCTGAAAAATTTATTATAAAAACTGGTAATCAAGCGGTTAAACAATTTCTTACTAACAAAAGTTTCGAAACTGTATCTAGGAGAATTAGATGGTACAATGAATTATGTATGTAACGCCCCTGTACCCGAGACCATCGCCAGAGTCGAGCACGAGGTGTTAACGGACTTAATTCATTAATTAAACAGCTCAAACAATTTATTTTTAAAATTTCCAGACAAGCTGGCTAACTACATCACAGTCGCTTAAAAATTCATATCTCGAGTTCCGAAACTCAAAATTAAGCTTCGTAAATTTTCCCTGAAACTAGACTCATATATATATCTAATAATTTTTTCTATAATTTTTGGTCAGGCCAATTAGTACAGTTTATTAGTTAAAGTCTCCCCTGTTTCAGGGTTTGGATACTCTAACCCCTATGAACTACAAATTAAATTTCTTTCTGTAAAGAAATCCAATGACTATCCTGTTTGTTTCACTTAAAAATAGACTCAATAAGGAATCCATACATATATATTTTGAGTCCTAATTATTTTTACACAAATTATGGTGAATTTCTAAAGTCAGAATAGGGAATCCAGAAATTGCTCTGACCCTGTTTCACCAAAACATAAATATCTCATAAAATACAACTCTTTTACCTATTTTGTTTCTTCCACATGAAAGTAGATTCATTAAGCTTCAATTCCATATTTTATTCATCATCTAATTCTATCTCTACTATTTTTAGTTATTTTTCAAAATCACGTCACTACTGCTATGTGATTCTGTTTTATAGCCAATTTCACCATTTTATAGATTTCCATAGATTAGTTAGCACATAAAGCATACATGTTATCAAATATAATCTCGATTAGCCACTCCAATAGCTAATCATTTTCAAACATTTCCATGCCATCCATGAGCTATATCATAAGATTATATACACAAAAGGATTATAATGCTATACATGCCATATTCCCAAAATATGCAAGCCACCATACCGAGATGGTCCGTTGATAGTGTGAGCGTGCCTCCGACCATCCTGATCTCCAAACCAACTTATCAAAACTACAAGGAATGGAAGGGAAGGAGTAAGCATAAATGCTTAGTAAGTTCACATGCAAATAACAAATAACTTAACAAAGCAATTATACCAACCAACATTAGCATAATATCACCAGACATATATCACATTTCTATTCATCATTCATCGTCTTACTACATTATTGTTGTCGTATCAAGTCTCAACCCGAGGGTTAAGTACATACCTGTCCAAAGTGCCCATTCCACAACACTTACCAATACGTCACTTGCATCTTGATTATTCTTTCATTTCACTAGAATTTTACCCGTTGAACACATCGGAATATAACTCGGATACATGGAAAGTTTGCACATAAGTGCCACATATGTAGCCAAGCTACCATGTAACCCGCCCATAAGCGAACTCGGACTCAACTCAACGAGCTTGGGCGTTCCCGTCCATAAGTGAACTCAGACTCAACTTAACGAGCTCGGATGTCTAGTTACATCTCACGAACTCGGACTCAACTCAACGAGTTCGGACGTTCGCATCCATAAGTGAACTCAAACTCAACTCAACGAGCTCGGATGCCTAGTTACATCTCACGAACTCGGACTCAACTCAACGAGTTCGAATGCCCAAATATCTAAATCTATTCCTAAGGTTCAACGGGACTTTCCTCGTTCGTACTCCTTTACCATTCTCCTTGGAATACCCATGACGATACTTCGGTAGTCTTTCATATTTTTCACATAATTCATAAAATTTTTGCATATTGTCCAACAATGACCACAAAGCATAGAATTGCATGATAACAATCATAATATCGTATAAATAGCATTAAATGATTTAAAATAACGGTTATATTACAATATTTACATTTCAACTTACCTCGTATGCGAAAATGGTCATTTTTACCATTTTGTCCACAACTTGGTATTTTGTCAATTTTAGCCCGAATTTCGATTTTCCTTGCTCTATCATTTCAAATATAGCCTAATTAGGACTCATATTATTCAAATCAACCGAAAATCATATTTTGAGAAAATTATAATTTTGCCCCTAAACTTTCACATATTTACACTTTTGCCCCAAATCTCGTAAATTAAACTTCATCATATTTTCTTATGTTTTATGATATGCTGATCATTTTTCCCTTCTACAACAACATCCAATTCTCACTCTAACATGTACTTATGAATATTAGGTATTTTTATCGATTATGTCATTTTAGTCGTTTTGACGTAAAATCACTTAGCAAAAGTTGTTTAACACAATCTCAAGCTTCATATTCTACCATAAAACATCAAAATTCATGCATATCATTCATGGGTAAATTTTTAAATATAAACCCTAGCTCAAAATATTGGTAGAAACAGGTAAATCGAGCTATGAGGATTTCAAAAATGTAAAGAACATTAAAAACGGGCATAGAAATCACTTACAATCAAGGCTTAAAAGTGTTGAAACCCTAGCTATGGTGGAGAGCAAAATTTGGCAGCAACTTATGGAGAAGATGATCATTTTTGTGTTATTTTTCCCATTTTATTTCATTTAATATCAAAATGACCAAAATGCCCTTGCTTATTAAACTTTCAAAAATTCCATCCATGTCCAATTTTTGTCCATAAACTTAGAAATTGGTCAAATTCCTATTTAAGACCTCCTAATTAATATTTCAAAGCAATTTCATACTAGAAACTTCTAGAATGCAAATTTTGTAACTTATTTAATTTAGTCACTAACTTCAAATTAAGCACTTTATGCATAGAATTTCTTCACGAAATTTTCACACAATCATGCAATCATATCATAGACCTCAAAATAATCATAAAATAATTATTTCTATCTTGGATTTGTGATCCCGAAACCACTATTCCGATTAGGCCCTAATTCGGGATATCACAATGTACTTTTAATTTCGAAGTTTTATACGTGAAAGGTACTGATAATATTATTACTGATTATATTAGTAAGCCTTATGGATAGAGGTAAAAAACCTCTAGAATAGGTTGGAGAATGGACTACTGTCCATAAAAAACCCAACAAAGGGAAGTTAATAAATCCTAATCAAGGATTTGTTACTATATCTCCACAGGCATCATTTTATCCTAACCAAGGATATTATGTTCCTTATCCAATGATAAGACAACCAGTTAGATCTCAATTATCTTTTACACCAAGAACGGTAAGTCAATACCCTTGGTCTCAAGATCCAAATTCGGCATTTCAAACCAGTTATTCTGAAATTATTAAAGGAGTAGAAAATTTGTTGAAACAACAACAACTTCCAGAAATAAAAGATTTTTATAATCCAGGTTTACCATCAGAATTATATAATTTTATTAATGAAATATGGAAAACCCATATTTCTGAACAAAGAGCAAATTTCAGAAGAGCTCTTACTAAATTTTCACAATTTTTAGTTGAAAAACAACTAAAGAAAATGAAGCACATGATTTATTAATAAAATCTATTTTATATAGAGATCGGGAAGAACTTAAAATAGAATATATGGATATTAAGGAGATAAACAATCTTCTTAACATATTTCAATATTTTGATCATAAAGGAACAAACAGGCCTATTATGAATAAAATATTTAGAATATGTTTATATAATAAAGTTAGAAAAATATTACCGGTAGAAGTTTTACAAAAAAATAAAATAAAACTATTTGCAACAAACAAGCTCGATTTAAAAATACTTTTTCAGAATATTTCTTACAAGCATATGTTTTTACAAATGATATAGATGAAAATTTTCCTTCTATAAAATTTAGACTTGATCATGAACCATTTGATATAAAAAGTATCGAATGGGGTTTTGTTAAAGAAATAGCAGTTCAAAATTTTTCTTTCAATTTATTAAAAGATTTTCCTGCAATTATTAAGTTTATATTATCAAAAATAGTAAATCAATGCTATTTTTACTATTATTTCTATATTCAAATATGTAGCCTTATTGGTATTACTGAAAGAGAAATATTTTATCAGTTATATCAAATTTGGATTATTCAAAGAATGATTGAAAGCCCCAAGTTATCAACTGTCAAAGAAGACAAAGAACACTTGACAAAAAACATTGACAAGTGTTATAATAATTTTAATTATTATCAGACCCAAGCAGGGATTGATTTAATGACAAGAGCTCAACGTGTACTTCAATGTTAGAATTACAAACTTTGGACTAATGGAAGAAGGATAGTGACTGATGATACTAGAAATATCCAAAATTATAGAGATGAAGAATATGTGCAATTATTAAAAAAGATAGCTGAAATGGAGATCGATGATTTTCCATCACAAATAATAGATGAAATCAGAAACACATGGGAGCTTTGAAACTCAGCAAGACTGTCACTATCACCAGATTCATTACATCTAGATGAAATAGAGTTAATGAATCTAGATAATATCCTAGAAGGATAAAAGCAAAAAGGTTACGTGGAAGATCCTCATTCAAGTTCAGAGATAACTTAAACAATAAGGCATCCAGATGAAGACAAAAAAGAATTTTGTATACATATTTTTACTCTATTTCCTATAGAGTCTATATGTTCTGATGCTACTCTAGCCTTTTTACTGTTTTTTTTCTAGATAATTTACATATTTTTGTATACAAATTTCATCCCATGGTGGTGGTAATTTATGAAAATATTGGTTTTTCCAAAATTCTATATTTTCATTTTTTAGTTTTCGATATTCATGAAGAAATTTTTAAAAAAATTCTTCTAAATATCTAATATCACGTAATTTAATTTTTGACAATATGTAACTAGATATGTAACAACCCGTTTTTAGGGTTAATCAGAACAGTGGTTTTGGGGCCACTAAATCCGATGAGTAGGTTTGTAAATATTATATTTAATATTTATGAGTTAATTGTGAGTTTAAAAAAAAGGTTTTTGATATTGTGATTTTTGTTTTATAAGCGATTTATTAAGCTCAAGTGGTATGGCCCTAAGGTCAAGTGGGTTTAGAAAATGATGTATCGAGACCTCATTTCTATAAACCGAGTCGTAAATATTTTATAAATATTTACGAGTGGAAATAAGATGATATTAAAGTTTCGTTGAAAAATTTTATTGTTTTGATAGTTAATTAAGCAAAAGGACTAAATCGCATAAGCGTAAAGTTGTGTTCTATAAGTTAAAGATATTAAATAGCTATGGAATTAAATAGTGGGAGTCCTTAAGTGGTAATTGTTCCATAATTGTTGATAGTGGAATTCCATGGTGTAACACCCCGTACCCGAGACCGTCGCCGGAGTCGGACACGAGGGGTTAACGGGCTTAATCCACTTATTTGCACAGTTCATTTTAAAATTTTCCAGACAGCTGGCTAACTGTGTCACTGTCACCTTAAAAATCATATCTTGAGTTCGACAACTCGAAAATCAGTTTTGTAATTTTTCCCTGAAACTAGACTCATATATGCATCTAAAAATTTTTTTCTATAATTTTTGGTCAGGCCAATTAGTACAGTTTATTAGTTAAAGTCTCCCGTGTTACAGGGATCGACTACACTGACCTTTGCGCATTACGACTTGGATATCTCCCTGTACAGGGCTTCAATACTGATGTCGTTTGTTTCTACAGAAACTAGACTCGAAAAGGAATCTGTACATATATGGAATGACTTCTAATTATCTCTGGTAAATTTATAATGAATTTCCAAAGTCGGAACAGAGACTCCAGAAGCTGTTCTGGCCCTGTCTCACGAAAACTTAAATATGTCTTAACATACTGTTCATATGATTGTTTCGTTACTTTCCTATGAAAATAGACTCGTCAAGGTCTGTTTACATAATTTATTCACTATTTAATTTTATTCCTACTATGTTTAGTGATTTTTCACATCCACGTCATTGCAGCTGTCAGCATCTGTCTTTAAGGTAGGCTTTACCTATTTCATAGTTTCCATGATTCAACTAGCCCATTTAACATAAATAGCACAAAATATGATCATGATTAACCATCCCAATGGCTAATCGTTTCCAAACATTTCCATACCTCTTAATGAACAACATACAATGATTATAATACCATGCCCAAAGTATACTTAAGCCATTTTCGCATGGCTATCCAAATTTACACAAAACCGAAAGGTACATGACCTACAACAAAAGGGTAGTCCTATACATGCCATTTCAAAGTCCAACCAAAAATATACCGAAAGGAGCTTTGATAGTGTGGGCGACTTTGACTTCAAAATCCCGAGTCCGATAGCTGAAGAACCAAAATCTATAAAACAGAGAATCAAAGAAAACGGAGTAAGCATTTAATGCTTAGTAAGTTTGAGCCATGAATTTAAACACAACCAAAGTATAGCATTCATGTAGCTAAAAGATAATTTCATATGCACAAATTCTCAATATCATACTTACTTCACATTACCAACCCTTATATTCATACACAAAGATCAACTTAGACAAAGGTCGGTAGCTCATTTATCAACTGAGCGAATACTTATTTGTAAGAGCTCAACTAATTCAAGCACATACGAAACATGCCTCATTGTTGGGATTTCACAAGCGTATTAACTGAAATTTTTACAGCAAGTTCATTCATTCCCGAATCACGTACCTTCGTAGTTTAACCGGATATAGCTACTCGTTCAAATACCTTCGGGACATAGCCCGGTTATAGTAGCTCGCACAAATGCCTTCGGGACTTAACCCGTATTTAGTAACTCGCACAAATGCCTTCGGATCTTAGTCCAGATTTAGTAACTCGCACAAATGCCTTCGGATCTTAGTCCGGATATAGTCACTTAGCACAAAGCCTTCGGGACTTAGCCCGGACATCATTCGAAGAACCATGCACACATATATCAATAAATCATGACACATCCATATTTCATTTTCATTACCAAAGCTCAACACAAGACACTTATCATATTTACAATTTCGGCTCAATAGCCACATACAAAGAGCATGATTTTGATTTACTTAAGACATAATCTAATCGAATCATAATTTAAGTTCCATTACTCGAAAACTTACCTCGGATGTTGTCGAACGATTCTGATGGCTATTCGACCACTTTTTCCTTCCCTTTATCGGATTTAGTTCCTCTTTGCTCTTGAGCTTAATTTAACAAATAAATTGATTTAATCATTTGAGCATCGAAAAGAGGAACTCAAGGTACTTAGCCCATATATATTCATTAGACATTAAAGTCACATATGTACGAAATCGTGAATCAAACTCAACACATTAGTTAATATTCTCCTTAGCCGAATTTTCTAAGTCAAGAATAAGCCTTCAATATGCTTACCTATGGCCGCACAAACACATCAACCTATGTACTCATTCATGTGGCCGAATATGCATGTCTATGTTGAGGCCAATTATATACTCAATACCACACACAAATGGCATACATTTTACTAACTAATGCATTACATATTATAACTCAATACGCATCCATCATTTACTCCATAACCGAAACACCATTATGTGTAAATATATACCTTGATATATTGTATATGTCATACCAATACATCATGTGCAAACATATATATATATATATATATATATATATATATATATATATGCAAGGGCGAATCACTAAGTTGATTATAACCAAACATAAACATAAATCCAAAACACAAATCTTACCTACCATGCAATAAGCATAAATCATACTTATGAATATACCATGGCCGAATACATCACAACACCATACCATTTCAATTTTGGTCATGGTTAAACAAAGAACTTAATGTCTCACTCAAAAATGCTAAAAAGAAAATCCAAGAGTCGTCAATCCACCATCACATGTATCATCAACAAGCTTCACATTTAGCATGCAATGGCATTAACACAAAATCCACCTTGGCCGAATATCATCCCCATGACATAGCAAAGATTTGAACCATGGGCTAATTAGAACTCAAGCTAGCAACTAAAGACATGTATGAATCTCATGACACAACATCAAACATACCTTAATCTAGATACAAGTATGGCTGAACCTCCTCCTAATTCTTTTCCAAACCAAACATGAAGCAAGAACTCCTCCCCTCTTCCTTAGAATTTTCGGCCAAAAGAAATGAAAAAGGATGAAAATTTTTTTTTTCTCTTTCCTTCACTCACGGCAATAGGGGGGAGAAACACTCATACACATTCTTTCCTTTTTTTTTTCCATTTCTTTATTACCCATACTTCTTATTTTATTTTTCCTACCATACATCACTAACATAACATGTTTGTGACATGTTTCCACTCATAGCATGGCCGGCCACTACTAATTAGGGGGGAAATTTGACATGCAAGTCCCCCCTTTTTATTACATGCACTATTAGATCCTTATAGGTTACCCTATCACATTTCGAAAGTATCACACATAAGTCCTACTAACTGAATTCACATGCAATCGACTAAATCGAAGCTTGAAAATTTCACACATTCATATTTACATATTCTAGACAATAATTATCACATTCAAATATTTTGGTGCCTCGGTTTAACGGTCCCGAAACCACTTTCCGACTAGGGTCACTTTAGGGCTGTCACAACTCTCCCCCACTTAAGAAATTTTCGTCCCCGAAAATCTTACCGGTAAATAGGTTTGGGTATCGTTCTTTCATAGAGTTCTTGGTCTCCCAAGTGGCTTTTTCCATTCTGTGTTTGAGCCATAACACTTTCACTAGCGGAACGCTTTTGTTTCGCAACTTTTTCACTTCACGTGCTAGGATACGAATCGGTTCTTCTTCATAACTCATATTGGCTTGAATTTCGACCTTTGATGGACTAATTATGTGCGATGGATCAGATCTATAACATCGAAGCATCGAAACATGAAAGACATCGTGAATCTTTTCAAGTTCAGGGGGCAAAATCAATCGATACGCAACTGGACCGACTCGTTCGGATATTTCATATGGCCCGATGAATCTCGGACTCAATTTGCCCTTACGGCCAAATCTGAGTATCTTTTTCCAAGGCGATACCCTAAGGAACACTTTGTCTCCCACCTGATACTCAATATCTCTTTGTTTTAAATCCGCGTACGACTTCTGACGATCTGATGCTGCCTTCAGACTCTCACGAATTATTTTTACTTTCTGTTCAGCATCTTTAATCAAGTCCACTCCGAAAATTTTACTTTCACCGAGTTCGGTCCAAAACAATGGCGTACGTCATTTACGCCCGTATAAAGCCTCGTAAGGTGCCATCTTAATACTTGATTGAAAACTATTGTTGTAAGCGAATTCAATCAAAGGTAAATACCGTTCCCATGGACCACTAAACTCAAGGATGCAACATCTCAACATATCCTCAAGTATCTGAATTATCCGCTCGGATTGACCATCGGTTTGTGGATGAAAAGTGGTGCTAAAATGCAGCTTGGTGCCTAAAGCTTCTTGCAATTTCTTCCAAAATCGCGAGGTGAATCTCGGATCTCTATCCGACACAATAGAAATCGGTACCCCGTGTAATCTCACAATCTGAGAAACATACAATTCAGCTAGTTTTTCCAATAAAAAATCCGTGCGTATGGGGATAAAGTGAGCTGACTTAGTCAATCTATCAACAACGACCCAAATCGCATCTTTCTTACTTGCCGACACTGGCAGCCCAGATACAAAATCCATCGTTACTCGATCCCATTTCCATTCAGGTATCATGATTGGTTGGAGCAAACCCATAGGCACTTGATGTTCCGCTTTCACTTGCTGACATATTAAACACTTCAAAACAAAATCGGAAATGTCTCGTTTCATACCATGCCACCAAAACTGACGTCTCAGATCGTTGTACATTTTCGTACTCCTCGGGTGAATTGACATTCGGCTACAATGAGCTTCGTTCAGAATCATCGAAATGAGTTCTGAATTTCTTGGAACACACCACCGGCTTCGAACCTCAAACAATCGTCGTCATCCATTTGAAACTCGATTCCATATTCAAACACATTCATTTCGTTTTGCAACCAATTCATCATCGACTTTCTGGGCTTCACGAATTTGATGAGTCAATAATGGTTTGGCCTTTAATTCCGCTAGTAACACATTGTCGGGTAGAAACGACAAGTGTACATTCATCGCTCGTAAAGCAAACAGTGATTTCTGGCTTAAGGCGTCCGCAACCACATTAGCCTTTCCGGGTGATAATCAATGACCAGCTCATAATCTTTCAACAACTCGAGCCAACGCTTTGTCGCAGATTCAAGTCTCTTTGAGTCATCAAATATTTGAGACTTTTGTGATCCAAAAATACATGACACTTCTCACCAAATAAGTAATGTCGCCATATTTTCAAAGCGAATACGATGGCGACTAATTCGAGATCATGGGTCGGATAATTTTTCTCATGTGGCTTTAATTGTCTCGACGCATAGGCCACAACTCGACCTTCTTGCATCAATACGCAACCTAACCCAAGTAGGGAGGCGTCACTATAGATGACAAACTCTTTGCACGATTCGGTTTGCACTAAAATTGAGCTTCATCAAATAAGTTTTCATTGATCAAAACTTTTCGACATTTTTCCGTCCATTCGAACTTAACATCTTTTTGAAGTAGCCGTCATTGGTGTGGCTATCATCGAAAACCTTTACAAACCGTCGGTAGTAACCGCAAGTCCCAAAAAGCTCGAACCTCGGTAATATTTCTGAGGCTTCCAGTTAAGTATGGCTGAAATTTTGCTCGGGTCCACTCGAATACCGATCGCGGATACCACATGACCCAAGAAGCTAACCTCTCTAACCGAACTCACACTTATTGAACTTAGCATATAACCGCTTATCTCGTAAAATTTGCAACACTAATCTCGGTGCTCGGCATGTTCGGTCTCATCTCTTGAATAGACCAAGATGTCATCAATAAACACAACTACTGAACCGGTCCAAATCATCATCAAGATCCGATTCATCAAATCTATAAATACCGCAGGGCATTAGTGAGCCCAAACGGCATCACTAAGAACTCGTAGTGGCCGTATCTCGCTCGAAAGCAGTTTTGGGTATATCCGAATCTCGAATTAGCAACGGGTAATACCCCGATCTCAAATCTATCTTTGAAAACACTGAGGCTCCCTTTAGTTGATCAAACAAATCATCAATACGCAGTAGCGGATATTTATTCTTTATCGTCACTTTATTCACCGACGATAGTCAATGCACATCCTCGTGGTTCCGTCCTTCTTTTCACAAACAATCTTGGTGCACCCCAAGGTGAGAAACTTGGTCGAGCGAAACCTCTATCCGTCAACTCTTGCAATCGAGCTTTCAATTCTTTTAACTTCGGTTGGTGCCATACGATCACGGAGCTATCAAAATTGGCGTAGTCCGGTACAAGCTCAATACCAAACTCTACTTCCGAACAGGTGGTAAACCCGGTAATTCTTCGGGAAAAACATCCGGGTATTCACAAACCACCGGCACAGATTCGGGTTTCTTTTCCAATTCCTTATCATCAAGTACATAGCAAGGTATGCTTCACACCCCTTTCTTACATATTTCTGGGCCAACATTGCTGATATTACAGCTGGCAACCCGTTTAAGTCCGTAGACTCAACTCGGATTATCTCGTTATTTGCGCACCTCAAATCAATAGTCTTGCTTTTGCAATTCACAACCGCATCATGCACGGTCAACCAATCCAAACCAAGAATAACATCAAATTCATCGAACGGCAAAAGCATCAAGTCCGCCGGAAAACAGGAACCTCGAATTACTAGGGTGTAACACCCCGAACCCGAGACCGTCGCCAGAGTCGAACACGAGGTGTTAACAGACTTCAAACCACCTATTGAGAATTTCCCAGACAAGCTGCCAATCTGTGTACTAGTCGCTTCAAAAATCATAACTTGAGTTTTACAACTCAAAAATCAGTTTCGTAATTTTTCCCTGAAACTAGAATCATATGTCCATCTACAGATTTTTTTCTAGAATTTTTGGTCAATCCAATTAGTACAGTTTATTGGTTAAAGTCTCCTATGTTACAGGGGTCGACTACACTGACCTTCGTGCGTTACAACTCGAATAACTCCCTTTGCAGGGCTTCAATACTGATGCCATTTGTTTCTATAGAAACTATACTCAAAGAGGAATTTATACATATATGGTATGACTCCTAATTATCTCTGGTTAATTTATAATGAATTTTCAAAGTTGGAACAGGGAATCCAGAAACCGTTCTGGCCCTGTTTCACGAAAACCCAAATATCTTTTAACATACAACTCATATGACCGTTTCGTTTCTTCCATATGAAAATGGATTCATCAAGGTTCGTTTACATAATTTATTCACTATTTAATTCCATTCCTACTATTTTTAGTGATTTTTCACATCCACGTCACTGTTGCTGCCAGCATCTATTTCTAGGGTAGACTTTCTCTAACACATAGTTTCTATGATTCAACCACCCCTTTTACATATATAGTCCAAAATATAATCATGATGACCCATTCTAATGGCTGGTCGTTGCCAAACATTTCCATGCTTCTTAATGAGCATATACATACCAAATGATTATAACATTATGCTCAAAACATTTATAAGCCATTTTCGCATGGCTATTCAAAATTTTACATACCAAGTTCAAACAAAACATAATAGCCTATACATGCCGAAATGTACTCCAAGACCAACTACGAAGAAAATACCAAAAGTTGTTAGCTGGTGTGATGACTTGATGACGGTCCCGAATACGCAAAAAGTCGAGTCCAAGAAACCTAAAATAGGTGACAAGCAAACACCGAATGAGTATATAACTCGATGAAGTCATAAGCAATGCACTAACAACCATTAATAACATTATCGCAAGAGGAAACAAAATGGAACGAGGCTAATTACTCCATTCAAACCGAACTATACCATAGTTCCTTAGACCTTCGATTCAATCATACATCTACATGACCTTTCACTCATTCCATGATAATTCTTATGTACGTGACTTCAATTTACATTGTCACATAGGTTCAAACTTACCAAGCTCGATCCCAAATATAAACTTAGCGCCTATTAGCCATGAGCTCAAGGTACTTACCCGATCCGCTGTCCGTGATCAACTCAATAGTGTCGCACACTCAGTGTCAATAGTGATTCAAAAGCATATAGTGAGTCCGCACACTTAGTGCTATATAATCAACTCGCACACTTAGTGCTACATGATCAAACTCGCACACTTAGTGCTGTACAAGTTTTCAACCCGCACACTTAGTGCCATTCTCATGATCACAAATGTTTATACCCGCACACTTAGTGCGAAATCAACAACTCAATACATCTCACCTCTTTTCCTTCCATTCAATACTTCCATCACCACATACACACATGTATATAAATTCATCATTCCTTTCGGCATAATTACATAGACATTATGTCTATTCAAATCAATACAAAATATATGTTTAGTGACTTACCTTGTGTTGGGTAAAACAGTCCAAGTCGGCTACTCGATGACCTTCGTCTTTCCCTTGCTTGATTCTCCTTCTTTAACTCCTTGAGCTTAATCAATAAATCAACTAGTTTAACCATCTTGCTAAACATTCATAATTCAATTACACATGCATATGTATGTTTGTATATTCGCAACCATCCTCACTTATTACCCATTTAGTCAATTATCTAAGCCAAGATAAGGCTTCAATACGGTTGCCTCTAACCGAATACATGCACACCAATCTACTTCATTTGGCCGAATATGCATGTCTATGTTGAGGCCAATTTTACACTTAATACCACACAAAAAAACAGCATACATTTTACTAACTAACGATTACATATTGTAGCTCAATACACATCTCTCATTTACTACATAACCAAACATCATCACAAGCAAATATACACCTTGAAATAGTATATATGTCATACCAATTCATCATGTGCAAACACATATTCATGTAGGTGCAAGGGCGAATCTCAAGTTGTTTATATCCAAATATAAACACATATCCAAAGCTCAAATCTTACCTACCATGCAACATGCATGAATCATACTTATGGATATACCATGACCGAATACATCACAACACCATAATTTTGGTCATGATTAAGCAAAGAACTTAATGTCTTACTCAAAATACTAAAAAGAAAGTCCAAGAGCCATCAATCCACCATCACATATACCATTAACAAGCTTCATATTTAACATGCAATGGCATTAACACAAAATCCACCTTGGCCAAATACCATCCCCATGATATAACAAAGATTTGAACCATGGGCTAATAAGAACATCAAGCTAGTAACTAAAAACATGCATGAATCTCATGGCACAACCTCAAACATACCTTAATCTTGATGCAAGTATAGCCAAACCCTTCCTAATCCTCTTCCAAACCAAACATGAAGCAAAAATTCCTCTTCTTCCTTAGGATTTTCGGTCAAGAGAGAATGAAAGGATGATCAAATTTTTTTCTTTTCTTTTCTTCAATACACGGCAATAGGGGGGGTTCACTCACACACTTTTTTTTCATTCTTTATTACCCATGCTTATTTGTTTATTTCTTTTCTCCCTAATGCACCAACAAAACATGTCTATGACATGTTTTGCCCATCCCTCATTGTCATGGCCGACCACCTCTTATAAAAAGAGGGATATTTGACATGCAAGGCCATTGTTTTGCATGCATGCTTTAATTAGTCATTACACATTCCCCTATCATACTTCCAAAGTTTTCTACTAGGTCCTTTCTAGTGAAATTCACATTTATAGCTCTAAATCAAAACATCAAAAATGTCACACATGAGTTAGCACATATTATAGGCAATAAAATAAATATTAAATTATTTTTATGCCTCAGTTTTGTGGTCCCGAAACCACATTCCGACCAGGGTCGTTTTAAGGCTGTCACATAGGGGGCATTTCTTACACACTTTGTCAACAAGCACGTAACGACCCAAGGGATTTGACACCCGAATTACGAACTCAGTAGACTCAATAGGTAAAGTCTTACTGGATGCTAAGATTTCACATATATAAGAATGAGTAGAACCAGGGTCAATCAAAGCAATCACATTAGTATCAAAGAGAGTAAAGGTACAGGTAATAACATCCGGCGAGGAAGCATCCTCGCGTGCAGCGTATAGCAAGCCCTAGCAGAGCACGAGCCTCGGATCTGGTCGCAGATCTCTAGATCCTCTCGACCGCCGCTAGCATTGCCGTATTCCTAGATGGTCTACCCCGGCGGTGGTAGCACCCGGTTTCCCACTCGATTTACATTCTGCTCGCACAATCTCGAGCAATCTTTGATAAAGTGGTCGGTGACCCGCACTTGTAACAGAGCGGTCATGGAACCTACAACTCCCGAATGCCATTTACCACAATACTGGCATTCCGCTCTGTCTCGACGGTCATTTCCAACACTGGCGATCGAAGTGACTCGTGTGCTCACAGGGGGTCGATCGCGATCTCGTCTAGAAAAGCCCAAAGTGTCCCTAGACCGGCCCAAGCCATCTCTAAATTTCTTCGATGATGTGGGAAGGGCTTCCCAAGACCTCTTCTGAAACTCCCTTGCTCCCACCTCACTTTTCTTTTCTCCATACTGAGCTCCTCGGCCTTGCAAGCTCGCTCAACAAGTACTACAAATTCTCGGATTTTCAAGATGCCAACATACAGCTTTATATCATCATTTAGTCCATCCTCGAAATGTTTACACATTACGGCTTCTGAGGAAATGCATTCTCGTGCGTACCGGCTAAGCCTCACAAATTTTCATTCATAGTCAGTAACCGACATGGAACCTTGTTTGAATTCAAGAAATTCCTTCCGTTTTTGGTCAATGAATCTCTGACTGATATATTTCTTTCGAAACTCGGTTTGGAAGAACTCCCAAGTTACTTGCTCTCTAGGTACAACAGAAGTCAACGTATTCCACCAATAGTAGGCAGAATCACGTAGCAAGGAGATAGTACACTTTAGGCACTCATCGGGTGTGCAAGATAGTTCATCGAGTACCCGAATAGTGTTGTCCAACCAAAATTCAGCTTGCTCGGCATCATCACTATCCGTATCCTTAAATTTAGTAGCCCCGTGTTTTCGGATTCTATCAACTGGGGGCTTATTTGACCTTATTTGGTCAGTTACCGGAGGCATTGTAGGTGCGGGGGTTGTGTTTGTTGGGAATGGAGGTTGTGGAACAACCATATTAGTTCGAATGTATTGGTTGAACCAATCATTCATCACGCTATAGAAAGCTTGTCTAGCTTCATCATTTGGATTACAAGCATTAGGTTGAGAGTCCGTGGCTATTGTCCCTTGTCTTGGGAGCAAGCGTTACACTCTCAAGATCATCAGCTACCGCTCGGTCGGGATCGGGATCCATTTCTATAAATAAACACATTTGCAAATGTCAGAAATCACCACACTATCAAATAATCACATAAAATGGCATGTATAGCTAGACCCAAACGCATTACGGTAGTCCTAGAATCGACTAAACCGTAGCTCTGATACCAATAAAATTGTAATACCCTATAGCTAGACCCAAACGCATTACGGTAGTCCTAGAATCGACTAAATCGTAGCTCTGATACCAATAAAACTGTAACACCCCGTACCCGAGACCGTCGCCGGAGTCGGACACGAGGGGTTAACGGGCTTAATCCACTTATTTGCACAGTTCATTTTAAAATTTTCCAGGCAGCTGGCTAACTGTGTCACTGTCACCTTAAAAATCATATCTTGAGTTCCACAACTCGAAAATCAGTTTCGTAATTTTTCCCTGAAACTAGACTCATATATGCATCTACAAAATTTTTTCTAGAATTTTTGGTCAGGCCAATTAGTACAGTTTATTAGTTAAAGTATCCCGTGTTACAGGGATTGACTACACTGACCTTTGCGCATTACGACTTGGATATATCCCTGTACAGGGCTTCAATACTGATGCCGTTTGTTTCTACAGAAACTAGACTCGAAAAGGAATCTGTACATAAATGGTATGACTTCTAATTATCTCTGGTCAATTTATAATGAATTTCCATAGTCGGAATAGGGACTCCAGAAGCTGTTCTGGCCCTGTCTCACGAAAACTTAAATATCTCTTAACATACTGTTCATATGATCGTTTCGTTACTTTCCTATGAAAATAGACTCGTCAAGGTTCGTTTACATAATTTATTGACTATTTAATTCTATTCCTAATATTTTTAGTGATTTTTCACATCCACGTCACTGCAGCTGTCAGCATCTATCTTTAAGGTAGGCTTTACCTATTTCATAGTTTCCATGATTCAACTAGCCCATTTAACATAAATAGCACAAAATATGATCATGATTAACCATCCCAATGGCTAATCGTTTCCAAACATTTCCATACCTCTTAATGAACAACATACAATGATTATAATACCATGCCCAAAGTATACTTAAGCCATTTTCGCATGGCTATCCAAATTTACACAAAACCGAAAGGTACATGACCTACAACAAAAGGGTAGTCCTATACATGCCATTTCAAAATCCAACCAAAAATATACCGAAAGGAGCTTTAATAGTGTGGGCGACTTCGACTTCAAAATCCCGAGTCCGATAGCTGAAAAACCAAAATCTATAAAACAGAGAATCAAAGAAAACGGAGTAAGCATTTAATGCTTAGTAAGTTTGAGCCATGAATTTAAACACAACCAAAGTATAGCATTCATGTAGCTAACGAGATAATTTCATATGCACAAATTCTCAATATCATACTTACTTCACATTACCAACCCTTATATTCATACACAAAGATCAACTTAGCCAAAGGCGGTAGCTCATTTATCAACCGAGCGAATACTTATTTGTAAGAGCTCAACTAATTCAAGCACATACTGAAACATGCCTCATTGTTGGGATTTCAAGCGTATTAACTGAAATTTTTACAGCAAGTTCATTCATTCCTGAATCACGTACCTTGAGTTTAACCGGATATAGCTACTGTTCAAATACCTTCGGACATAGCCCGGTTATAGTAGCTCGCACAAATGCCTTGAGACTTAACCCGGATTTAGTAACTCGCACAAATGCCTTCGGATCTTAGTCCGGATTTAGTAACTTCGCACAAATGCCTTCGGATCTTAGTCCGGATTTAGTAACTCGCACAAATGCCTTTGGATCTTAGTCCGGATATAGTCACTTAGCACAAAGCCTTGGGACTTAGCCCGACATCATTCAAGAACCATGCACACATATATCAATAAATCATGACACATCCATATTTCATTTTCATTACCAAAGCTCAACACAAGACACTTATCATATTTACAATTTCGCTCAATAGCCACATACAAAGAGCATGATTTTGATTTACTTAAGACATAATCTAATCGAATCATAATTTAAGTTCCATTACTCAAAACTTACCTCGGATGTTGTCGAGCGATTCGATGGCTATTCGACCACTTTTTCCTTCCCTTTATCGGATTTAGTTCCTCTTTGCTCTTGAGCTTAACTTAACAAATAAATTGATTTAATCATTTGAGCATCGAAAAGAGGAACTCAAGGTACTTAGCCCATATATATTCATTAGACATTAAAGTCACATATGTACGGAATCGTGAATCAAACTCAACACATTAGTTAATATTCTCCTTAGCCAATTTTCTAAGTCAAGAATAAGCCTTCAATATGCTTACCTATGGCCGAACAAACACATCAACCTATGTACTCATTCATGTGGCCGAATATGCATGTCTATGTTGAGGCCAATTATATACTCAATACCACACACAAATGGCATACATTTTACTAACTAATGCATTACATATTATAACTCAATACGCATCCATCATTTAATCCATAACCGAAACATCATCATGTGTAAATATATACCTTGATATATTGTATATGTCATACCAATACATCATGTGCAAACATATATATATATATATATATATATATATATGTGCAAGGGCCGAATCACAAAGTTGATTATAACCAAACATAAACATAAATCCAAAACACAAATCTTACCTACCATGCAATAAGCATAAATCATACTTATGAATATACCATGGCCGAATACATCACAACACCATACCATTTCAATTTTGGTCATGGTTAAACAAAGAACTTAATGTCTCACTCAAAAATGCTAAAAAGAAAATCCAAGAGTCGTCAATCCACCATCACATGTATCATCAACAAGCTTCACATTTAGCATGCAATGGCATTAACACAAAATCCACCTTGGCCGACTATCATCCCCATGACATAGCAAAGATTTGAACCATGGGCTAATTAGAACTCAAGCTAGCAACTAAAGACATGTATGAATCTCATGACACAACATCAAACATACCTTAATCTAGATACGAGTATGGCCGAACCTCCTCCTAATTCTCTTCCAAACCAAACATGAAGCAAGACCTCCTCCCCTCTTCCTTAGAATTTTCGGCCAAAAGAAATGAAAAAGGATGAACAAATTTTTTTTTCTCTTTCCTTCACTCACGGCAATAGGGGGGGAGAAACACTCACACACATTCTTTCCTTTTTTTTTTTCCATTTCTTTATTACCCATACTTCTTATTTTATTTTTCCTACCATACATCACTAACATAACATGTTTGTGACATGTTTCCACTCATAGCATGGCGGCCACTACTAATTGGGGGAAATTTGACATGCAAGTCCCCCTTTTATTACATGCACTATTAGATCCTTATAGGTTACCCTATCACATTTGAAAGTATCACATAAGTCCTACTAACTGAATTCACATGCAATCGACTAAATCGAAGCTTGAAACTTTCACACATTCATATTTACATATTCTAGACAATAATTATCACATTCAAATATTTTGGTGTCTCAGTTTAGCGGTCCCGAAACCACTTTCTGACTAGGGTCACTTTAGGGCTGTCACACATGGCTTGGTATAATGGAAATTATTAATGTATATTCAGGTTAAATATGGTATTTGGTAATTATAATAAAATAAAATAAAACAAAAGCCAAATTACATGCTATCATCTTCATCAATAGCCGAATGTGAGAAAGAAAATAAGGTTCTCAAAGCTTTGAAGGTTCGCCATGGTTGTTCATGCATGTAAGTCCATGTCGTCTCGGTTTTAATAATTTTACGTTTTTGAGATCGTTGCTTCGTAATCTAGCTGGCACGCACTACCTCTAATTTTAAAATTGTTAAAGTATTTGGATGATGCCATTATTGAATGTTTGAGTATCTTGTTGTTTGATGATGAGTAATAAATCTTTGATGTTTGATTTTCATGATTGATTAAGTGATTTTTGATAAAATGTGTATTGAGGACTAAATTTAGAAATTTGTAAATTGAGGGTCAAAACGTGAAATAAATAAAAGAAATGGGTTGCTAGAGACCTAAGGTAAATTCGGCCTAACATGGGTTTGATGAAATTTTGAGTAATTTGTGTTATTTTGAAATAGGGATTAAATTGTAAAATGTGAAATGTTAGGGATAAAATGCAAAATGCCCAAATTATGTGTCTTTAGATAAAATTTAATGAAATGTTGAATAAGTGAGTTAATTTTGATATTAATTAGATTGGCAAAAGTAGAATTCGGATTTGGATCGGGGGGAAAATCAAAATGGTTGATTAGTCGTCTCGTTCCGATTATCGTCTTCCGAGGTAAGTCCTTAAGTAATTATATTTGATTTGCTGCGCGCTTAACATTATATAATATGATAAGTAATTATTTGGCGTTTACAAGTTCGATTTGCAATAAGTATATTGAATTTCGCTATAAAGCGAATATGAAATGGATGATTTATGTATATAATGTGGCGAATGACTATTAAGTGATGATGTGAAAGTGTGTAATATGTGTATATAATTTTATTGTACTTGTTTGTATAAAGTCGAAGGTGAATTGAATGGTATATATGTGGTGACAGAATAGCTATTATGAAACAAAGTCAAAGAATGGGATATTTGTATAATAGATGAATTGTGACTATTGTTCCTACTTGATCGAGGTTATGTGTGAAATAATTTGTGAATATGGCATATAGTCGAATGGTTATTAAAAGTGAAACCGGGATAATGAAAAGATTATGTGTTCCTTGTGTATGATTATTGAACCGAAAGTTAAAAGGTAGGTGTACATTTTGTGCTTATATTCGAATGAAGCAATTAAATTGTTAATGTGAAATATTATGTGAAATGCATTAACATGTGAATAAATATGCAAGACACGAAATGTATCCAGGCTAAAGTCCCGAGCTTCGTCTTTGAAATGTATCCGGCTAAAGTCCTGCGAGCTTCGTCTTTGAAATATATCCGCCAAAGTCCCGAGCTTCGTCTTTGAAATGTATCCGGCTAAAGTCCCGCAGCTTCGTCTTTGAAATATATCCGGCCAAAGTCCCGCAGCTTCGTGCTAGAAATGTATCCGGCTAAAGTCCCGAGCTTCGTCTTTGAAATGTATCCGCCAAAGTCCCGAGCTTCGTCTTTGAAATGTATCCGGGTTAAAGTCCCGCAGCTTTGTGCTGATAATATAATTTCGGTTTTATACCTAGTAGGCCAAGTGCCGATGAATTTGATAAAAGTATACAATTACAAGATCCTACACTAAGTTGACAAATTGAAAGTGCATTACATATTAAGTTGGCGGTATGTATCATGTACTGTATGCGATTTTGATTTGAATTAAATTATAAATATATATATAAAGTGATGCATCTGTGAATAAGTGTTATGACTATAAATGTGATTGTGATATATTCAGTAAATATGTGAAGTTATGTGAAGTGATTCTATGTTTATATTCAAATATAAACACTTGGTCATTAATGGAAAGGTTTGTGGAAGTATATGATTTTATTTTTAGGTGATTACGATCTTGGAAAATTAAATGTGAATATGATATTGTATTTCATTCGTTTCAATTGAACTAAAGCTGATAGTGAAGCATTTTAATGCCTGTGTTATATGAGTTCGATCTTGAATGACATGATATACATGTTTAGATAATTTGAATGCAAGGAATGTGTGAAAGAGCAAATTTGTAATAAATCTGCTTGGGACAGCAACTGTAGCGTGATTTTGAAAAATCACCATAAATTGTGGAAATTGAATTAGAAGCTGAATAAATTATGAAATTAAAGCTTAATGAGTCTAGTTTCTTATAAAAGAAACCGTGTAAGCAAAATAATTTTAGATAATGAGATATTTGAAGTGGAGTGAGACAGAGTCAAAATGACTTTGAAATCCCCTGTTCTGTCTTTAGAAAATCATTGTAAATTGTAAAATGATGATTATAAGATAAAATTTTTATTCTTAGATTCCTTAATGAGTCTAGTTTCAAATGAAGTAAACGATAACATATTTTGAATTCTGTGTAATGAGAAAATTGATTTGTAGTGAAGAGTGGTCAGAATAGTCAAACAGTGAAACAGGGGAAATTTCAATAAAAATCTGGTATTGATTGGTCAAACCAAAAATTCTGAAAATTTTATGGATGGAAGATATATAAGTTTATTTTCATGAAAAATTAATGGCACTTTATTTGGAGTTTCTTATCTCCAGTTATAAATAATTTAGTGACTGTTGCTCAGGAAAACAGCTTGTAGTGAATTTGTGATTTTGTTGCAAACATGGTTAAAACTAGTTAATGAGATACTTTTCGAGTTCTTATGATCTTATTTGTAATTTCAATATTTTGTTTTAATTGAGTTCAGATTCAAGTGAGGTGCATTTGCTAAATATGCATTATGTTCATGGATACTTGGCCGAAATGGCAATTACCTAGGAATGATTTCTTGAAAATTTGAAATAATCGATCTATAAGTAAATTAATTGTTTGCATTGCTTAAAACTTACTAAGCATTGAAGCTTACTCCGTGTTCTCTTTTCCATTCCTTATAGGTTTATCCTTTAGTTCGAGTTGGAAAGAGCCGGAGATATCATCACACTACCGAGTCATTATGTGAGTTGAGAAGATGGTATATCATCATGATTTAAGGCATGTATAGGATAGACTATAGGTAGAATGATATTTTGACTTTGTATACATTATAGCCATGCGAAGATGGCTCGCTTATTTTATTTAGAAAGCCTTATAATTGAACTAATGTGTTGAAATGTTTTAGTTATAACTTGATAGTAGTTAATTTGTTATTAGATATTCGGTTATGTTTTGATAGTTAGTCATTTTGGAAATTTATAAGAGCTCTTATGAAAAAATCAATGAGACAGGTTGCATTGTTGATAATTTATGTCTGGTAAATATCTTTGACCTTATAGAAGTTTTGTTCAGTCAAGTAATACCTCATAACCTTATTCCGGCAACGGATACGGGTTAGGAGTGTTACAAGATACACTATCTTGATCTTTTTTTTTTTATCAAAATAGTCACAAAATTTTGTTTTTAGAATAAAAGTTAATCCTTTTAAAAGATCTTTGGGAGTTCTTATCTGGTTTATTAACTACCCTTTTTGTTCTTTTCCTTTGTTTGATTCTTCCTATCTTTTTAAAAATTGTAGAACATATCCTTGAAATGTTCCAACAAAATAACTTAAGAATTTTTCTTTTGTCCAAGTATTGTTTTTGTTTACAGCAATAGTCATCGATTGTGCCCAATCATCTATAGTTTTTTCATAATCTGATATTGGAATATTAGTCAAGTCTAAATATATTCCACCTTGGGCAACATTTCTTTTATTTAAATCATCTATCCTATGTGGTATAGGTTGACTAGATGACTCTTCTGGATATTTAGATATAATTTCATTAGTAGCTATATTTTCAGTTTGATTACCAAAAATTCTAGTTGTGTTTTCAACTTTTTCAAAGTTTTTATTAGAAGTTATCAGATAATCATCATAGTGATTCTATTTTTCTTTTTCCATAAGGATTTGTTTCTTTAGTATCTATTGGTTCTGGAATTTCTATATTTTCTTCTTCATCTGTTGAAGTGTTTTCTTCATCAGATTTATAACTAGTAACCTTTAAATCTTCTAGATTATCAGGATTACTAGAACTACTACTGTCTGTAGTGTCATAATTTGTGACAGCCCAAAATAGACCCTAGCCGGAATGTGGTTTCGGGACCACAAAACCGAGGCATAACAATAATTTAAAATTTATTTCGATGCCTATAATATGTGAGTATTCATGTATGACATTTTTTTTGATGATTGATTTAGTGTTATAAAGGTGAATTTCACTAGAAAGGACTTGTGTGAGAAAATTTAGAATTGAGATAGGCAAATGTGGAAGTGGCCTATTGATGCACACTAGAAATGTTGTCCTTGCATGTCAAATTCCCCAAATTTGACTATAGTGGCCGCCATGGTGATGAATATGGGCAAAAGAAAACATGTCTTAAACATGTTTTGCTAGTGGTGCATGTTAGAAATAATAAAATAAGAGTATGGAAAAAAAGGAAAAAAAATGTTCATCTTTCACCATAGCTCTTGGCGAATGTCCTAAGGAAAGAAAAGAAAATTTTGCTCATCCATTTTCACTTCTTGGCGAAAATACTAAGGAAAAGGGGAGGATTTTTGCTTCATGCTTGGTTTGGAAGAGATCTAGAAGGAGATTTGGCTAAGTTTGCATCAAGATTAAGGTATGTATGAGGTTGTGTTAGGAGTTTCATGCATGTCTTGGTTGCTAACTTGATGTGCATGTTAGCCATGGCTCAAATCTTTGTTATGCCATGGAAATGGTATTTGGCCAAAGTTGTTATGGTGATAAAGCCATTGCATGCTAAGTGTGAAGCTTGATGATGATGCATGCAATGATGGATTTTCTACTCATGAGTAAGATTTTGAGTTTTCTCTTTGTTTTATCATGATTGAAGTTGAAAAGGAGCATGATTGTCATATTCGGCCATGATGTATTCTTGAGCATGATTCATGCTTCTTGCATGTTAGTTAAAATTTGTGTTTTGGATGGCTATAGACACCTTGAAAATTCGGCCATGCTCATATATGCATATATATGATTGCACATTATGTTTTGGTTATGAACTAAGTGATGAATATATTGGTTTAAAGAAGAAGATGTGGAAGAATGCTTGTGAAATTGCAAGCACAATTCGGCCTAGCACACATGTAGGTGCTTGATGCTATATTATAAGTTTTGGGCCACAATGTGCAAAGCATTAATTAGTAAATTGCATGCTGTTTTTGTGAGGTATTAAGTGCAAAATTGACCTCAACATGTACATGAATATTCGCCTTGGGTAGCCTATTGAAGGCCTTAGCATTTCCTTGATGCTCGAATAAATTGTATTGAATTGCTTGATGTAGTATAAAATGTGCATGACCATTGTGTATTCAAGCTAAAGGGTGGCCATATGACCATTTAAACTCCTTGTCATATTCGCCAAAAGCTAGCACAATGAGGTTTTAATAAATTGAATTTGTTTGAATTAGCTCAAGAGCTTAGAGGGCCACAATCGGACAAGGGAAGGAGAAAGTGATCGAATAGCCGAAAAAAAAAGCCGTTCGACAACATCCGAGGTAAGTCCTCAAGAAGTGACCTTACTTGAATTGTGTGAAATAAAGTATGGATGTGTATTGATTATTGATTATGTATGCATGAGTATTTGAATTCTACCCGCTAAGTCCCGGCGAATATGCTTATGCGACTATAATGGCGTTTGAGCCTTAGTAACGAAAATGAATTATGTATGTCCAATGATAATTGATGTATGTGTTCATGGAAATTGAATGATATCCGGCTAAATCAAGACAATTATGTTGGAAATTATATCCGGTTAAGACCAAAGGCAATTGTGCTAGTGGCTACATCCGGCTAAGACCAAGGCATTCGTGCGAGACATTCTATCCGGGCTAAGACCAAGGCATTTGTGCGTGATTATATCCGGTTATATTCAAGAATCTTGGGCTGGAGGTGAGTGTTGGTTGCTGTAATGAATTCAATTAGTACACTCGAAAAGCCCAAAGGATAAGGTACGTTATATGTGCATTGGAAAGTCGACATGTTTGAGCAACATTCGTTCAATCGACTAATAAATTTCAGTTATTGAATTGATTGATATTTTGTGAAATCATATAATGATGAAGTGTGAAGTAAGAATGTGTATTAATGAAATGATGCATTTGGCTATGTGAATGTATTGCTGTAATTAGAGTTGATTATATTCCTTGAGACTTACTAAGCATAAGAATGCTTACCCGTTGCTTTGGCTCTCGCTTTTTTTTAGATTTCGCTCAAGCAATTGGATTTGGGATCGTTGAAGTCAAGTCATTCACACTATCAAGCCTCCATTTTGGTATAAATTTTTGATTGAACTTGAGATGGCATGTATAGGACTACCTCTTGTTTGTTAAATATGTTGTAATGTAAGTATGTACTACGGCAGTAAAATGGCTCGAAAAGGAAGCATGAACTTAGACAAATTGTGGGTTGTATGTATATATTTGGTGTCATGATGTGGCTATGGCTTGAAATGGGAATGTTGGTCATATGATCAGCCATTTGCATGGTTAAAATGATCATATATGAACCTATGTATGGCAAGACTAGTTGATTCATGGAGACTACCAAATAGGTAAGTCCTATCTTAAAAGCAGATCTTTGCCAATTGCAGATGGCATGAATGTGAAAAATCACCAAAATTCATAGGAATGGAATTAAATAGTGAATAAGCTATGTAAATGAACCTTGATGAGTCTATTTTCATATGGAAGAAACGAAATGGTCATAGGAGTTACAGGTTAAGAGATTTCTGGGTTCCCTGTTGCAACTTTAAAAATTCACTATAAATTATCCAAAAAGAATTAGGAGATATACCTTATATTTACAGATTCCATTTTGAGTCTAGTTTCATTAGAAACAAACGACACCAGCATTAAAGCCCTGTACAGAGAGATATTCAAGTTATACCGCGAAGGTCGAGAGCAGTCGATCCCTGTAACATGGGTAACTTTAACTAATAAACTGTACCAATTGGCCCGACCAAAATCCTAGAAATAAATCCATGGATGGATATATGAGTCTAAATTCAGGAAAATTTACGAAACCAGTTTCCGAGTTTTGAAACTCGAGATATGATTTTAAGGCGACAAGTGACGCAGTTTTCCAGCTTGACTGGAAATGTCAAATTGGTGGGCAAAACATGTGAACTTGGCTTGTTAACCCCTCGGGTCCGACACCGCGATGGTCTCGGGTTTGGGGTGTTACAATTTTATTGGTATCGAGCCACGGTTTAGTCGATTCTAGGACTACCGTGATGTGTTTGGGGTCTAGCTATACATGCCATTAAATGATGAATCGATAGTGTGATGATTTCGACAATTTGACTTTATGTTTGTTTATAGCAATGGATCCCGATCCCAACCGAGCGATAGCGATGATGTGGAGAGTGTGGCGCTGCTCCGCGCAAGGGACAACAACAGCAGACTCTCAACCTATGGCCAACAATCCTAATGACGAGGCTAGGCAAGCCTTTTATAGTGTGATGAGCGAATGGTTTAATCAATACATTCGAACCAACACTACTGTTCCACAACCTCCATTCCCGACAAATGCAACCCCAAGACCTACAATACCTCCGTGATGACCAAATAAGGTCAAGTAAGCCCCAATCGATAGGATTCAAAACATGGGGCCACCGAATTTAAGGCTACGGATGATGATGATGCCGAAGCGAGCTGAATTATGGTTAGATAACACTATCCGGTGCTTGATGAGCTATCCTGTACACCCGATGAGTGCTTAAAGTGTACCATCTCCTTGCTTACGAGTCCGCCTACTATTGGTGGAGTACTCGACTTCGTGGTGCCTAGAGAGCAAGTGACTTGGGAATTCTTTCAAACCGAGTTCAAAAAGTATATCGATCGAGATTCATCGACCAAAAGCGGAGGGAATTTCTTGATCTTAAGCAAGGTTCTATGTCCGCTATGACTACGAATGAAAGTTTGTGAGGCTTAGCCAGACGCGAGAATGCATTTCGTCCGGGCTATTATGTAAACGCTTGAGGATGGGCTGAATGATGATATAAGGATGTTTGTTGGCATTCTCGAGATACGAGAGTTCGTAGTACTTGTTGAGCGAGCTTGTAAAGTCAAGAGCTTAGAAAGGAGAAACAAAAGCTGATGTGGGGATTGGAGAATTCGAAGAGGTCCTCGGAAAGTCTCTTCAACAAGCATCAAGAGATTTCGAGATGATGCGAGCCGGTCTAGAGGCGTTTGGGCTTTTCTAGACGAGGACGCGATCGACCCCTGTGACCACACGAGTCACTTGATCGCCATGGTGGAAATGATCGCGAGAGAGGCGGAGTGTCCACATTGTGGCAAATGGCATTCGGGGAGCTGTTGGTTTCGTGATCGCTCGCTATAAGTGTGGATCGGCCGACCACTTTATGAAGGATTGCCCGAGGATGCATGAGCAGAATGTAAGTCGAGTGCAAACCCGGTGCTACCATCGCCGAGGTAGGCCACCTAGAAATATGGGCAATGTCGATGGCGGTCGAGAGGATCTAGAGATGCTACCATCGGATCCGAGGCTCGTGCTCTGCTAGGACTTATGCCATCGCGCACGCGAGGATCTTGCCTCTCCGGATGTTATTACCTGGTACTTTCACTCTTTTCAATACAAATGTGATTGCTTTGATTGACCTGGTTCTACTCATTCATATATATGTGAAACCTTAGCATCCAAGAAGACTTTGCCTATTGATTCTCTGAGTTTGTAATTGGTGTCAAACCCTTGGGTCATTACGTGCTTGTTAACAAAGTGTGCAAGAAAAGTCCCTAGTGTTCCGAGGTTCTTGTTTTTCGGCGGACCTAATGCTTTTGCCGTTCGATGAGTTCGATGTTATTCTTGGTTTGGATTGGTTGACCATGCACGATGCGGTTGTAAATTGCAAGAGCAAGACTATCGATTTGAGGTCTTGCGAATAATGAAATAGTTCGGGTTGAGTCCACGGACTTAAAGGGTTGCCACCGTAATATCGCCGATGTTGGCCCGAAATATGTAAGAAAAGGGTGCGGCGTACCTTGCGTCGTGCTTTCGATGACAAGGAATCGAGAAGAAACCCGAATCTGTGCCCGTGGTTTGTGAATACCGGATGTTTTCCCGAGGAATTCTTGGGTTTACCACCGTTCGGAAATAGAATTTGGCATCGAATTGGTACTGGTACCACTCCAATTTCGATAGCTCCGTATCGTATGGCACCAACGAATTAAAGGAGTTGAAAGCTCGGTTGCAAGAATTGGTGGATAGAGGTTTTGCTCGCTTGAGTTTTTCGCCTTGGGTGCGCGGTGTTGTTCGTGAAGAAGAAGGATGGAACCATGCGATTGTGCATCGACTATCGTCGACTTAACAAAGCGACGATAAAGAACAAATATCCGTTGCCACGTATTGATGACTTGTTCGATCAATCTGAAGGGAGCCTCGGTGTTCTCGAAAATAGATTTGAGATCGGGCTACTATCAATTGCGAATCCGAGATTCGGACGTGCCCAAGGCGCCTTGAGCGAGATATGGTCACTATGAGTTCCTAGTGATGCCGCTTGGGCTCACTAATGCCCTACGGTATTTATGGATTTAATGAATCGAATCTTTAGACCATATTTGGATCGATTCGTAGTCGTTTTCATTGATGACATCTTGGTCTATTCAAGAAATGAGACCGAACATCTTGAACACTGCGGTTAGTGCTGCAAATTTTACGGGACAAGCAATTATATGCTAAGTTCAAAGAAGTGTGAGTTCGGTTAAGAGAGGTTAGCTTCTTGGGTCATGTGGTATCTGCATCGGGTATTCGAGTCGACCGAATAAAATTTCAGCCATACTAAATTGGAAGCCTCAGAAATATTATCGAGGTTCAAGCTTTTTGGGGCTTGCTTAGGTTATTACCGACTATTTGTAAAAGGCTTCTCAACGATAGCCACGCCGATGACGGCTTACTCCAAAAGGATGTTAAGTTCGAATGGATTGAGAAATGCCAAAAAGTTTCGATCAATGAAAACTTATTTGACCGAAGCCCCAATTCTAGTGGAACCCGAGTCCAACAAGGAGTTTGTTATCTATAGCGACGCCTCTCTACTTGGGATAGGTTGCGTATTAATGCAAGAAGGTCGAGTTGTGGCCTGTCGCGTCGAGGCAATTAAAGCCACATGAGAAAAATTATCCGACTCATGATCTCGAATTGGCGCCATCGTATTCGCCTTAAAGATTTGGCGACATTACTTATTTGGTGAAAGGTGCCATGTATACTCGGATCACAAAAGTCTCAAGTATTTGATGACCCAAAGAGACTTAAATCTGCGACAAAGACGTTGGCTCGAGTGTTAAAGGATTATGAGTGATCATTGACTATCACCCGGTAAGGCGAATGTGGTTGCGGATGCCTTGAGTCGTAAATCGTTATTCACTTTACGAGTGATGAATGTGCACTTGTCTATCCGATCCGACGGTGTGTTAGTAGCTGAATTGAAAGCCAAACCATTATTGACACACCAAATTCGAGAAGCTCGGAAAGTCGATGACGAGTTGGTTGCAAAAGCGGGCTGCGTGTGTTCGAACAAGGACTCGGAGTTTCAAATCGACGATGACGATTGTTTGAGGTTCAAAAGTCGTCATGTGTCCCAAAGAATTGAACTCATTTCGATAATTCAATGAAGCCCATTGTAGCCGAATGGCAATCCACCCGGGAGTACGAAGATGTACAATGATTTGAAACGTCGATTTTGGTGGCATGGTATGAAGCGAGACATCTCCGACTTTGTTTGAGATGTTTAATATGTCAACAAGTGAAAGCGGAACATCGGTGCCTTGAGATTACTTGACCAATCACGATACCCGAGTGGAAATGGGATCGAGTCACAATGGACTTTGTATCCGGACCGCCATTGTCGCAAGTAAGAAGGATGCGGTTTGGGTCGTGGTAGATCGATTGACTAAGTCGGCCCACTTTGTCCCCGTCGTCGGATTTTCAATGGACAAATTAGCGGAATTGTACGTTTCTCGATTGTGAGATTACACGGGTGCCTATTTCTATCGTGTCGATAGAGATCCGAGATTTACCTCGCGATTTTGGAAAAAGTTGCAAGAAGCTTTGGGTACCAAGTTGCATTTCAAACCGCCTTTCACCCCCAAACCGATGGTCAATCCGGCGGATAATTCAGATACTTGAGGATATGCTAAGATGTTGCGTCCTCGAGTTTAGTGGTTCATGGGAGCGGTATTTGCCGTTGATTGAATTCGCTTACAACAACACTTTCAATCAAGTATTAAGATGGCACCTACGAGGCCTTATGCGGTCGTAAATGCCGTGACGCCATTGTTTTGGACCGAGCTCGGTGAAAGCAAGATTTTCGGGTGGATTTGATTAGGGATGCTGAGCAGAAAGTGAAAGTAATCCGTGAAAGTCAAGATAGCCTCCGATCGTCGTAAGTCGATGCGGATCCGAGGCGTAAGGATATCGAGTATCGGTGGGTGATAAAGTGTTTCTCAAGGTATCGCCTTGGAAAAAGATACTCGAGTTCTACCGTAAGGGCAAGTTGAGCCCAAGTTCATTGGACCATATGAGATATCAGAGCGAGTCGGTCCAGTGGCATATCGCTTGATTTTGCCCCCTGAACTCAAAAAGGTTCACGATGTCTTTCACGTTTCGATGCTTCGACGCTATAGATCCGATCCATCGCACGTGATTAGTCCATCAGAAATTGAAATTCAAGCTAATATGAGTTATGAGGAAGAACCGATTCGTATCCTATCACGAGAAGTGAAAGAGTTGCGAAACAAGCGGGTTCCGCTAGTGAAAGTGTTATGGCTCAAGCACGGGATAGAAGAAGCTACTTGGGAGACCGAGAACTCTATGAAAGAACGATATCCAAACCTATTTACCGGTAAGATTTTCGGGGACGAAAATTCCTTAAGAGGGGGGAGTTGTGACAGCCCAAAATAGACCCTAGCCGGAATGTGGTTTCGGGACCACAAAACCGAGGCATAACAATAATTTAAAATTTATTTCGATGCCTATAATATGTGAGTATTCATGTATGACATTTTTTGATGATTGATTTAGTGTTATAAAGGTGAATTTCACTAGAAAGGACTTGTGTGAAAAATTTAGAATTGAGATAGGCAAATGTGGAAGTGGCCTATTGATGCACACTAGGAAATGTTGTCCTTGCATGTCAAATTCCCCAAATTTGACTATAGTGGCCGGCCATGGTGATGAATATGGGCAAAAGAAAACATGTCTTAAACATGTTTTGCTAGTGGTGCATGTTAGAAATAATAAAATAAGAGTATGGAAAAAAAAAAAGGAAAAAAAATGTTCATCTTTCACCATAGCTCTTGGCCGAATGTCCTAAGGAAAGAAAAGAAAAATTTTGCTCATCCATTTTCACTTCTTGGCCGAAAATACTAAGGAAAAAGGGGGAGGATTTTTGCTTCATGCTTGGTTTGGAAGAGATTTAGAAGGAGATTTGGCTAAGTTTGCATCAAGATTAAGGTATGTATGAGGTTGTGTTAGGAGTTTCATGCATGTCTTGGTTGCTAACTTGATGTGCATGTTAGCCATGGCTCAAATCTTTGTTATGCCATGGAAATGGTATTTGGCCAAAGTTGTTATGGTGATAAAGCCATTGCATGCTAAGTGTGAAGCTTGATGATGATGCATGCAATGATGGATTTTCTACTCATGAGTAAGATTTTGAGTTTTCTCTTTGTTTTATCATGATTGAAGTTGAAAAGGAGCATGATTGTCATATTCGGCCATGATGCATTCTTGAGCATGATTCATGCTTCTTGCATGTTAGTTAAAATTTGTGTTTTGGATGGCTATGGACACCTTGAAAATTCGCCATGCTCATATATGCATATATATGATTGCACATTATGTTTTGGTTATGAACTAAGTGATGAATATATTGGTTTAAAGAAGAAGATGTGGAAGAATGCTTGTGAAATTGCAAGCACAATTCGGCCTAGCACACATGTAGGTGCTTGATGCTATATTATAAGTTTTGGGCCACAATGTGCAAAGCATTAATTAGTAAATTGCATGCTGTTTTTGTGAGGTATTAAGTGCAAAATTGACCTCAACATGTACATGAATATTCGCCTTGGGTAGCCTATTGAAGGCCTTAGCATTTCCTTGATGCTCGAATAAATTGTATTGAATTGCTTGATGTAGTATAAAATGTGCATGACCATTGTGTATTCAAGCTAAAGGGTGGCCATATGACCATTTAAACTCCTTGTCATATTCGCCAAAAGCTAGCACAATGAGGTTTTAATAAATTGAATTTGTTTGAATTAGCTCAAGAGCTTAGAGGGCCACAATCGGACAAGGGAAGGAGAAAGTGATCGAATAGCCAAAAAAAAAAGCCGTTCGACAACATCCGAGGTAAGTCCTCAAGAAGTGACCCTACTTGAATTGTGTGAAATAAAGTATGGATGTGTATTGATTATTGATTATGTATGCATGAGTATTTGAATTCTACCCGGCTAAGTCCCGGCGCGAATATGCTTGCGACTATAATGGCGTTTGAGCCTTAGTAACGAAAATGAATTATGTATGTCCAATGATAATTGATGTATGTGTTCATGGAAATTGAATGATATCCGGCTAAATCAAGACAATTATGTTGAAATTATATCCGGTTAAGACCAAGGCAATTGTGCTAGTGGCTACATCCGGCTAAGACCAAGGCATTCGTGCGAGACATTCTATCCGGGCTAAGACCCGAAGGCATTTGTGCACGTGATTATATCCGGTTATATTCCGAAGAATCTTGGGCTGGAGGTGAGTGTTGGTTGCTGTAATGAATTCAATTAGTACACTCGAAAAGCCCAAAGGATAAGGTACGTTATATGTGCATTGGAAAGTCGACATGTTTGAGCAACATTCGCTCAATCGACTAATAAATTTCAGTTATTGAATTGATTGATATTTTGTGAAATCATATAATGATGAAGTGTGAAGTAAGAATGTGTATTAATGAAATGATGCATTTGGCTATGTGAATGTATTGCTGTAATTAGAGTTGATTATATTCCTTGAGACTTACTAAGCATAAGAATGCTTACCCCGTTGCTTTGGCTCTCAGTTTTATTTTAGATTTCGCTCGAAGCAATTGGATTTGGGATCGTTGAAGTCGAAGTCATTCACACTATCAAGCCTCCATTTTGGTATAAATTTTTTGATTGAACTTGAGATGGCATGTATAGGACTACCTCTTGTTTGTTAAACATGTTGTAATGTAAGTATGTACTACTGCGAAAATGGCTCGAAAAGGAAGCATGAACTTAGACAAATTGTGGGTTGTATGTATATATTTGGTGTCATGATGTGGCTATGGCTTGGAAATGGGAATGTTGGTCATATGATCAGCCATTTGCATGGTTAAAATGATCATATATGAACCTATGTATGGCAAGACTAGTTGATTCATGGAGACTACCAAATAGGTAAGTCCTATCTTAAAAGCAGATCTTGCCAATTGCAGTGGCATGAATGTGAAAAATCACCAAAATTCATAGGAATGGAATTAAATAGTGAATAAGCTATGTAAATGAACCTTGATGAGTCTATTTTCATATGGAAGAAACGAAATGGTCATAGGAGTTACAGAGTTAAGAGATTTCGGGTTCCTGTTGCAACTTTAAAATTCACTATAAATTATCCAAAAAGAATTAGGAGATATACCTTATATTTACAGATTCCATTTTGAGTCTAGTTTCATTAGAAACAAACGACACCAGCATTAAAGCCTGTATGAGAGATATTCAAGTTATACCGCCAAGAAGGTCGAGGCAATCGATCCTCGTAACATGGGTAACTTTAACTAATAAACTGTACCAATTGGCCCAAAAATCCTAGAAATAAATCCATGGATGGATATATGAGTCTAAATTAGGGAAAATTTACGAAACCAGTTTACGAGTTTTGAAACTCGAGATATGATTTTTAAGGCGACAAGGACGCAGTTTTCCACTTGTTGACCGAAATGTCAAATTGGTGGGCAAAACATGTGAACTTGGCTTGTTAACCCTCGGTCCGACACCGGCGATGGTCTCGGGTTTGGGGTGTTACATAATTAAACATATAATGATAATTTAATAAAGTAAACAAATCTTTATGTTTTTCATAAAGTTGTACTATTAGTTTTAAATATTCTATTCTTTCATTTTTATATGTACTTTTAGTAAATTTAAATTTCCAATGGGACGACGTCGATGTCGCGACACTAGTATGCAGTGTCGCAAAACCATATTTTGAAGCAAGAAAAGTCCCATTCAAGGTTCTTTGTCACGACACCAGTCCTATGGTATCATGATACCACTGTGATAGAGGCCAAAATATTGCTGAGGGTGTTTTTATTTGCATAATGTACTTTATTCAATTTAATCGCCTGTATTTTACATAAGTAGGTTATAAACAACTGCGTATATATAGTTATGTTCAAGTTTAATTGAAGAGTGGTTTTTAGAGTAGATTTTAGATTTTTAATTTTAGTTCTAAAATTAGTTTTAGTTTTGTTACAAAATTATTAATCATGTTTCAAATTTGGATTGAATTTAATTCCAAGATTTTGTTTCTTTAATATTTCATAATTTTCCTTTGGTTTTCACGTGCAATCGATGTTATCTTGATGACTGTTAAAGGGTCTTCAGCTTTCGAGCGTATCCAATATTGAAACGAATCAATCTCTCTTTTCCCTTTTCTTAATTTAAAATTTTCTTTGCATGTTTAAACTAAAGTTTAGAAATTTTGTATTTAGATCCACGAGTAGCTAAACTCATAGAAAGATTAACCATTGAAGGTATTAATGAAAGAATTAAGGTTTGTCTTAGAATTAGTTAGCTTGAATTATGTAAACTTAAACCCTAGGATTAACAACCTTAGGAAGTAATTTAGGTAGATAAGATCGAGAGAATAATTTACCAAGCAACTCTTAATTCAATTCGGTTTAAACTACAAGGTTGAGAGATAAGTGGTTTTTGTCAGTTAGTTAATTAGTTAGAGGCCGAGAGGTAATAACAAATTAATTATTACCTAATTCATTAAAACTCGAATTCTGAAGTTAATTATGAACACTGACGTGAGTTAATATTCTGATTGTAATTTCGACTGTTAAATTTATTTATTTATTGTTATTTTGTTTGCTTAATTTTTTATTTGGTTTTTCTTTTTGTACTATAATTTCGATTATTATTGTTTAGCCTTGTTAGTGTAAAAAGTAGTTTTTAGTTTGATTCAACATCTATCGGGTATGATCCTTGGAATACTTCTTGAAGTATTTCGTAGTAAACTTACTATATTGGAATTTGACATGTATACTCGGAGACACCATTGTTCTATTTTTTATCTTTTTTGTTGCAATATTTCCAGTCCAGACATTCGCACGTCTGGTGGCAGTCAAGTTTTTGACACACATATCCTAATCCTTTACTAAGTTCACACGGGCATTATCACTATATTTGTATCATTTCAATCCCTACAACAACATATACATGTCATTCCAATCACATAAGCATTTTATTTCCATTTTGTTACCTTGTACCTATTCCTAAATACCATAGTTGTCATACTTTGCAATTTAATCCATTGATGCCAAAAAATCAACCTGTAACACCCCTATAACCCGTATCCGTCGCCGGAGTGGGTTATGAAGAGTTATTAATCCAAAACTCATCATTTGTACATTCACATTTACATAAGTTCATTAGAAATTATATGCATAGCCAAACACAATCAAAGATCGAAATTCAAACTTATACCGACATTCAAAAGTTGCCATATTCACATGGCTTATATACAACGACATCTCAAAATATCATTCACTTAAGTCTATTCTATACATGCCATACTAGCACCAAAACATAATAGTACCAAAATGATAGATAGTGTGACGAGTTGCTGACGATCCCCTCCCAAGCAGGTGACTGGAGTCAACAATCTATAAAATAGAGAAACGTAACAAATAGAGTAAGCTTTCATAAGCTTAGTAAGTTTTAAGCAGTGCAAACAAATAAACTCAATTATACTTCGATCATTCAATTTCTCAATAGGTCATTTTCTAGGTACATTGTCATTTTGCCAAATATACACAAGAACATAATGCACATTTAGCATTCTTATTTCACTTAATCTAAATTCATATATCATAAATAAATCAAATACTTTCACATACTTTCACATCTTGACCGAATGTATCATGATCATAGATATAATTACAACATTTATTCATATATGTATCACATTATACACTTATGATTCAATTCAAATCAAATTCACATATAAATACATAATATGTACCTGGCCAACTTAACGTATTGAATGTATTCATTTGTCGTTCTAACACGAGGTATCTTAGTCTTAGACTTTTATCAAATCACCGGCATTTAGCCTACTAGGTTTTAAACCCGAATTCATCCACCGACATTTCGCCTGCTAAGCTCGAAGCCCGATATCATTTCATCGGCATTATAGCCTGCTAGGCTCAAAGGCCCGAATAGTATTTCACCGGCATTGTAGCCTGATAGGCTCAAAGGCCCGAATAGTATTTCACCGGTATTGTAGCCTGCTAGGCTCAAAGGCCCGAATAGTATCTCACCGGCATCATAGCCTGCTAGGCTTAAAGGCCCGAATATTACTGTACGATATTCAAATCAACAAGTTTCATATAACATAATCACACCAAATTAGGCTCAAACATCATTCGAATATATCACCTTACATTTTATTCACATTTATTTCATTTCATCATTCATACTTATCATTTGATAGTTTACACATAACATCTCACTCATATTCATCTAACAATTATCATTTGATCATAAAAACAAATCACATTTTAATTCCATATTATAATTGCCATTCGGCCATATACATATATTACAAGTAATACTTAATTCTCATAATATGTAATGTCATTATCGACTATTATTTATGTTTATCTACTTAAAACTTACCTCGAATATTTTCGAACAGACTTGGATCAGCTATTCAACTACTTTCTCCTTTCCCTTGTCCAACCTTGGTTCTCTATGCTCTTGAGCTAAATCAAACAAAATTTAACTTATTAAGGTCCCATCATGCTAGCTTATGGCCAAATATGACAAGAAATTTAATAGGTCATATAGCTACTATTAGCTCAAATACAAAAATGGTCATACACATTTTTTTTAATCACATTAAGCAATTTAATACAATTAATTTAACATTTCCTCATGTACACCTTTATGACCGAATACATATATCAAATAAGTAACTTGCCTTAACACATAACTCACATAGCCAAAGTACATATGACCCTAATGACCAAATATGTATATCACCAAAGTTCCTATGATTTAACCTTTAAACTTCATAGCCAAATATTCATTATATATCTAGTTCACATATACAAACACAAAACTCATATGGCTTATCATATTTTCATATAGATATCTCACCCATATAGCCGAATATATAGCTCATCAAATAGATATTTATTCACGTTCCCTTAACACGTATTGATCAACTAGACCATGTGTGACAGCCCTAAATTGACCCTAGTCGGAAAGTGGTTTTGGGACCACAAAATCGAGTCATAAAAATAATTAACCATTATATTTGATGCTTATTATATGTATATAGGCATGTGTGAAAATTTCATGTTTGAATTTTGTTAATTGTAAGTGAATTTTGCTAAATAGGACTTGTGTGAGAAAATTTAGAAATGTGCTAGGCAAATGTTAAAGTGGCCTATTGATGCATGTTAGAAAATGTTGTCCTTGCATGTCAAAATACCCAAAAGATGAACTAGTGGCCGGCCATGCTATGGGATTAACCATATTATAAACACTTTGTGTTAATGTGGTATGTAGGAAATAATAAAATAAAAAAAAGTTAGTAATAAAGAAAGGGAAAAAGGAAAATGATGAAAAAAAAAAAAGTAAAAAGTTATCATGTTGCTCAAGTTGGCCGAATGGAGGAAAGAAAGGAAGGGAAAAAGCTTGGAGAAAATCGGCTATGGTGGTTCACTAGATTAAGGTATGTTTAGTGTTGCTTTGAAAGTTCATACATCCCTTGGATGATTAGTCTAAATTCTAACTATCTTATGGATGGATTTGGGGTTATTAGAGAGTTAGTATTCGACTAAGAGGCTTCAAAAGTTTAGTTGAAGCCTTGATACCATTAGCATGTTAGCTACATGGATGTGTTATGATGCTTGAGGTGTTAGATAAATTTGAACTCATCACCAAGTTCTTTAAGCAACCCAAGTTAAAAGTTTCGGTATTGAGGTATCTTGAGCATTCGGCCATGGTAGGAGGTAGAAGAGAAATATGGTTGTTGTTAGATGAAGTAGAGTCTAACAAATGAGCTCGTATGTGCATTAGTTGCTAGATGGAGAAGAATCGGCTAGCAAGTTGTGTGCTAAGGCCGAATATAATTTTGAACATTATTGAGTAATGTATGTGTTTTGAAATTGATGGAATGGAGAGTTTGCTTAAATTGTATTATGAACAATTATATGTTAAATCAAGGTTTGCTAAGCTAGCTATTAAGGTGAAGTGCAAATGTTAGTATTTGATTACTAGTGTATATATATGTGTATTAGCCGAGTTTTGAACTTGAAACAAAATGGTATTTAGTCAATACAAGTGACCATATTTGTAGAATGTATTAAGTATACAATCGGCCTCAACATAGACATGCATATTCGGCCACATGAATGAGTACATAGGTTGATGTGTATGTTCGGCCATAGGTAAGCATATTGATGGCTTTATCTCGACTTAGAAAATTCGGCTAAGGAGAATATTGGCTAATATGTTGAATTTGATTCGTGATTTCATACATATATGACTCTAATGCCTAATATATAAGGGCTAAGTACCTTGAATTCCTCTTTGATGTTCAAAATGATTAAATCAATTTATTTGTTGATATTAAGCTCAAGAGCAAAGGGGAACTAAATCCGATAAAGAAAAGGAAAAGGGTGATCGAATAGCCGTTGAAATCGTTCAACAGCATCCAAGGTAAGTTTTAAGTGATTAAACGTTGAGTAAATTCAGTCATAACAGGACATAATGAGTTGATTTAATAAGATATGACGTGGCCATGATATGTCTTAAACTCAAATGGTAAGTTCATAAGTGTTTGGACTTGGAAATTTAAGAGCAAATTGTAATAATTTGCTTAGGACAGCAGCAGTAACATGATTTTAGAAAATCACTATAAATTGTTGGTGTGCAATTATAGGCTGAATAAAATACGTAATCAAAGCTTATTAGTCTAGTTTCTTATAAAAGAGACCGTGTAGGCAAAGAAACTTCCTATAAAGAGATATTTAAAGTTGTGTGAGACAAAGGTCGAATGACTCAAAATCCCCTATTCTGTTTTTAGAAAATCATTATAATTTGTAAAAAAATGGTTATAAGATACAATTTATGTGCTTAGACTCCTTAATGAGTCTAGTTTCAAATGAAATCAAATAGAACATATTTTGAATTCTGTACAATGAGAAATTTGATTCGTAGTGAAGAGTGGTCAGGTTAGTCAAACAGTGGAATAGGGGAAACTTTAAGAATAATCTGGTATTGATTGGCAAAACCTAAAATTCTGAAAATTTTATGGATGGAAGATAAATGAGTCTATATTCAGGAAAAATTAACGGCAATTGATTTTGAGTTTTGTAGCTCCAGTTATAAATAATTTAGTAACTATTGCTAAGGAAAACAGCTTGTGGTGAATATGTGAATTTGTTGTAAACATTGATGAAACTATTTGAGTTGCTTATAAGCTATGGCTGAAATTGATGTACAAGATAAATATATATATGTGTGGTGAAGCCGAATGGCTAATGTGAAATATATGTGTGATATGTGTATGTGGTAAAGCCGAATGGCGAATGTGAAATATATATGAGATATGTATATGTGGTAAAGCCGAATGGCTAATGTGAAATATATGTGTGATATGTATATGTGGTAAAGCCGAATGGCTAATGTGAAATATATATGAGATATCTATATGTGGTAAAGCCAAATGGCTAATGTGAAATATATGTGTGATATGTATATGTGGTAAAACCGAATGGCTAATATGAAATATATATGAGATATGTATATGTGGTAAAGTCGAATGGCTAATGTGAAATATATGTGTGATATGTATATGTGGTAAAGCCGAATGGCGAATGTGAAATATGTATGAGATATGTATATGTGGTAAAGCCGAATGGCTAATGTGAAATATATGTGTGATATGTATATGTGGTAAAGCCGAAAGGCGAATGTGAAATATGTATGAGATATGTATATGTGATGGCGAATGTGAAATATATATGAGATATGTATATGTGGTAAAGCCGAATGGCGAATGTGAAATATGTATGAGATATGTATATGTGGTAAAGCCGAATGGCTAATGTGAATGTTGTAACATGTGATTAAATGTACATGAAACTTGGAAATGTATTCCGGGTAAGACCCGATGACTACGTGTGGAGATTTTTTCCGGGTAAGACCCGATAACTACGTGTGGGGACTATTCGAGCTAAAGGTTTTGCTGAAGATTCGAGTAAAGCATAGGATTATACGACTTCACATTATCAACTGGTAATAAATACGTTCAATGCGTTAAGTTGGTCAGGTATGTATTTTGAGACTATATTTAAGCGTGATTTGGACTAAATCACAAGGTCGTTTTGTGATGCATATGTGAGTAAAGCAATAAGACTGTTCTATGATTATTGTGCGTTTGGTCAATGTGGAAAGTTAGGCGAAAATATGTAATGTACCTATGTTTATATGAGATCACTATCAAGTGAGAATTTATCTGCCTATTATATATGATGAGATGGGCATATTCGGTAAAGGGATGGTATGCCCGACGGAAGAGTGAAATAAAAATACGAACGACTAGGTTATAATTTGATTGTTATCTGTTGACACTGCTCAAAACTTACTAAGCATTCAATGCTTATTTCGTTTCTTTGATTCTCTGTTTTATAGATTTTGGTTCGTCAGCTATCGGACTCGGGATTGTCGAAGTCGAAGTCGTCCACACTATCAAAGCCCTTTTGGTACACTTTTGGTTGAACTCTAAAAATGGCATGTATAGGACTACCCTTTTTGTTGTTGGTCATGTACCCTTTGGTTTTGTATAAATTTGGATAGCCATGCGAAAATGGCTTATATACACTTTGAGCATAGCATTATAATCATTTTGTATGTTGTTCATTGAGAGGTATGGAAATGTTTGGTAACAATTAGCCATTGGGAATGGTTAATTATGATTATTGTGATCCTATGTATGACAAACTCTAGTTGATTCATGGAAAACCATGAAATAGGTAAAGTTTACCTTAAAAACAGATGCTGATAGCAGCAGTGGTGTGGATTTGAAAAATCACTAAAAATAGTAGGAATGGAGTTAAATAGTGAATGAATTATGTAATTTAACCTTGATGAATCTATTTTCATAGAAAAGTAATGAAATGATCATATGAACAGTATTTTATGAGATTTTAAAGTTTTCGTGAAACAGGGCCAGAACGGTTTTGGATCCCCTGTTCGGACTTAGGAAATTCACTATAAATCAACCAGAGATAATTAGAAGTCATTCCTTATATGTATAGATTCCTTTTTGAGTCTAGTTTCTTTAGAAACAAATGGCATAAGTATTGAAGCCCTGTACAAGGAGATATCTAAGTCGTAATGCATGAAGGTCAGAGTAGTCGAACCCTGAATCAGGGGAGACTTTAACTAATAAACTGTACTAATTGGCTTGACCAAAGATTCTAGAAAAAAAATTGTCGATGGATATATGAGTCTAGTTTCAGGAAAAAATTACGAAATTGGTTTTGGAGTTTTGGAACTCAAGATATGATTTTTAAGGTGACAGTGACGCAGTTAGCCAGCTTGTCTGGAAATTTTTAAAATGGACTGAGAAAATAAATGAATTAAGTCTGTTAGCACCTCGTGTTCGACTCCGGCAACGATCTCGGGTACGGGGTGTTACAATTTTATTGGTATCAGAGCTAAGGTTTAGTCGATTCTAGGACTACCATAATACGTTTGGGTCTAGCTATACATGCCATTATGTGATTATTTGATAGTGTGGTGATTTCTGACAATTGAAAATGTGTTTGTTGTATTATAATGAATTTTGATCCCGATCGAGCTGTAGCAAGCTTCTGACTATGAGAATTTGTGATATAACTTCACTTTGATATGCTTAAATCATTAAGTTGATCAGGTACGTATCATGTACCCGTATTTGAATTTTGATTTGGATTGAATTATAAGGGTATAAGTGATGCAATTTTGAAAGAGTGTTACGACTGTAAATATGATCTTTGTATGTGGCTATGGAACTAAAAGTTGAATAGCCGATAAGCATGTTGTGTTTGTATTCAAGTAATGTAAATGATATACTAATGTGTATTGTTATATATGTATATGCACATGAGAATTGAGAATTGTATAGCCGGGCTAAGTCCTGAAGAGCATTCGTGCTAGTGATATATCCGGGCTTTGTTCCGAAGAGCATTCGTGCTAGTGATATATCCGGGCTAAGTTCCGAAGAGCATTCATGCTAGTGATATATCCGGGCTAAGTCCCGAAGAGCATTCGTGCTAGTGATATATCTGGGCTAAGTTCTGAAGAGCATTCGTGCTAGTGATATATCCGTGCTAAACCCCAAAGAGCATTCGTCTTTGGTGTTATATCCTGCTAGGTCCCAAGAGCAATCATCTTTGGTGATGTGTATTCGCCTTCGTGCCTAGTAGGCTTCGTGCCGGTAATTTGAGCAAAGTTTAAGTGTTCATTATTATACGGATTCAAATTTAAATGAGAGGATATGTTTAAAAGTATACATACATGATGTTTATAGACTTGGTTAAGTCATTTCAATGTGTAACAACAAATGAATAGGGGCACTATGTGTGCAAATGATTAGAGGCACTGAGAGTGCGAGTTCTTCAACCGAGCACTATGTGTGCGAGATCGGTCAGTAGACATTAAGTGAGTAAAACAAGATTCATGTAAGACCTCGTATGGAACGAAGGCATTGATTTAAGATGGTGGATATGTTGTTAAGAAATGAATTCATGTTATAAATGTGTTACAGATTTAGTTTATAGGATGCTTGGTATATGAAGTCATATGTGCTATTGCTAAATGACCCCCATTTTTTTTTTTTTTTTGTTGATCATGTTCAAGAAATTATTTCGATTAAGTTTGACACTTGAAAGTCTGTAAGAATTTTTGATGAATGCTGATAATTTTGGATATATGGGTTATGTGCTAAAATAAATCCCATGCCGGTATACTATATGAGGCTTTATGCCAAGTCGATCGTATACGGGTATCGTTAACGGTGATTGAATGTGCTAAATGAATTACAATTGCTATCGATGAGCTAATGTTTATATGAATATAATTCAATAAGAGGATGTTATCCTAAACTATGCATCGGTAGAAATTTTCGGGGACGAAAATCCCTAAAGGGGGGAAGAGTTGTGACAGCCCTAAATTGACCCTAGTCGGAAAGTGGTTTCGGGACCACAAAACCGAGTCATAAAAATAATTAACCATTATATTTGATGCTTATTATATGTATATAGGCATGTGTGAAAATTTCATGTTTGAATTTTGTTAATTGTAAGTGAATTTTGCTAAATAGGACTTGTGTGAGAAAATTTAGAAATGTGCTAGGCAACTGTTAAAGTGGCCTATTGATGCATGTTAGAAAATGTTGTCCTTGCAAGTCAAAATACCCAAAAGATGAAGTAGTGGCCGGCCATGCTATGGGATTAACCATATTATAAACACTTTGTGTTAATGTGGTATGTAGGAAACAATAAAATAAAAAAAAGTTAGTAATAAAGAAAGGAAAAGGAAAATGATGAAAAAAAAAAGAAAAAATTATCATGTTGCTCAAGTTGGCCGAATGGAGGAAAGAAAGGAAGGGAAAAAGCTTGGAGAAAATCGGCTATGGTGGTTCACTAGATTAAGGTATGTTTAGTGTTGCTTTGAAAGTTCATACATCCCTTGGATGATTAGTCTAAATTCTAACTATCTTATGGATGGATTTGGGGTTATTAGAGAGTTAGTATTCGACTAAGAGGCTTCAAAAGTTTTAGTTGAAGCCTTGATACCATTAGCATGTTAGCTATATGGATGTGTTATGATGCTTGAGGTGTTAGATAAATTTGAACTCATCACCAAGTTCTTTAAGCAACCCAAGTTAAAAGTTTCGGTATTGAGGTATCTTGAGCATTCGACCATGGTAGGAGGTAGAAGAGAAATATGGTTGTTGTTAGATGAAGTAGAGTCTAACAAATGAGCTCGTATGTGCATTAGTTGCTAGATGGAGAAGAATCGGCTAGCAAGTTGTGTGCTAAGGCGAATATAATTTTGAACATTATTGAGTAATGTATGTGTTTTGAAATTGATGGAATGGAGAGTATGCTTAAATTGTATTATGAACAATTATATGTTAAATCAAGGTTTGCTAAGCTAGCTATTAAGGTGAAGTGCAAATGTTAGTATTTGATTACTAGTGTATATATATGTGTATTAGCGAGTTTTGAACTTGAAACAAAATGGTATTTAGTCAATACAAGTGACCATATTTGTAGAATGTATTAAGTATACAATCGGCCTCAACATAGACATGCATATTCGCCACATGAATGAGTACATAGGTTGATGTGTATGTTCGCCATAGGTAAGCATATTGATGGCTTTATCTCGACTTAGAAAATTGACTAAGGAGAATATTGGCTAATATGTTGAATTTGATTCGTGATTTCATACATATATGACTCTAATGCCTAATATATAAGGGCTAAGTACCTTGAATTCCTCTTTGATGTTCAAAATGATTAAATCAATTTATTTGTTGATATTAAGCTCAAGAGCAAAGGGGAACTAAATCCGATAAAGAAAAGGAAAAGGGTGATCGAATAGCCGTTGAAATCGTTCAACAGCATCCGAGGTAAGTTTTAAGTGATTAAACGTTGAGTAAATTCAGTCATAATAGGACATAATGAGTTGATTTAATAAGATATGATGTGGCCATGATATGTCTTAAACTCAAATGGTAAGTTCATAAGTGTTTGGACTTGGAAATTTAAGAGCAAATTGTAATAATTTGCTTAGGACAGTAGCAGTAACATGATTTTAGAAAATCACTATAAATTGTTGGTGTGGAATTATAGGCTGAATAAAATATGTAATCAAAGCTTAATTAGTTTAGTTTCTTATAAAAGAGACCGTGTAAGCAAAGAAACTTCCTATAAAGAGATATTTAAAGTTGTGTGAGACAGTGTCAGAATGACTCCGAAATCCCCTGTTCTGTTTTTAGAAAATCATTATAATTTGTAAAAAAATGGTTATAAGATACAATTTATGTGCTTAGACTCCTTAATGAGTCTAGTTTCAAATGAAATCAAATAGAACATATTTTGAATTCTGTACAATGAGAAATTTGATTCGTAGTGAAGAGTGGTCAGGTTAGTCAAACAGTGAAACAGGGGAAACTTTAAGAAAAATCTGGTATTGATTGGCCAAACCTAAAATTCTGAAAATTTTATGGATGGAAGATATATGAGTCTATATTCAGGGAAAATTAACGGCAATTGATTTTGAGTTTTGTAGCTCTAGTTATAAATAATTTAGAACTATTGCTAAGGAAAATAGCTTGTGGTGAATATGTGAATTTGTTGTAAACATTGATGAAACTATTTGAGTTGCTTATAAGCTATGGCTGAAATTGATGTACAAGATAAATATATATATGTGTGGTGAAGCCGAATGGCTAATGTGAAATATATGTGTGATATGTGTATGTGGTAAAGCCGAATGGCGAATGTGAAATATATATGAGATATGTATATGTGGTAAAGCCGAATGGCTAATGTGAAATATATGTGTGATATGTATATGTGGTAAAGCCGAATGGCTAATGTGAAATATATGTGAGATATGTATATGTGGTAAAGCCGAATGGCTAATGTGAAATATATGTGTGATATGTATATGTGGTAAAGCCGAATGGCTAATGTGAAATATATATGAGATATGTATATGTGGTAAAGCCGAATGGCGAATGTGAAATATGTATGAGATATGTATATGTGGTAAAGCCGAATGGCTAATGTGAAATATATGTGTGATATGTATATGTGGTAAAGCCGAAAGGCGAATGTGAAATATGTATGAGATATGTATATGTGGGAAAGCCGAATGGCTAATGTGAAATATATATGAGATATGTATATGTGGTAAAGCCGAATGGCTAATGCGAATGTTGTAACATGTGATTAAATGTACATGAAACTTGGAAATGTATTCCGGGTAAGACCCGATGACTACGTGTGGAGATTTTTTCCGGGTAAGACCCGATGACTACGTGTGGAGATTTTGTTCGGGTAAGACCCGATAACTACGTGTGGGGACTATTCGAGCTAAAGGTTTCGCTGAAGATTCGAGTAAAGCATAGGATTATACGACTTCACAGTATCAACTGGTAATAAATACTTCAATGCGTTAAGTTGGTCAGGTATGTATTTTGAGATTATATTTAAGCGTGATTTGGACTAAATCACAAGGTCGTTATGTGATGCATATGTGAGTAAAGCAATAAGACTGTTCTATGATTATTGTGCGTTTGGTCAATGTGGAAAGTTAGGCGAAAATATGTAATGTACCTATGTTTATATGAGATCACTATCAAGTGAGAATTTATCTGCCTATTATATATGATGAGATGGGCATATTCGGTAAAGGGATGGTATGCCCGACGGAAGAGTGAAATAAAAATACGAACGACTAGGTTATAATTTGATTGTTATCTGTTGACACTGCTCAAAACTTACTAAGCATTCAATGCTTATTTCGTTTCTTTGATTCTCTGCTTTATAGATTTTGGTTAAATCACCATCGGACTCGGGATTGTCGAAGTCGAAGTCGTCCACACTATCAAAGCCCTTTTGGTACACTTTTGGTTGAACTCTAAAAATGGCATGTATAGGACTACCCTTTTTGTTGTTGGTCATGTACCCTTTGGTTTTGTATAAATTTGGATAGCCATGCGAAAATGGCTTATATACACTTTGAGCATAGCATTATAATCATTTTGTATGTTGTTCATTGAGAGGTATGGAAATGTTTGGTAATGATTAGCCATTGGGAATGGTTAATTATGATTATTGTGATGCTATGTATGACAAACTCTAGTTGATTCATGGAAAACCATGAAATAGGTAAAGTTTACCTTAAAAACAGATCTTGACAAAGAAGAAGGTGTGGATTTTAAAAATCACTAAAAATAGTAGGAGTGGAGTTAAATAGTGAATGAATTATGTAATTTAACCTTGATGAATCTATTTTCATAGGAAAGTAATGAAATGATCATATAAACAGTATCTTAAAGTTTTCGTGAAACAGGGCCAGAACGGTTTTTGGATCCCCTGTTCAGACTTAGAAAATTCACTATAAATCAACCAGAGATAATTAGAAGTCATGCCTTATATGTATAGATTCCTTTTTAAGTCTAGTTTCTTTAGAAACAAGTGGCATAAGTATTTAATTCCTGTACAAGGAGATATCTAAGTCGTACTGCATGAAGGTCAGAGTAGTCAAAACCTGAATCAGGGGAGATTTTAACTAATAAACTGTACTAATTGGCTTGACCAAAGATTCTAGAAAAAAATTTGTAGATGGATATTTGAGTCTAGTTTCAGGAAAAATTTACAAAACTGGTTTTGGAGTTTTGGAACTCAAGATATGATTTTTAAGGTGACAGTGATGCAGTTAGCCAGCTTGTCTGGAAATTTTTAAAATGGACTGAGAAAATAAATGAATTAAGTCTGTTAGCACCTCGTGTTCGACTCCGGCAACGATCTCGGGTACGGGGTGTTACACCATGCATTAGCCTTGGCACATTCAGTCATTAAAGCAATAACCTATTTAACATTCAAGCATTTTGTACTAAAAAATTTCTCCCAAGGCTGAATTCATATAAAACCTTTAATACTCATACAAAGTTTATATTTTAAATAATTTATACACACCATTAACCTAATATCAATTAACTAAGCACTTTAACAAATTTTCTTTAACTATACACACATTCGGCAATGAAAATGACAATTTAACAAACCTTAAATTCAACTTATAATATTATATACTCAATATTCAAAGCATTTAACGTCTCTTCATCATAATATTTCATCATGGCCGAATGCTCCTTTTAAACCATTTATACATAAGTATCAATCCTCAAACTTAATTTATAACTATCTAAATCATTTAAAACATCCAACACCAAATTTTCTTTGCATTACATACTATAGCCGAATGCCCATTCCAAGCAATTGAGCCACACATAGTTCAAATTTCAAAATTTAAACTTATAAACTTACAATAACATGGATTTTAACATTATAGTCCATCAAACTTTCATTCATCAATTTCTATCATCAAACACAAATTTTTGCAATTTCCTATCATGACCGAATGCACAATTAACCAACGCTTAACAAATTAATTCATGGGTTTAAAGTAGAACCAAGAGAGGAACTCAAAAACATGAATTTTTAACAAAACTACCATGAACTTACCTTGAATTTATCTCCCCCAAGTGACCGAATATTCAAGAGCTTCTCTTCTTCCTTTTTGTTTTCTTAAGTTTTGCCTAAGTGATAGAAAGAATAAAAATGAAGTTCACTTTGTTTTTATCACCCATTTTATGTTATAAAATAACATATATTATTTTATACCATAATTTAAGTTTATAATTTATTAATATTATTAAGCACATGATGCATTAACAAACCCCACTACCGTACACTTAAATAAAGTGGTAAAATAGACATGCAAATCCTCTACTTTAGTAATTTACAAAATTAATCACTTGGACATTCACCTACCACATTATCAAAGTTTCTCAAACAAGTCCTTTTTAGCTAATTCCACATTCAAATGACAAAATTAAGACAAGATACTTTCACACATGCACTTTCACATATAATAAGCATAGAATATAACATATAATTATTTTTGTGACTAGGTTTTGTGGTCCTGAAACCACTTCCCGACTAGGGTCAAATTAGGGCTGTCACAACTCTCCCCCCCTTAGGAATTTTCATCCTCGAAAATCTTACCAGCGAAAAGGTTAGGATAACGTTCTTTCATTGAGTCCTCTAGCTCCCAAGCCGCTTCTTCAACCTTGCGTTTGAGCCACAGTACTTTCACTAATGAGATTTTCTTATTTCGTAGTTCTTTTACTTCACGAGTCAAAATACGAACCGGTTCCTCTTCATAACTGAAATCAGAATGCATTTCAATCTCTAATGGATTAATCACATGAGAAGGATCAGACCTGTACCGAAGGAGCATCGAAACATGAAAAACATCGTGAATCTTTTCAATTTCAGGTGGCAAAAGTAATCTATAAGCAACCGGCCCAATCCGTTCTGTAATTTCGTATGGTCCGATAAATCTCGGGCTCAATTTACTTTTACGGCCAAATCTAAGTACCTTCTTCCATGGTGAGACTTTAAGAAACACTTTCTCTCCGACTTGATACTCTATATCTTTCTGTTTTAAGTCCGCATACAATTTCTGATGATCTGATGTTGCTTTCAGACTTTCACAGATCACTTTAACTTTCTGTTCGGCCTCTTTAATCAAATCAACTTCGTAAATCTTATTCTCACTAAGTTCGGTCCAAAACAAAGGTGTACGACATTTACGACCGTACAAAGCCTCATAAGGTGCCATCTTGATGCTCGATTGAAAACTATTATTATATACGAATTCAACCAAGGGCAAGTATCGTTCCCATGAGGCACTAAACTCAAGGATGCAACATCTCAATATATCCTCGAGTATCTGAATAATTAGCTCGGATTGACCATCGGTCTGGGGATGAAAAGCGGTGCTAAAATGCAACTTAGTACCTAATGCTTCTTGCAAGTTCTTCCAAAACCGCGAAGTGAATCTCAGATCTCTATCTGTCACAATAGAAGTAGGTACCCCGTGTAACTTTACAATCTGAGAAACATACAATCAGCTAACTTATCAAGTAAATAATCCGTACGTACGGGAATAAAATGAGCCGACTTTGTCAATCTATCAACCACAACCCAGATTACATCTTTCTTGCTTGGTGACAATGGCAACCCAGATACAAAATCCATCGTGACTCGATCCCACTTCCATTCGGGTATCATGATCGGCTGAAGTAATCCCGGAGGCATTTGATGTTCCGCTTTCACTTGTTGACATATCAAACACTTTGAAACAAAGTCAGAAATGTCTCGTTTCATACCATGCCACCAATGCTGACGTTTCAGAACGTTGTACATTTTTGTACTACCTGGGTGAACTAACATTCGGCTACTATGAGCCTCGTTCAAAATCATCGGAATAAGCTCTGAATTTCTCAGAACACATAATTGATTTCTAAACCTCAAACAATCATTAATATCAATCAAAAACTCTGAATCCTCTTTCGAAACACATAACGTTCGCTTTGGAACTAATTCATCATCAACTTTTTGAGCTTTACGGATTTGTTGCATCAATAACGGTTTTGCTTTTAATTCCACTACTAACACATCATCAGCAGACACAGACAGGTGTACATTCATTGCTCGCAAAACAAACAGTGATTTACGGCTTAATGCATCAACAACCACGTTAGCCTTTCCCGGATGGTAATCAATGATAAGCTCGTAATCTTTCAATAATTCTAGCCAACGTCTTTGTCTCAAATTCAAATCTCTTTAAGTCATCAAGTATTTGAGGCTTTTGTGATCGGAATACATATGGCATTTTTCCCCGAACAAGTAGTGGCGCCAAATTTTCAAAGCGAAAACAATAGCAGCTAACTCGAGATCATGAGTCGGATAGTTTTTCTCACGTGGCTTCAATTATCTCGAAGCGTACGCTACAACTCTACCCTTTTGCATCAACACACAGCCCAAACCATTTAGAGACGCATCACTGTAGATCACAAATTCTTTACCAGATTCTGGCTGAACTAACACTGGGGCTTCAGTCAAAAGAGTTTTCAATTGATCAAAACTTTTCTGGCACTTTTTCGACCACTCAAACTTGATATCTTTCTGAAGCAACTTTGTCGTCGGTGTTGCTATCATCGAGAAACCTTTCACAAACCATCTGTAATACCCGACAAGTCCCAAAAAGCTTCGAACTTTTGAAACATTTCTCAGAGGCTTCCAATCGAGTATAGCTAAAATTTTACTCGGATCAACTCGGATACCCGATGCGGATATAACATGCCCTAAAAAGCTAACTTCCCTCAACTAGAACTCACATTTACTGAACTTCGCATATAATTGCTTGTCTCACAAAATCTGGAATACAAACTTCAAGTGTTGAGCATGTTCAGTTTCATCGTGTGAATAAATCAAAATGTCATCTATAAACACGACTACAAACCGATCCAAATACTATCTGAAAATCCGATTCATTAAATCCATGAAAATAGCAGGGGCATTAGTGAGCCCAAACGGCATCACTAGGAACTCATAATGTCTGTACCTCATTCTGAAAGCAGTTTTAGGCACATCAGAGTCTCTAACTCGCAACTGATAATAACCCGATCTCAAGTCTATCTTTGAAAATACTGAGGCTCCTTTCAGTTGATCAAACAAATCATCGATTCGTGACAACGGATATTTATTCTTTATCGTTACCCTATTAAGCTGACGGTAATCAATGCACATTCTCATGGTTTTGTCTTTCTTTTTCACAAACAGCACTGGTGCACCCCAAGGAGAAAAACTCGGTCGAGCAAAACCTCTATCTGTCAACTCTTGCAACTGAGATTTCAATTCTTTTAATTCGGTTGGTGCCATACGATACGGAGCTATCGAAATAGGTGTAGTCCCTGGTACTAGTTCAATACCAAACTCTACCTCCCGAACCGGTGGTAATCCAAGTAATTCCTCGGGGAACACATCCGGATATTCACAAACCACGAGCACAGTCTCGAGTTCTTTTCTGATTCTTTACTATCCAGTATGTACGCAAGATATGCTTTACACCTCTTTTTCACATATTTTTGAGCCAACATCGAGGATATCACTGCCGGTGATCCATTCAAATCGGTAGACTCAACTCAAATTATCTCATTATTTGAACACCTCAAATCAATTGTCTTTCGCTTACAATTCACTACTACATCATGCACAGTTAACCAATCCATACCAAGAATGACATCAAACTCGTCAAACAGTAATAACATTAAATTAGCCAGAAAGAAAGAATCTCGAATCATCAGGGGACATTTCTTACATACTTTGTCAACTAGCACATAACGGCCCTAAGGATTCGACACCCGAATCACAAACTCAGTAGACTCAACAAGTAGAGTCTTACTGGATGCCAAAGTTTCACACACATACGAATAAGTAGAACCGGCATCAATCAAAGCAATAACATCAGTATAAAAAAGAGTGAAAGTACCGGTAATAACATCTGGCGAAAAAGCATCCTCGTGTGCGCGTATAGCATAGGCTCTAGAAGGAGCACGAGCCTCAGAATGTATAGAAGTATCTTTGGTCCCTCTCTGATTTCCACTAGTATTACCTGCATGTCTAGGTGGCCTACCTCGTGTTGCAGTGTTACTAGGTCTCCCACTAGGATCAGTATTCAGTTCAGTTAATTTCGGACAGTCTCTGATAAAGTGATTAGCTGATCCACACTTGAAACAAGAGTGGTCATGAAATCTACAGCTTCTTGAATGCCATTTACCACAATGCTTGCACTCAGATCTGTTCTGACGATCATTGCCGACACTGGCAATAGAGGTGGCTTGCATACTCACAGGGGGTCTATCATGGTCACGTTTGGAAAAACCTGAAGTATTCTTAGATCAGCCTGAGTCATCTCTAAATTTTTTCGATGACTGATGAAAGGATTTTCCCGAAGATCTTTTACGGAACTCTCTAGCTCCATCATTAGCTTTTCTTTTCTCTTTACCGAGCTCTTCGGCTTTACAAGCTCGCTTGACAAGCACTACAAACTCTTTGATTTCCAGAATACCCACCAACAGTTTGATGTCTTCATTCAACCCGTCCTCGAAGCGTTTACACATGATAGCCTTAGACGAAACACATTCCCGAGCATATCTACTAAGTTTGACAAACTTTCGCTCGTAATCGGTAACTGTCATAGAACCCTGTTTGAGCTCGAGAAATTCCTTCCATTTCTGATCGATGAATCTTTGACTAATATATTTCTTGTGGAACTCGGTTCGAAAGAATTCCCAAGTAACTCGTTCTCTCGGCACAACTAAAACCAAGGTATTCCACCAATAGTAGGCAGAATCACGTAACAGAGATATAACACATTTTAAGCACTTATCGGGTGTGCACGATAATTCATCAAACACGTGAATGGTATTATTGAGCCAAAACTCAGCCTGCTCGGCATCATCACTGTCAGTAGCCTTGAACTCAGTAGCCCCATGCTTTTGAATTCTATCAACCGGGGGCCTGCTCAACCTCAACGGGTCAACTACAGGAGGTACCACAGGTGTAGGGGTTGTATTAGTCGGGGGTGGGGGATATGAAACATCCGGATTAGTTCGAACATATTGAGTAAACCAATCATTCATCATAGCATAGAAGGCTTGTTTAGCCTCATCATTTTGATTACTAGCATTCGGTTGAAAGTCCAACGGCACTGTCTTGAGTGCGGGAGTAGGCGCTACGCTTTCTACGTTGTCTGCTACCGCTTGATCGGGATCGAAATTCATTACTATACGAAAAACACATTTCAACTGTCAGAAATCATCACACTATCATATTAACACTTTATGGCATGTATAGCTAGACTCACACACGTTACGTTAGTCCTAGAATCGACTAAACCGTAGCTCTGATACCAATAAAATGTAACACCCCTATAACCCGTATCCGTCGCCGGAGTGGGTTATGAAGATTTACTAATCCAAAACTCAACATTTGTACATTCACATTTACATAAGTTCATTAGAAATTATATGCATAGCCAAACACAATCAAAGATCGAAATTCAAACTTATACCGACATTCAAAAGTTGCCATATTCACATGGCTTATATACAACGACATCTCAAAATATCATTCACTTAAGTCTATTCTATACATGCCATACTAGCACCAAAACATAATAGTACCAAAATGATAGATAGTGTGACGAGTTGCTAACGATCCCCTCCCGAGTAGGTGACTGGAGTCATGTAATATCCTGATTTTGGGCCTAGTCGGAATAGTGGTTTCGTGACCACAAAATCCAAGATAGAAATAATTATTTTATGATTATTTTAATGTCTATGATATGATTGCATGATTGTGTGAAAATTTCGTGAAGAAATTTTATGCATAAAGTGCTTAAATTGAAATTAGGGACTAAATCGAATAATTTGTAAAACTTGCATTCTAGAAGTTTCTAGTATGAAATTGTTTTGAAATATTAATTAGGAGGTCTTAAATAGAATTTTACCAATTTCTAAGTCTATGGACAAAAATTGGACATGGATGGAATTTTTGGAAAGTTTAGTAGTAAGGGCATTTTGGTCATTTAGGGGTAAAATGAATTAAAATACAAAATTAAAAGCCAATTTTGCTCATCTTCAACCCCATGGCCGAATATAGCAAGGAGAAACCATGGCTAGGGTTTTTCAAGCTTCCAAGCTCGATTTTAAGTCCGTTCTAGTCTCGTTTTTAATGATTTTTACTTTTTTGGAGTCTCGGTAGCTTGATTTAGCTTATGCTAGCAATAATTTAACCTAAGGTTTATATTTGGAAAAATACCCATAGGTGAAATTTGTGTATTTTGGTGTTTTATGATAGAATATGAGGTTTTAAATTATGTTAGACAACTTGTGCTACTCGGTTTTAAGTGAAAACGAGCAAAAGGGCTTAATCGGTAAAAATACCTAATAGTCATAAGTACATGTTAGAGTGAGAATTTGATGTTTCCATAGAAGGAAAAATGATCAGCATGTCATAAAACATAAGAAAATAGGCTGAAGTTTAATTTACGAGCTTTGGGCCAAAAGTGTAAATATGCAAAAATTTAGGGCAAATCGTAATTTTGCCAAAATATGATTTTGGGTCAATTTGAATAATGTGAGTCCTAATTAGACTATATTTTAAATGATAGAGCAAGGAAAACTGAAATTGGGCTAAAATGGAAAAATACCAAGTTGTGGACGAAATGGTAAAAGTAGCCATTTTAGCATACGAGGTAAGTTCATGTGTAAATGTAGTAACATAATTGTCATTTTAAGCAATTTAATGTTGTTTATATGATATGATGCTGATTATTATCATGAAATATTATGCTTTGTGGTTATTGTTGAATAATATGTAATTATGTGAATTACTTGATGAGTATAAACTATCACCGAAGTATCAATTTCGATATTCCGTGGAAGATGGCAAAGATGTGTGATCGAGGAAAACGCCCGTTTGAACCTTAGGAATAGATTAGGATACAAGTGACATGTCACTAGGATGTTTGGGCATCCGAACTCGTTGAGTTGAGTCTGAGTTTACTTATGGATGAAAATGTCCGAACTCGTTGAGTTGAGTCTGAGTTCGAGAGATGTAACTAGGCATCTGAGCTCGTTGAGTTGAGTCCGAGTTCACTTATGGGCGGGTTACATGCTAGCTTGGATACATATGTGGCACTTATGTGCAAACTTTCCATGTATCCGAATTATATTCCGATGTGTTCAACGGGTAAAATTCTACTCAAATGGAGGAATACTCGAGATGAAAGGGACGTATTGGTAAGTGTTGTGAAATGAATACTTTGAACAGGTATGTACTTAACCCTCGGGTTGAAAACTCGATATAACAACAATATGGTAAGATGATAAATGAAAATGTGATATGAATGTCTCGGTGATGATTATGCAAATGATGTTTTATGTTTGCTTATATAGTTGTGTTACTTGCTATTTGCATGTGAGCTTACTAAGAATTTATGCTTACTTCCTCCTTTTCATTCCTTGTAGTGTTGACAAGCCAACTCGGAAATCGGGAACGGTCGGAGGCATGCTCACACTATATCCGTATACCATCTTGGCATAATGGCTTGCATATTTTGAGTATGGCATGTATAGCATTATAATCATTTTGTATGTATGGTCTTATGATATGGTTATTGAGTGGTATGGAAATGCTTGGTAATGATTAGCCATTGGAATGGCTAATCATGATCATATTTGGTGTTATGTATGCTAAATTACTAGCTAATCCATGGAAAACATGAAATAGGTAAAATTTACCATAAAATAGATTCAGACAGCAGCAGTGATGTAAGTTTGAAAAATCATTAAAAATAGTAGAGATACAATTAGATGGTGAATAAAATATGGAATTGAATAATTATGAGTCTATTTTCATACGAATGGAACAAAAAAGGTATATGAGTTATATTTTATGAGATGTTTATATGTTTGTGAAACAGGGCCAGAGCGATTTCTGGATCCCCTTTTCTGACTTTGGAAATTCACCATAAATTGTTCAAAGATAATTATAAGTCATGATTTATATGTACAGATTCCTTATTGAGTCTAGTTTTATTAGAAACAAATGGCATAGTCATTGAAACTCTTTACAGGGATATATCTGATTCGTAATATACAGAGGTCAGAGCAGTTGAACCCTGAAATAGGGGAGACTTTAACTAATAAACTGTACTAATTGGATCGACAAAAAATTCTAGAAAAAAATTAGTAAATAGATATATGAGTCTAGTTTCAGGGAAAATTTACGGAATTGGATTTCAAATTTCGTAACTCGAGATATGAAGTTTTAAGCGACTATGACGCAGATTGTTAGCTTGACTGAAAATTTTAAAAATAAATTGTTTGAGCTGTTTAAGTAATGAATTAAGTCTGTTAACACCTCGTGTTCGACTCCGGCGACGGTCTCGGGTACAGGGTGTTACAAGTCAACAATCTATAAAATAGAGAAACGTAACAAACAGAGTAAGCTTTCATAAGCTTAGTAAGTTTTAAGCAGTGCAAACAAATAAACTCAATTATACTTCGATCATTCAATTTCTCAATAGGCCATTTTCTAGGTATATTGTCATTTGGCCAAATATACACAAGAACATAATGCACATTTAGCATTCTTATTTCACTTAATCTAAATTCATATATCATAAATAAATCAAATACTTTCACATACTTTCACATCTTGACCGAATGTATCATTATCATATATATAAATACAACATTTATTCATATATGTATCACATTATACACTTATGATTCAATTCAAATCAAATTCACATATAAATACATAATACGTACCTAGCCAACTTAACGTATTGAATGTATTCATTTGTCATTCTAACACGAGGTATCTTAGTCTTAGAGTTTTATCAAATCACCGGCATTTAGCCTGCTAGGTTTTAAGCCCGAATTCATCCACTGGCATTTCGCCTGCTAGGCTCGAAGTCCGATATCATTTCACCGGCATTATAGCCTGCTAGGCTCAAAGGCCCGAATAGTATTTCACCGGCATTGTAGCCTGCTAGGCTCAAAGGCCTGAATAGTATTTCACCGGCATTGTAGCCTGCTAGGCTCAAAGGCCCGAATAGTATCTCACCGGCATCATAGCCTGCTAGGCTCAAAGGCCCGAATATTACTGTACGATATTCAAATCAACAAGTTTCATATAACACAATCACACCAAATTAGGACAAACATCATTCGAATATATCATCTTACATTTTATTCACATTTATTTCATTTCATCATTCACACTTATCATTTGATAGTTTACACATAACATCTCACTCATATTCATCTAACAATTATCATTTAATCATAAAAACATATCACATTTTAATTCCATATTATAATTGCCATTCGGCCATATACATATATTACAAATAATACTTAATTCTCATAATATGTAATGTCATTATCGAATATTATTTATGTTTATCTACTTTTCGAACAGTCTCGGATCGGCTATTCAACTACTTTCTCCTTTCCCGTGTCCAACCTTGGTTCTCTATGCTCTTAAGCTAATTCAAACAAAATTTAACTTATTAAGGTCCCATCATGCTAGCTTATGGCCGAATATGACAAGAAATTTAATAGGTCATATAGCTACAATTAGCTCAAATACAAAATGGTCATACACATTTTTTTTAATCACATTAAGCAATTTAATACAATTAATTTAACATTTCCTCATGTACACCTTTATGACCGAATACATATATCAAATAAGTAACTTGCCTTAACACATAACTCACATAGCCAAAGTACATATGACCCTAATGACCAAATATGTATATCACCAAAGTTCCTATGATTTAACCTTTAAACTTCATAGCCAAATATTCATTATACATCTAGTTCACATATACAAACATAAAACTCATATGGCTTATCATATTTTCATATATATATCTCACCCATATAGCCGAATATATAGCTCATCAAATAGATATTTATTCACGTTCCCTTAACACGTATTGATCAACTAGACCATGCATTAGCCTTGGCACATTCGGTCATTAAAGCAAAACCTATTTAACATTCAAGCATTTTGTACTAAAAAATTTCTCCCAAGGCCGAATTCATATAAAACCTTTAATACTCATACAAAGTTTATATTTTAAATAATTTATACTCACCATTAACCTAATATCAATTAACTAAGCACTTTAACAAATTTTCTTTAACTATACACACATTTGGCAATGAAAATGACAATTTAACAAACCTTAAATTCAACTTATAATATTATATACTCAATATTCAAAGCATTTAACATCACTTCATCATAATATTTCATCATGGCCGAATGCTCTTTTTAAACCATTTATACATAAGTATCAATCCTCAAACTTAATTTATAACTATCAAAATCATTTAAAACATCCAACACCAAATTTTCTTTGCATTACATACTATAGCCGAATGCCCATTCCAAGCAATTAAGCCACACATATTTCAAATTTCAAAATTTAAACTTATAAACTTACAATAACATGGATTTTAACATTATAGTCCATCAAACTTTCATTCATCAATTTGTATCATCAAACACAAATTTTTGCAATTTCCTATCATGACCGAATGCGCAATTAACCAACACTTAACAAATTAATTCATGGGTTTAAAGTAGAACCAAGAGAGGAACTCAAAAACATGATTTTTTAACCAAACTACCATAAACTTACCTTGAATTTATCTCCCCCAAGTGACTGAATATTCAAGACCTTCTCTTCTTCCTTTTTATTTTCTTAAGTTTCGCCTAAGTGATAGAAAGAATAAAAATAAAGTTCACTTTGTTTTTATCACCCATTTTATGTTATAAAATAACATATATTATTTTATACCATAATTTAAGTTTATAATTTATTAATACTATTAAGCACATGATGCATTAACCAAACCCACTACTGTACACTTAAATAAAGTGGTAAAATAGACATACAAGTCCTCTACTTTAGTAATTTACAAAATTAATCACTTGGACATTCGCCTACCACATTATCAAAGTTTCTCAAACAAGTCCTTTTTAGCTAATTCCACATTCAAATGACAAAATTAAGACACGATACTTTCACACTTGCACTTTTACATATAATAAGCATAGAATATAACATTTAATTATTTTTTTGACTCGGTTTTGTGGTCCCGAAACCACTTCCCGACTAGGGTCAAATTAGGACTGTCACACAACCAATTCACATTTATATAACTAATAAGTATAACAAATACAATTCAATAATAACATAAACAAAAAAGTAAGTTCCATATGAACTTACCTGACAAAACAACAAATGAATAAGTCTTTAAGAACTAATAAACAATTTTGCCTTTTTCTCAATTATCTTGGATTTTGTTCAATTTTGGATACAATAATTTGGTTCAATTTATCACTTCCAAAGATTTTATAACATCCTATTATAATGAATCAGTTCAATTTCATTTTTGAATGCCCCTAAAGTTTTTGCATTTTATTTAATTTAGTCCCTAAAATCGAAATTACAATATCTTTCAACTTTGGGCTTCAATTTTGAAACCGATCTCAATCATATCCTTTTAGGACCCTCTACTATAAATAATTATAGAAATTTCACCTCAAATATTCAATTTATACACTTTAGTCCTTTTTAACAATACTAGAATTTAAACTTTACTAGTCCTTTTTTCACATCTAAGCCTAAAATCTATCAATTTGACACCAATTTCTTCAAGAAAGCATCAATGGAAACTTTAAGAAGCTGTAACAATTTTAAAAATTGTTACATGGGCTAGCTAAAAAAAGCTCTCATGACCTTAAAAATATAAAAAAAAATAAGAAAATGACTAAATTGAACATACCAATCATAGATTGAAAGTTCAAAACCCTTGAGAGCTTTTCCTTCAATGGTGGTTTTGGTGGAGAAAGATGAAGATGAAGAAATGATTTTATTTTCTTTTAATTTTTTCTTTTATACTTGGTTTAACAATTAATTAATCTTAATTAATTTAAGTAAACCTAATTAAGTTATCCTTAAGCATAATTAACAAATTTGGTGGATGCTTATTATAATCCACCACTGTTTAACTATTTGCAATTGGCCCAATTGCTCATTTGGTCCTTTGATTAATTAAAAATCTATAGCGATAAACTGTTACAATTTAGTCTTTGTACCTTAATTAACTATCAATTCAACAAAATTATTGGGTCAAACTTTAACATATTTATATATTAGTCTTGTAAATATTATAGGTTCAGACTACGGACATGGGATTTCGAAATCGTCATTTCTAAAACCACTAAAAATTCAACTATTACAGAAGGCATAGAATATCGGTTGGTTGTTGGGTATTCACCACAACAAAATGGTGTGCTTGAAAGGAAGAATCAAACAATGATGGAAATGGTCAAATCCATGTTGTTTGAGAAAGGTACGTGTAAAGAATTTTGGCCTAAAGCAATTAATACAACTATGTATTTGTCAAACAGATGTCCAACCAAAGTCGTGTAGAGTATGATTCCGTTTGAAGCATTGATTGGGAGAAAACCATCTATGAACCACCTTTTGGGTGTGTTTTCTATGCTAAAATCCCTAAACAAAAGAGGACAAAGCTTGAAGAAACAAGCGAAAGTGTGTTTTGATTGGATATAGTTCTATGTCAAAAGGATATAGACTTTACAACTTAAAGGCAAAGAAGGATATCACTAGCCGAGATGTCGTGTTTGATGAAAATACTACTTGCAACTGGTAAGAAGAAAAGTTTGAGAAGGCCATTCCTACTACAATTATGCATCCAATAAATGTTGATAAGAAACCAACCCATGCTACACCAAACTCTCCATCCTTATCAAGCTCTTCAAGTTGTAGCTCTTCATCACTTATCTTCACTCCAAGAAAATGAGGAGTTTAAGTGATGTTTATTTTAGATGCAATTATTGTGTAGTTGAACCCAAAAGCTTTGAAGAATAAATCAAAGAGGATGCTTTGAAGAAAGCTATTCAAGAAGAAATTGATGTGATTGAAGAGAACGAGACATGAGAGTTGGTTGAAAAGTGAAATAACAAAAAAGCTATTGGGGTGAAATGGGTGTACAAGGTAAAATAGAATCCAGATGGTTCGATCCAAATATATTTTATTCGAATAATCAAATATTTTCTAAGAGAAAACCAAATATATTTTATTTGAATAATCAAATAAACTCAGTTTTAGACTTTTTAGTACAGATTCTTTGAAATTTCTCATCTTTGATTGTCAAGAATCTGATTCCTTTGAAAAATGTTGCTCATAACTTGGATAAGAATTATAGCAACACTCTTTCTATTTTTGCCATTATCTGTATTTGGTTGTTCTCTTCACCTATATTTATGCACTAATGATATATGATTTTACAAATGGAATATAATAACATGCTTTTATACATTGTTATTACATTGAATATTAATATATATGCATATATTTATAAAATAGTAAGTGCATAGAGCACACCAACTGACATAAAGTTTTTTTTTTTTACTATCATCAAATCGCATTCTTCCATTTCTATTACTGTCTCCCCATATACCAGAAAGAAGAAAAAATACAAACAACAAAGTTAGCAAATCTTTTTTTGGATGAAATTATAAAACCTCAAACAATCTTCCAATTGATTTGATGATTTCCCTCTTGTTACTAGTCACCCAAATAACAACATTGAACTAACCTTTTCCTTTGCCTATTCATCACCTCACTGCAATGCATCCTATTTTATTCCCAGAAAGTTATGTAGTAGTATAATTGTGTATAGAAACATAGCTCTTTTTCAAATATTACATTACACCTTAAAATGCAATTACGGATATGGATTTGATATTTTCCACCTATTTATTCAGTTTGCTCGCCATCTTCAAAGGTAAGATATTCAACATAGGTAGATTTAGGGGGGCTGGCGGGGCCTCAGCCCCCTTAAAATGGAAAATTTTCCATTTTAGCCCTTTAAATTTTATAAACTTTTAAATTAGTAAAGGTAAAATTGCACTTTGGCCCCCTAAAAATGATAAAAACTTGATTTAATTCTTTAAAAATTATAAAGATAAATTTATATAATTTAATTTCATCCCCCCTAAATTTTTTTCCTTGCTTCGCCTTTGATATTCAAGAATGCTTCCAATGCTTTCGATGTTGATTTATACTACATTGCATTAACATTAACAAAGACTGCATTTACAGAGGGATTTCAAGGACAAAATTTACACTTATTAATACATGTGGCTACACAGTTTGGCTTGATATTCTAGGAAATACCTAGTTAGATAGCATCGGATTCGAGCTACCACTAGGTGAGTCCCAGTCCTTCCAAACACCGCTGTCTTAGTCAGGTAGATTCTAGAGCAGAATTGGATGCACATCATACACCAATACATGCAAACTTACCTGCAAAATCGGTGACTGTGGCTCCAACCAAATTGAATGCAGTGGCAAAGGTTCAAGTCCCCTAGCTACATTAGCTGAATTCACCATTGGGTCAGATTCCTAAGATTTGTACGATGATAGTTTAGTTGATAGTTACAACTTATCAATGATTGTGAAACCAAATAGTGGGTCAGACACCTATTTGCTGATTGTAACACCCCTAATCCGTATCTGCCGCCAGAACAGGTTTACGAATCATTACTAGAGTTTATAGAATAATTTCACGTAATTCATGTCAATTACTATTCATATCTAAAACTAATCATATTGTCCCTTGAATGGACCTTCGAGGCTTAATATAAACATTGGAATTGAGTCGGGGTTAAATTGGGAACTTAAAGAATTTTTCACAAAATTTCTAAAATTTTTCCTAAATCTAGGGTACACAAGCCCGTGTGGTCAAGGCACACGCCCGTGCTGCAGGCTGTGTTTTACCTCGTGTAACTCTCTGACTTGTGCCACATAGCAGCCATACGTCTGTGTGTTAGGCCGTGTGGTTAATTTATTTTTTCCAAAATTAAGTGTGTCTTGGCCGTGTATCACACACGGCTAAGTCACACGCCCGTGTCTCTGCCCGTATGTTCAATTCTAAACATTCTGCTTCTCAAATTTAGGATGAATAGGACACACAGCCAAACCACATGCCCATGTGCCAAGCCGTGTGTCACACACGGTCAAGACATAAGCCGTGTGTCACACACGGTCAAGACATACGCCCGTGTGTCTACCCATGTGGACAAAATAAAGCCATTTCTTAGTTTATTTCTGACCCAAAATTTACCAATAACCTATACCAAAACTTACAAGTATATACCATCCAATTCAAGCATTAAATCCAAGCAAATTCTAACATCTAATATGATATTTTATCATATGCATTCATGTTTATATTCTTACCCTTGTTTAACTTATATGTTAAGTATAACTCGATCAATCATATTTAATATACTAACACATAGGTATTTGTCTTAATATAACCTTATAAATATACCAAAACAAATCATTACTAGCCATTCCAATGGCTAGTTTACAAACCACATTTATATTCCAACAATGGCCAAATTACCTATACACGCTATTATACCAAAATAAGTTTACTATATACCAAAACAAGTTAGGGGATAGTGTGATGATGCTCCAATAGATCTCCAACCTTCGCGAGCTTCCAAGCACTATAAAATAGAGAAAATAAAACCTAGTATGCATTTAATGCTTAGTAAGTTCGTATGACAGGAGTTAAAACTTACCAATTACATTTATTAATGTTAATCATACAATTAACATGCATTTCATTAATTTGACAAGTTTACCCAGACACATATACTCAATCAAGCAAGTTAGTCATATAATACATTTGCACATCAAATACGCATAGATGAGCTCATCATATAACCCTTCATCAAATAATTCAAAAGCATTCAAGGTATATTTCTATTTTTCTCATCATTTTTCTCACATTGAGAGTTTTATTTGTTGAATTATTGAAATACCGATGGATACTCAAATAGTACACTTAAGGTGTACAAATCTATAATTCGTCAATTCATAATCAGGGGTACCCAGTAGGGCACTTATTCAGGAAGTACACTCTTGAGCCACATATCAGAATGCTCAATGAGCCATGTAATCATGATAATAGAAAACACTTATTCGGGCTAATTAGTAAACTCACAAGAGTTTTATTCAGGGAGCTCATAAAGTTTATCAGATATCTCTGAAGAGATAATATCAGGGAGCACCGGATAAGGTAACAGGGAGTTCAAGCAAGCCATGTCAAGAAACTCTTAAGAGTTCATATCAGGATGCTCACAAAGAGTTGTGATAATGTGCAACACATGCTCGTAGGAACTATACATCAAGATGCCCGAGAGGGCTATATTAGGATTACTCATCCGAGCTAAATCCTATCTGCAATATATGCATAATCACATTCACATACAGGAAATCATATGTATCCATCGATTTTTATTATTCCAACAAAACTTAACATTTTAACCACATTTCCAATCATGTGATCATTTCATGTATTTATAACATTTATATAAATATCATAAACATATACCACATTCAAAACAAATACAACATTCAATTGAAACATATTAACATGCATAATTAAGTTACACGAACTTACCTTGATAAAAGTTCGTATAAGAAAATCTACTAATCTGAAACTTTCTCTTTTCTTTAAACTAGGTCTGAATTTGGGTTATCCGGATCTATATAAATGAATTCAATCATCAATTTAATACAATTCATATTCAATTATATTCAATTTACACTCTAGGACCATTTTGCTCCTAATCTTTTCATAAATTCCAGTTTCGTCCCTAGGCTCAAAAAATGAAATTCATGCAATTTAATCCTTATTCCAAGCCTAACAGAAATTTTAATATAACTTTTATAGCACATGTATTTCATGAAATTCAGATTTTTTTTTCAATTTTTAACACTTTACAATTTAGTGCCTTAATTACAATTTCATCAAAATTCACTTTGTAAAAGTTGTTTATCTATCAACAACCTTTTATTTTCTACCACAAATTTCAAATTTTCAGCATATTCATCCATGGAAAAATTTCTATACTTTGATAACTTTCCAAATTGATCCCCAATCTAGATAGGTTAGGTTATCCCGATCTCAAAAATATAAAAATTACTAAAAACGGGACAAGAATACTTACTCAATTAAGCTTGATTAGTTTCCTTTCTCTCTCTTAGGGTTTCCATGCAAATTTTAGGGAAGATGATGAAAATAAGACGATATTTTCTATTATTATCTTTTAATTAATTCAATTTCCAATTTAGTCTTGGCCTTTTTTCTAAATTTCCATGGATGAATAATCCCAAAATATCTGCTAACTTTTCATTAATGGTCTAATTACCATATAAGGACCTCAAGTTTTGAATTCAATAGCTATTTGATCCTTCTAGCTACTAGAATTCAACTTTAGCATGTTATGCAATTTAGTCCTTTTCGTAACTAAGCATATAATCGGTAAAATTTTCTTATTAGAATTTTCATATGACATTCCTATCACAATGCAAACCATATAAACTATTAAAATAAATTTTCTTTCTAGCTCGAATTTGTGGTCCTGAAACCACTGTTCCGGTTTTATTAAAAATGGGCTGTTATACTGATAGTAATAAAACTAACTAAAAATACAACGAAGGCAAGTGCTGTAACAACCCATTTTCAGTGAAATCAGAATAGTGGTTTTGAGACCACAAATCTGAGTTAGAATGAAAATTTATTTTAAAATTATTGCATGATCTGCATCATGATAAGAAAGACATTAAAATTTTGATAAGAAAATTTTTCCGATTTCATGTTTAATTATAGAAATGACCAAATTGGATAAAATGAAAAAATTGAGTTTTAGTAGCTATAAGTATCAAATAGCTATGAAATTCAAAACTTGAGGTCCGATATGGTAATTAAACCATTAAATGGAGTTAGTAGATATTTATGATGAATCATCCATGGAAAATTAGAAAATGAAAATGACTAAATTTTGAATGTACATGATTGGTAAGTTAAATTTTGAATGTACATGTTATATGGAAATATGATATAAAAAGCACATGTTTATGAAATTTATTACATAATGAGCTCATCTTTGATTTTTGATGTTTACATGATATACATGACTAATAAGTTTCTTGATATCATATGTGTATAGGAAAATGGCCAAAATGATTTGGATGCATGTTTGTATATTTATTTTGAATGTATATGATTAGTAAGTTAAATTCTTGTTATACGAACTTACTAAGCATTTGAAATGCTTACTTGGTTTTCTTTTTTCTATTTTATAGTGCTCAGAAGCTCGTAAAGGTTGGAATCGGTCGAAGCATCATCACACTATCCATCAGCACGTTTTGGTATAAATAGTAAACATATTTTGGTATAATGGCATGTATAGGCTAACTTGGCCAATCTTGGCATGTAAATGGTTGTTTGTAATCTAGCCATTGGAATGGCTAGTAATGGTATATTTAGTGAATATATACTTGTGGTTATAATATGGTTAATATATGTGTGCTTGGTGTGGTTAGATTGAATTATGATAAGCATATATGTCTTTCAAAAGGGTAAGTTTGAATAAGTGCAATCATATATCAATTGTAATGTTAATATTGGCTTGGTTTTAATATCTTGAATTGGTTGCTATATGTATACAAGTATTAATGTAGGTATAACTCAAAATTTGGGTGAGAAATAAGGCTTGGAAATGGCCTTATTTTGTCCACACAAGTAGCCACACAGGCATGTGTCTCAACCACGTGTGACACACGGCTATATGCATAGGTGTGTGAATTGGCCGTGTGTCCCCTACATCTTAAAAATTGAGAAACAGAATGCTTTGAATTGGTCACATGGGAAGAGACTCGAGGGTGTGTCTCAGCCATGTGAAACACATGGCCCAACACACAGGCGTGTGTCTTGGTCGTATGAATCCTGCACCTATTTTTGAAAATTAAATTGTACACATGGCCTAGCACATAGACGTGTGGATGGCCATGTGACCCAAGTTAGAGAGTTACACGGGTAAGGACACGGGATGGGACACGACCGTGTGCCTCACATCGAATGCCCACACGGCTTAAGACACGGGCATGTCACCTGGCCATGTGAATCATATAGCCTGACCACATGGTCGTGTGTCCCCTGCACTTGAGAAAAATTTTGAAATTTTGCGAAAAATTCTCTGAGTTCTCGATTTAGTCTTGACTTGTTTCTAATGTATAAATAGGACCTCGAGGGTCCATTTAAGGGACAACATGATCAAATTATGATTTGTTTCAAATATGAATAAGAGACATGAATTAATTGTATTTGTTCTGTAAATTCCGATAATGCTTTATAACCATGTTCCGGCGACAGATATGGGTTAGAGGTGTTACATTTATTGGTATTAGTGTAACAGCCCATTTTTAGGGTTAATCAGAACAGTGGTTTCGGGGCCACCAAATCTGATGAGTGGGTTTGTAAATATTATATTTAATATTTATGAGTTAATTGTGATTTTAAAAAGGCTTTTGATATTGTGATTTTTGTTTTATAAGCGATTTATTAAGTTCAAGTGGTATGACCCCTAAGGTTAAGTGGGTTTAGAAAATGAGGTATCATGACCTCATTTCTATAAATCGAGTCATAAATATTTTTATAAATAATTATAGAGTGGCAATTAGATGGTATTAAAGTTTCATTGAAAAATTTTATTGTTTCGATTGCTAATTAAGCAAAAAGGACTAAATCGTGTAAAATACAAAAGTTGCATTCTAATTTTTTAAGTGTTTATTTGCTATGTTATACTAAAGTAGAAGTCCCTATTTATTAGTTAAACCATTATTTTATGATAGTGCAGATTGGTGGTTTGGCATATATGAAATTATGTATTATAATAAATGATAAAAAGGTAAATGGTATATTAAAATGTAATAAATAAAAACAAAACATAAAATGGCCATGCAAATTTATCTCTTGGCCGAATATTGAGGAGAAAAAGAAAGCCATTGAAGCTTCCTTAGTTTCGAAACTTGCATGAATTGATTTAGGTATGTTTTGTATTCGGTTTTTAATAATTTTTATGTTTTTTGAGATCGTTGCTTCGTATTCTAGCTAGCTCGTATCTTCGATTTCAAAATTTTTAAAGATTTTAAAAGTTACCATTGATGAATATTGTAATTTTTGATGTTAAATGATGAATTTTGAATGTTGATTTATATTTAAAAGTAATTTGTTAAGTGATTTTGATGAATTTTTCGATTTGGGACTAATTTGTCAAATTGATAGAAGTACAAGGATTTAATTTGAAATTGTTGCATAAATGGGCTGTGTTGGATACTATAAACATTTGGTTAGCTTATTTTTGTGTTAAAAATGGTTAATTTGCATGTTTTGGGCTCAAGGACTAAATTGAATAAAAGTAAAACTTTAGGGGTAATTTTGTAAAAATGTCAAAAATGACCAAATTGTATGAAATGAAGTGTTTTAATGTCTAAATTAATGTATTGAATGAAATTATTAATTTAGATCAAGATCGAGTGGAAAATCAAGGAAAATGAAAAAATTACCAAAATGCTCCTGAACTTTGATATCTCTATAACTTAGCCAGGTAAGTTTGTATGTTAATAAGAATTATTATGATTGATTTTTAATGCTATATATTGAATGGTTGATGATTATAATTGTACGAAAATATTTGAGATAGCTTCGACTATGCATTGGCAATTAGTGTGCGAGATCGGGATAGCTTCGGCTATGCATTGGCACTTAGTGTGCGAGATCAGGATAGCTTCGACTATGCATTGGCACTTAGTGTGCATTATTGCGTTAGCTTCAGCTACGTATTGGCACTTAGTGTGCTAGATTCCCGAGTAACCAATATTACTACATATAGTTCAACGTGTAAATGAAAGATGTGATTGAGTATGAAATTGGTACAAGACGGTACAGGTATGTACAAAAATTGGTACGAGATGGTACATGTATGTACGGAAATTCAATTGAGTATTGAATCCATGAAAATTGTGAATTCATGATCATTAAGGAAATAACTATGTAATAATAAAGTGATTAATGGTTTGGTAATATATTATGTTATATCACTTGAATAGTGATTGAATAATAAATTTTGTTGATGATTTTGTGTTAGACTTTTGGGTCAAAATGAATTGCAATATGCTCCATTTTATTCATTTAAATTGTAGCTCAACTGTTATGAGAAATGGGTAAAGAGTGGAAAATTCTTAGATTTGAATTGCTATTGAAAGCATGGAAAAGAACGAGTTTTGGATGATTTATAGATATTTAGCCATATGCTTGATATGTGAATACACATAAGTAATGTAAAATTTTGTCATAATGTTTTATGATAATTTGCTAGTTCATGTGATGTTTATAATTTAAAAGCTAATGTTGTTTAGGCTAAGGCCAAGACATGTTGGATTGACTTAAATGAATTATGCTTATAAATTGAAGTTATAAGCTTTGTTTCTTTGATTTACGAACTTACTAAGCTGTGAAGCTTACTTTGTGTTATTTTTCTATGTTTTGAAGTGCCTTACATGTTTGCTCGGGTTAGAAGCCAACGGAGATCGCATCACACTATTCGGTTATTAACTTACGGTATTTTTACACTTTGGGGTTTGGATATATGGCATGTATAGGCTAGTGTTAAGATGATATAATTTGAGTGGTGATTTTAACCATGTGATTTGGCTTGTAAATTTTGATATGTATTAGCCATTTAAGTTATCTTAAAGTATGTGTTTGATAAATGATATATGTGATGTATATATAATGCTTTTGTGGTGGCATATCTTAGTATAAAGTATAAATGATGAATTGATATGTTCAAGAAACATGATTTAGGTGATAAAAGATTGAGAAAAATGCATAAGGAAGATAGGAAAAATTATTGATAATGATATGTTGTTTTGGATATGTTTAAGGTTGAGTTTTGAGTAGTGATTTGGATTCTGATACAATGGCTTGATTTGTATATGAATTTGGCATGTTGTAATTGCCTATGTGTGTATTGAAATGGCATGAAATGTGGTGTTTAATTATGCTTGTGGAGGGTGAGAAATTTGTCTTTAACCAAGCCTATTTTCACCCCACACGGCTGAGCACAAGGGTGTGTGGCTCGACTGTGTGTGACACATGGCCTTGGTACACGGCTGTGTGATCTAAGTCTGTATGTATGCCCTGTTTCCCCACAGCCTGGACACGGGCGTGTGGATGACATATGGACTAGATACACGAGCGTGGGGTCTGACCGTGTGAGGTAAGTCAATGAGCTTTACGGGGTTGAGCACGGGCTGGGACATGGCCATGTGTTCCCAATTCGAATGTCCACACGGCCAGAGACACGGGCGTGTGAGCCTTGTAAAGATGAAAATTTTCTAAGTTTCCAAAAGTTTTAAAATGTCATCAATTTAATCCCGAACCTCTTCCAAGCATGTTTTAAGGCTACGATGAGCCCAGTAAGGGACAATATGATTGTGATTGATAAAAATTTTAAATTGTATCCAAGATTTATGACTTGAAAGTGTTTAAATGTTATGATGTAAGTCCGGTAATACCTTGAACCCTGTTCCGGCTTTAGATTCGGGTAAGGGGTGTTACATTTAGTGGTATCAGAGCTACGATTTAGTCGATTCTAGGACTGATGTAGCGTAAGTGAGTCTAGCTATACATGCCATATTTAACCTGTGATAGTGTGATATCTCCTGATTCTAACGAGAACTGTTTTAATCAGACAGATATGCTTTCCAACCGAGCTAATTCCGATAGTACAAAATGTTATACTCAAATATTTGAGTGAAAATGTGTTGGTAATGAGTTGAAACTCATAAAGGTATGAACCAGAATGTATGATATTCTACTATTGATAAATGTTATAATTATATGAGTATATGAGTTGTGATGATTGGTTTATAAACACTATGTGAAGATTTTGATTATGAATTAATGATTTGATTTAGCGTATGAGCTATATGTTAAGTACAAAAGTGATCATAGGTAAATGATTGCTAGGTGTTTGGAGAGTGTGGAATTAGTAATGAATTGGTCCTTCATAATAGTATGTAAGTATGGAAAGAAAGGAACTCAAAAGCAAGCATGAACCAATACTAGAGAGTATCGACCCAATTGCTTATAGGCTTTTAAGGTGGTCGGATGAAAGAAGGTAAACCTTGACCCACTACTTAGCAAAGTAGGAACCTTGGTATAGTTTCAAACGCCACACTATGAATAGTGATAAGTTCGGGATAGAAGAAAAATAGGTTGACGCCACTAGGCTTCCTAGATATGCCAACAAGTCTTCAACAAAATTAGGGAGAAAAGAATCTCACCAAATAGTTTCATTAACAAAGAAACAGTAATCAAAGTTCAACAACCTTTTCAAATGATAATAAACAACTATTTATAAGCTAAGGGAAGGTAGACGAATGGTTAAAAGAATATTACTTAAAGACTAAGTAAAATTCGGCTAGAAAATCCTAGAATAAACTAGAAGAAAATCATTAAGTGACTAAGTCTAAATTCAGCTACTTGGAACGCCATTGGGCATGCTTCATGGATAAGCAATTCGACTGAATGAATGAAAAGCATGGGAGCTTGATAGCCATGTCTAGATTTAGCTAAGGAGAGAATGAATGGAAGCCTTCATGTATGTGTAATATCCTGATTTTGGGCCTAGTCGGAATAGTGGTTTCGTGACCACAAAATCCGAGATAGAAATAATTATTTTATGATTATTTTAAGGTCTATGATATGATTGCATGATTGTGTGAAAATTTCGTGAAGAAATTTTATGCATAAAGTGCCTAATTTGAAATTTGGGACTAAATTGAATAAATTGCAAAACTTGTGTTCTAGAAGTATTTTGCATAAAATTGAATTAGATTATTAATTAGAGGTCCTTAAAGAGTAATTTTACCAATTTCTAAGTCTATGGACAAAAATTGGACATGGATGGAATTTTTGGAAAGTTTAGTAGTAAGGGCATTTTGGTCATTTAGGGTAAAATGAATTAAAATACAAAATTAAAAGCCAATTTTTCTCATCTTCAACCCCATGGCCGAATATAGCAAGGAGAAACCATGGCTAGGGTTTTCAAGCTTCCAAGCTCGATTGTAAGTTCGTTCTAGCCTCGTTTTAATGATTTTTACGTTTTTGGAGTCCCTAGCTCGATTTAGCTTATGCTAGCAATAATTTAACCTAGGGTTTATATTTGGAAAAATACCCATAGGTGAAATTTGTGTATTTTGGTGTTTTATGATAGAATATGAGGTTTTAAATTATGTTAGACAACTTGTGCTACTCGGTTTTAAGTGAAAACGAGCAAAAGGGCTTAATCGGTAAAAATACCTAATAGTCATAAGTACATGTTAAAGTGAGAATTTGATGTTGCCATAGAAGGGAAAAATGATCAGCATGTCATAAAACATAAGAAAATAGGCTGAATTTTAATTTACGAGCTTTGGGGCAAAAGTGTAAATATGCAAAAGTTTAGGGGCAAAATTATAATTTTCCCAAAATATGATTTTGGGTCAATTTGAATAATGTGAGTCCTAATTAGACTAATGATAGAGCAAGGAAAACTGAAATTCGGGCTAAAATGGGGAAAATACCAAGTTGTGGACGAAATGGTAAAAATAGCCATTTTCGCATACGAGGTAAGTTCATGTGTAAATAATGTAGCATAATTGTTATTTTTAAGTTATTGATATTAATTATGTGTTATGCTGAATTTTATTATGAAATGTATGCTTTGTGGTTAATTTCAAATAATATGTAAATTATGTGAACTACTTGTTAAATATAATTGTTAATGAGTATTGATTTTGGCATTCTACGGAAGACGGCAAGGATAAGTGTTCGAGGAAAAGCCCGTTTGAACCTTAGGAATAGATTAGGATACAAGTGACATGTCACTAGGATGGTTGAGCATCCGAACTCGTTGAGTTGAGTCCGAGTTCACTTATGGATGCGAATGTCCGAACTCGTTGAGTTGAGTCCGAGTTCGTGAGATGTAACTAGGCATCCGAACTCATTGAGTTGAGTCCGAGTTCACTTATGGATGCGAACGCCCGAGCTCGTTGAGTTGAGTCCGAGTTCGCTTATGGGCGGGTTACATGATTGCTTGATTGAATATGTGGCACTTATGTGCAATTTATCCGTGTATCCGAATTATATTCCGATGTGTTCAACGGGTAAAGTTCTACTCAAATGGAGGAATACTCAAGATGAAAGGGACGTATTGGTAAGTGTTGTGAAATGGATAATTTGAACAGGTATGTACTTAACCCTCGGGTTGAAAACTCGATATAACAACAATATGTTAAGATGATAAATGAAAAGGTGATATGAATGTCTTGGTGATGATTATGCAAATGATGTTTTATGTTTGCTTATATGGTTATGTTACTTGCTATTTGCATGTGAGCTTACTAAGCATTTATGCTTACTCCTCCTTTTCATTCCTTGTAGTGTTGACAAGCCAGCTCGAAATCGGAAGCGGTCGGAGGCACGCTCACACTATCCGTATACCATCTTGACATAATGGCTTGTATATTTTGAGTATGGCATGTATAGCATTATAATCATTTTGTATATATGGTCTTATGATATGGTTATTGAGTGGTATGGAAATAGAAATGCTTGGTAATGATTAGCCATTGGAATGGCTAATCATGATCATATTTGGTATTATGTATGTCAAATTGCTAGCTAATCCATGGAAACCATGAAATAGGTAAAATTTACCATAAAATAGATTCAGACAACAGCAGTGACGTGAGTTTGAAAAATCACTAAAAATAGTAGAAATGGAATTAAATAATGAATAAGTTATGGAATCGAAGCTTTATGAGTCTATTTTCATATGGAATAAGCGAAACAGGTATATGAGCTATATTTTATGAGATGTTTAAATTTTTGTGAAACAGGGCCAGAGCGATTTCTGGATCCCCTGTTCTGACTTTGGAAATTCACCATAAATTTTACAAAGATAATTAGAAGTCACACTTTATATGTACAGATTCCTTATTGAGTCTAGTTTTATTAGAGACAAACGTCATAGTCATTGAAGCTCTGTACAGGGAGATATCTGATTCGTAATACATAGAGGTCAGAGTAGTTGAACCCTGAAACAGGGGAGAATTTAACTAATAAACTGTACTAATTGGCCCAACCAAAAATTCTAGAAAAAAATTAGTAGATATATATATGAGTCTAGTTTCAGGAAAAATTTACGGAATTGGATTTCGAGTTTCGTAACTCAAGATATGATTTTTAAAACGACTGTGATGCAGTTAGCCAGCTTGTCTGGAAATTTTAAAATGAATTGTATGAGCTGTTTAATTAATGAATTAAGTCCGTTAACACCTCGTGTTCGACTCCGGCAACGGTCTCGGGTACGGGGTGTTACAGTATGCTTTGGCCGAATGGCCACTTGGGAAATATCAACCAGCATGTCTTTAATTCTTTGTCCATTGGTCTTCACGAAAAGGCATATAGGAAGAAGGAAAATTCAACAACTTTTAATGTTATCCATGCATGTTTTCTTTAAGCTTCGGCAGCTCATTTAAGTCATCCATGCATGGGAAACACTTCAATAAATGCCGTCTATGAACATGTCTTAGCCATGCACAAGACACCCTCTTAAGTGCTGCACATTGAATTTGTTTCTTGCCATGAACCTACAACAAATTAATGCATCAAGTAAACAACAATTAATTTAGCCATGCATGCTTGCCACAAATAGCCTTTTTAATGGATGCCCCTTGCATGCTGAACAACTCCTTAAATTCGTCCCATGCTTGCTCCAACATCTCTTTAATTCGGCTTCTTTAATGTTGTTTCGAACATGCACTTGCTTTAATGCCGTGCTTGCACCCTTACAAACAGCCCCTTAAATATTGATTCATTCATCTGCCTAAAATAAATTTTATGAAGCAAATTAATTCATGTTAAACATATTAAATTCGGCACATTAAACTAGCAGTAAAGTTGAGACAATTTAAATTCATGCTTTAATCACAAACATATTAATAACATGTCTAAACAAAGACATATTTATGACTCACGTTTAAAGCTAGGACAACCATTAAATTCTACTTAGACAAATAAATAGTAGCAGCTAATTAATTTGTCCTAAACTTGACATATTAAATTCATGTCCTAAACTAAGACACATTAAAACTTTATTTAATTATGTATTGATTTGACAAATTAAAATAAGCTAACTATTTTAACCTAACTAAATAAACTAACTTAATTATATCAGCAAATTAGAATGCATGAAATTAAATAATTTTGAATCAAGCTCAATGAGATTGCATCAAACCGAGTTGAGCTCTAATGAGCTGTGTCAACCTAAAATTAAATTGATAACAAGTTGAATTAAGCTAGACGGAGCTCAGAGAGCTGGAAATGAGCTAGGATTAGCTTGCCAACAGTGCAATGCTTGGCTTGTAAGCTTGACCAAAGTAGTTCGTGGGGCAGGTTCGTATCAACAATTCACTCTAATGGAAGTATGAGAAAATTACTTAAGTACCACAAATAAATTAGGGATTTTCCAATAATTATATAAATAACCTCTCCACAGTTAAGGTGTACATTGTCTTTAATGTACAAATAGATTGTAACACCCCAAACCTGGCCTAGATGCTATGGCCGAAATTTGGCGTGTCACATTGAAGTGTTTTTCAAAAACCATGTTCTCATTGAAAACCCTTCTTACTATTTAAAACCTCTGACCATTTTAAAACTTGTGAAAACCCCAGTTTCCGTTGGTTTATTAAAAGTCATTCTCTTGTAAAACATTATTACCTTTAAAACATTATTTCCTGTGGAATCTTACTTTAAAGTTTTGCGGTAACGTGATATTTTGAAAAATAGTTATTGTTTTGGAAAGAAAACCTTGTTCTACTCCGGCAGTTATAAAACAGTATATAAAATACCAAATTTAGAACTAGAAATTAAAAGAGGCCTTATTATAACCCAGATTAAATATAAGTACTTGTAAATAGATAACTTAAAATAAAATCGAAAAGAATAGCAATTGTGTGGCCACCTCCGAGTCCCCCGCAGCACCGATCCTCCTAATGCTGGGGATTACCTGCACAGTTAATAAATTGGGTGAGTTTATGAAAACTCAGTGTGTAATCCCCTCTTAAACTACAACAGTTAGTAAACAGACAGAATTCAGAATCAGTCTAGGCCGGAGCTCATTACAGTAACAGAACAATGTGTGTGGGCCAAAGCTCAGTACAATTTCACTTGGGCCTCAGCCCTCATCAAAATCAATTGGGCCTAGCCTATTCTCAAAATCAGTAACAGTTGGGCCTAGCCCATTAACAGAATTAGGTGGGCTTAAGCCCAGTACAGAATTAGTATCAGATGCAGATTTGCAGACAGATTCCCAGCCCAATCCAACCAACACACTATATGGGGATAAAATCGACCCACCCAGCCAACACACCAAGCTTAGCACCAGTTACGACACTAAGTTAACAGGACGGCTCAACGCTGTAGACAGGATGACTCAATGCAGTAGACAAGAAGACTAAACGCCTTAGATAGGACGGCTAAAGGCTGTAAATATCGCAGCAATGCTTCTAGTTAACAGAATTGCTATAAGCCATAAGTATCACAGAAAGACTAAAGCCTTATACAGGACCGTTACAGGCCGTACACTTCCTCCATCCATAACAACCCAACCCCACGCAATATGTCATGTCATAAATATTACGTGCATGCAAAGTCATACTCAGCAAAATCATATATGTAAATCATAGGCACATCAGTCAAACGTAACATAAGGGCAAAATCATTATTCTACCATACAGGGGCATTACGGTCATTTTTACCCTATAAGGACATTATGGTAATTTTACAAATCGGGGTCTTAACGACCCAATAGAAAGTCCACCGTCGCCTCGAGCGACTTAAGTAATCTAAACAATCATAACGATGCAAATGGGCCGAAGCCCATTACTCTGCCCAAATAGGCCCACACCCTCGTGTGGCCCATTTAGCCCAAATTTAGGTATGGCTATGTGACCTACAAAGCCCAATCCACTAATTATCACAAGTTCCAGATTCAATCTATATAGGGTCTACGAGCCCATTGGGTCTGCACGGGCCCAACATGGCCTAGAACTACCCAAGTCGTGTGTGCGACATGACAAGTCTATCTACATCCCACTTAACATTGAAGTTTAGACAAGCGGGCCCACGAGCCCATCGGGCCTATCAATGCCTAAACCAACCCTAGCACACGAGAACGCTCGTGACGGCCTCTACTGTCTATCGCCTATGATTTGTGGGCTCAGTTCGCCTTTCGTGCGTTCGCACGCTTGTGAGGCCTCGAATGTCGAGGTTTCGACTTTTCGGCTTTTGTCGACTTTCAACAAAGAAGGGCGTGAATACACACCTGTTTATGAGAACGCGCTGAAGTCCACGATCACCAACTTTGGCACATCCTGCATTGAGTCTTAATCACTTTCCCTCTCACCAACTCATCTGGTTCGCTCTATTTATAGCCAGCTTCTCACCAATGCTCATGTTAGCTTCCCGATGTGGGATTACTTTCAACCATTAGGAAAATTCCTTATTTTTATATGACCACTTCAACCACAGAGTTCCAGTCCAACTCCACCTCCTACACAGCTCAAAAAGCAAAATAAATACCCTATTTCCCATCCTAAGACTTGAACCTTAAACCTCCCAGTTACACAACATGCCACCTTGCCACTACACCACAAGGCTCTTTGTCACCATTATAGCCTCAATTAATTATAAGGTCTATAGGCCAAAGTCCAGGTTCCTTTAAAAGAAAAACCAAAATAAATTGCAAGAGCCAAGACTTGAACCCAAACTCCCTTGCAACCTTAATAACGCCACAACCACTAAACCACATGCTTCTTTGTGTCATTTTTCTACCACAATAATTTAAAAAGCCTTCATCCAAGCACCTAAGGTTTTATAAACTTAAAATCAAAATTTTTGCTAAAGCCCAGGTTTGAACTCAATATTTCTCCAACACTTCTCAGAGCCATTAACCACCAAAGCAGACATTTAATTCTATCATTTCCTTGCACAATTAAATGGTTAAATACAACCTCCTTACGGACCCATACTCAAGGCTCAATACTTCTAGGCCCAAATTTGGGGTGTTACAATTCTACGTCCTTAAAGAAATTTCACCCTCGAAATTTCCAATTATCTGAACTAGCGCTTAGCTCAATCTACACCACTACGCTCCCACTATGCACTCTAGTTCCAAACTACACTAATACACTTTTAGCTTAATCTCAAAACCTCTCACACCCAACAAAATATCTAACCGCAGAAGCAAACAGATATTTACCACACATGCATAAAATTTCTATATTCAAACATCACATCCAAACAAAACACACCTGGCTTAAAAGGAACTATGCAATCCTGAACCCGGTGCTCCTTAGACTCGCATCTGAAACACGCTCCTGACTTCCTCCAGTATTCACCCGGATGGCGCCTTTTGCAACACTCGCAAGCTGGAAAGTTCAGATGTGTCTTAACGCGTTTTACTGAACAAGGCTCTTGCTTCAGAGGACTATGATCCCTCTTCCTGCTACACTCCAAGTGCCTAGCCTGAAGTGTTTCACCATACGCCTTAACTCTTGGCTCGAACACTTTTTCCAGCACTTCTCTTACCAACCGGGTCAGTGCCTCTGTACCAAGCTCTAGGTTATTATTACTCGAAGTTGGCAGACTTACCTTGACTACAGTTTCCTGAACCTTCTCATATTTCGGGGAGACGGGCAACTCCTCTTGACCTTGCTTACCCTCGGAATCTATCACAGTACTGTTGCTAACTTTAAAAAAAAAATCTGATTTCCAAAACATACACTAAATAAATAAAAAATTTAACTTTAAGTACAGTCTAACAGAAAACTTACGGATTCGGCACCATAGACTCGGTAACCACACTTTTAGGAAAATATTAAGAAAAACATTTCAAATACTTCAAATCTTTTTAGACCTTTTTGAAACAATTCTTTCAAAAATACAATTTTAAAACCCATTCCACAGTCGAGTTTTGTAACTCGACTTTGATACCACTAAATGTAACACCCCAAACCCAACTTAGACGCTATGGCCGAAATCTAGCGTGTCACATTGAAGTGTTTTTCGAAAATCATGTTCTCATTGAAAACCCTTCTTACTATTTAAAACCTCTGGCCATTTTAAAACTTGTGAAAACCTTAGTTTCCGTTGGTTTATTAAAAGTCATTCTCTTGTAAAACATTATTACCTTTAAAACTTTATTTGCTGCGAAAGCTTAGTTTAAAGTTCTGCGAAAACTTGATATTTTGAAAAACAGTTATTGTTTTGGACAAGAAAACCTTTTCTACTTCAGCAGTTATAAACCAGTGTATAAAATTCCAAATTTAGAACCAGAAAGTAAATGAGGCCTTGTTACAACCCAGATCAAATATAAGTACTTGTAAATAGATAACTTAAAAGAAAATCGAAAACAATAGTAGTTGTGTAGCCACCTCCGAGTCCCTCGCAGCATCGATCCTCCTAATGCTGGGGATTACCCACACAGTTAATAAACGGGGCGGGTTTATGAAAACTCAGTGTGTAATCCCCTTCTAAACTAAAACAGTTAGTAAACAGACAGAATTCAGAATCAGTCTGGGCCGGATCCCATTACAGTAATAGAACAATGTGTGTGGGCCAAAGCCCATTACAATTTCACTTGGGCTTCAGTCCTCATTAGAATCAATTGGGCCTAGCCCATTCTCAAAATCAGTAACAGTTGGGCCTAGACCATTAACAGAAACAGGTGGGCCAATGCCCAGTACATAATCAGTATCAGATGCAGATATGCAGACAGATTCCCAGCCCAGTCCAACCAACACACCACTCGTACCAAACAACACACCATGTGGGGATAAAATTGACCCACCCAGCCAACACACCAAGCTTAACACCGGTTGCGGCACTAAGTCAACAGGACGGCTCAACGCCGTAGACAAGACTACTCAACGCTTTAGACAGGATAACTCAACACCGTAGATAGGACGGTTAAAGGCCGTAAATATCGCAGCAACGTTGCCAGTTAACAGAACAACTATAAGCTATAAGTATCACAGAAAGGCTAAGCCTTATACAGGACGACTACAGCCCGTACACTTCCTCCGTCCATAACAACCCAACCCCATGCAATATGTCATGTCATAAATATTACGTGCATGCAAAGTCATACTTAGCACAATCATATATGTAAATCATAGGCACATCAGTCATACGGAACATAAGGCCATAATCGTCATTCTACCACACAGGTGTATTACGGTCATTTTTACCCTATAGGGGTATTATGGTAATTTTACAAATTAGGGTCTTAACGACCCAAAAAAAGGCCCACCATCGCCTTGAGCGACTTAAGTATCCTAAATAGTCATAACAATCCAAATGGGCCTAAGGCTCATTATTCGGCCCAAGTGGGTCCACACCCTCGTGTGGCCCATGTGGGTCCACACCCTCGTGTAGTCCATGTGGGTCCACACCCTCGTGTGGCCCATTTAGCCCAAATTTAGGTATGGCTATGTCACCTACATAGCCCAGTCCACTAATTATCACAAGTTGCAGATTTAATCCGTATGAGGCCCACGAGCCCATTAGGCCCACGCGGCCCAACGTGGCCCATAACTACCTATGTCGTGTGCGCGACATGATAAGTCTATCCACATCCCACTTAATAGTGAAGTTTACACAAGCGGGCCTACGGGCTCATCAGGCCCATCGAGGCCACGAGAAAACTTGTGGCAGCCTCTACAGTCTATCGCCCATTATTTGTGGGCTTAGTTTGCCCCTCGTGCGTTTGCACGCTCGTGAGGCCCTAAATACCGAGGTTTTAGCTTTTTGGCTTTTGCCGACTTCCAACAAAGAAAGGTGTGAATATAAACTTGTTTATGGGAACGCGCCGAAGTCCACGATCACCAACTTTGGCACATCCTACATTGAGTCTTAATCACTTTCCCTCTCACCAACTCATCTAATTCGCTCTATTTAAAGCCAGCTTCTCACCATTGCTTATGTTAGCTTCCCGATGTGGGATTACTTTCGACCATTAGGAAAATTCCTTATTTTTATATGACCACTTCAACCACAGAGTTCCAGTCCAACTCCACCTCCTACACAGCTCAAACAGCAAAATAAATACCCCATTTCGCATCCCAAGACTTGAACCCTAGACCTCCCAGTTACACAACAAGCCACCTTGCCACTACACCACAAGGCTCTTTATGTCACAATTTTAGCATTAATTAATTATAAGGTCTATAGGCCAAAGTCCAGATTCCTTTAAAAGAAAAACCAAAATAAATTGCAAGAGCCAAGACTTGAACCTACGTTCCCTTGCAACCTTAATAAAGCCACAACCACTAGACCACATGTTTCCTTGTGTCATTTTTCTACCACAATAATTTAAAAGGCCTTCATCCAAGCACCCAGGGTTTTATTCACTTAAAACCAAAATTTTTGCTAAAGCCCAGGTTTGAACCCAAGATTTCTTCAACACTTCTCAGAGGCATTAACCACCAAAGAAAACATTTAATTGTGTCATTTCATTGCACAATTAAATGCTTAAATATAACCTCCTTACGGACCCATACTCAAGGACCAATACTTCTAGGCCCAAATTTAGGCCGTTACACAAATATAAACAAAAAATAAGTAGAGTAGCATAAGAGAGGGAGAAAACTGAAACTGCCCTGAAAATGGATGAAATCGCCAAAATAGTGAAAATCAGAATTGTAGGCAAATCTATATGAAGTGCATGATTCCAAGAAAACTAATAAGAAAATAAACATAAATAATGAAGAAAATTAACAAGTTACAAACTCAATTAGAAACATCCATAAAAATCAAAAAGATAGTTCAAAAGAAAATAAACGAATGAAGCCTAAGAAATAAAAATAAAATAACTAAAAATAAAAACAAAAATAAAATTGAATAGAAGCAAATCATCAATTTTCATCATGAGAGGCATCGGGATCATGATGCACTGGTGTTGACGAAGAAATGTGGAGATGCTGACAGATCTATTGCAAAGTCGCATCAATATCGTCAAATCGCTCAAAACAGTGCTGCATGAAATGAGTGCACCGCTCGGAGAGGTCTGCTAAGGGAGCAGTAGCAGTAGTAGTAAGGTGACTCTGAGGTGGATCCTCGTGGTGGAATGAGACATCATCAATGAAGTCCTCATGCTTATCCTGATGGTTAGAATGAGATAATCGGTATCGAGGAGGATCCACTCCACGCAGTCGCTCGATCATCCTCATGTGACTCATACTCGATAACCCCTAGCGAGTCATCTGTCCAACTAGTGTGAAGGAGAAGGACTGCTCTAGAGTGTTAAGGAGTTTGAAATGTCGTGCGAGGTGGGTCACGTAAGGGCCTAAGCAGATAATATAGTAGCCCAATTTTCAGTGGTGATGGAAAACCACAAATTTCTATCATGTTGACTTCTAAATATTATTTATAGAACAATTATGGATTCATTAGTGTCGTATTAAAATTTGGTCAATAAATTTTAATGTTTAGATAATTAATTAAAGAAAAAGGACTAAATTGTAAAAGGTGCAAAACTTAGCAATTATAGCATTTAGGTGATCAAATGGCTTCATTAATAAGTGAGGAAGAACTTAAGTAATAATTTGGCCCTAATTAATATATTGGGATGAAAAATTAAAAGGAAAATGATAAAATAATATGTTTTCAATGGTAATTTTGTAAATTAAGGAAATTTAAAACAAAATTTAAAGAATGAATTAATCAAATTACTTTCATTTCTTCTTCAAGTAGCCAAAAACCATAGCTATGGAAAAGAAGAGCTTTGGTTTTCTTGATTCTTTTGCATCTAAGTGATTTTTGTGCCTGTTTCTTGTAATTTTTATGTTTTTGAGATTATTACAATTAGGTCCAGCTAGCTCGTACCTTTGTTTTTGAATTTGTTTAAAATTTTAGAAGTTGATGAATCTTGAATGTTTTCAATAATAACTATATATTTGAAGCTTTGGTTGTATTATTTGGTGATTTTTGTTAGATTTTAAGTTAGGGATTAAATTGTGAAAATGTCAAAATTTTAGGGTTTGATAGTGAATTTGATGTTTATTAGAGATGTATAAGGTCCTATTATATTCGCCTATAATGTTGACTTGAGAAAAATGGTTAATTTGATGATTTTCGGGTTAAGGGACTAAATTACAAAAGTTGTAAAAGTTAGGGGTAATTATGTAAATTTGAAAAATAAAAGGGTAAAAAATATAAAATGAATTGGGATATGAAATGTAAGCTAATAATTGAGAAATTTTACATTTTAGATCAAGACCTAGTTGATACTCGTGGAAAAGGAAAAATTGCAAAATAGTCCTTGAACTTCTGTAACTATTACAATTCTGTCCAAGTAAGTTTGTACAGTTCATAATTTAATATCTATATGAAATTTTTGATGATGCAATGTGATATGATAAATATTTTTGATTATAAATGATATAAATTTATTTGAGAAAAGTTATCGAAATTTAAGACTTTGATCGGATTGAACGCGAGATAGAGTACAATGGAGATATGGTGTGTTATGGGGATCGGAGTGGAGTTTGTTGTGGAGTATTATATATATTTGTTTCCCGAGTAGAGCAAGGTTTAGCATTTGTTGCGAACTCTTGTGTTATACTCCCTGATCTGGTCTGTTTCGGTTGGATTAGCTCTCATGAGCTTCTGGTGTGTTTCGGTTGGAATATTGATGTACTCATATCCATAACTCATTCATCGACTGTAAATCTCGGTAATGTAACTTGCTTTGTGATTTTGTCAATTATGTCGTGTATTTTGAATTTTGAACCGAATGTTGAAGTTCACTTGGTAGAGATTGTGGATGATAGGGAAAACACATATGGTTGTATTATTATAGAATGATTTGTTGTACTTACTTCGATAAGATTTTATCGTTTTAGTATGTCGAACTTACTAAGCTTTAATGAGCTTACTTGTGTTAGTTTCTATTATTGTAGATACTCTAAAGGTTGAACGGTCAGATCAGCTCTCAAGGCACACTATCCACTCCTTTTCGATAATTTTTGGAACGTTGAATTCGAATTATATGGCCTGTAATAGGCTTGTATGTCATTACTATCGTTTTATTATGTAAAATGTTAAAATATGAAATTAAGTGAAAATAGTCAAATTATATGGTATATATGTGAATGAGCTTTGATATTTTAGTACAAACTTATAGTAAGTATATTTGAAATGTTGTGATTGAGATGCTTATTTGGCGTATTAGTTAAATGTTAGATGGTATGATTGAAAAAACTTTGGATGATAGTTTCGTTTGAATATAATTATGTATACTTATGGTACCAATGAGGGTACATTGGTTAGGCACTTAGGATGGTTGATTTAATATGTTTTTAGCTTGTTTAATGTCACTTTGAATAGGTCTTTTGACTATTAAATGGATTACGTAGAGTCCAAGTAAGCTTGAATTGCAAACTTTTTGTTTAAGGTTCATTTGGGGTCCACACGACCTGAGACACAGGCGTGTGACTCAGCCTTGTGAGACACATGGCCATGTGTCATCTAATGAGTTCTTTAGGAAGCAAGTCCATGAGTTACATGGCCTAACACACAACCAATCACACGGACATCTAGGGCAACTCAGAGAGTTACACGGGATGGCACACGGGCGTGTGACATAGTTGTGTGACCCTAATCAGTGAGTTACACGGGTGAGGACACGGGCTAGGATACGGTCGTGTGTCCCTAATTTGATTGTTACACGGCCTGAGACACGGGCTTGTGTCTTAACCATGTGAGGCACACGGCTTAAACACAGCCGTGTGACCCCTGTTTTGCAAATTTTGTATCGTTTTTCTAAACTTTCCAAACTGTTTCAGATTGATCCCAAATTGTTTCTAAGTTATTTTTAGGGCCTCGAGGGCTTGGTTTAGTGACAATATGCATGTGTATGAATATTTTATGATGTGACTATAATATTTAATGACAATATATTTAAATGGTTCTAATTGTTTGGTAATACTCTGTTAACCTAATTCAGCGACAAAAATGGGTTAGGGATGTTACATTTAGTGGTATCAGACCTACAATTTAGCTAGTTCTCAGACTGAACGTAGTATGTGTAATGTCTAGAATTACATGCCATATAAACCTGTGATAGTGTGACGTGTTTGATCCAATCTAACTTTTGTTTTCTTTTAGATTTTAAAGATGCTAGATAGGCTGATTGTGTTGATAATGATGAGTTTAATATTAATATGCCGACCTTAGATCAATGGACGAGTAGTAATATCTTGATTCCACAAGTACCTGAACATGAACTTAAAAACATGTTCTTCGAGTTTATGAACCAGTGGTTCAATGAGTTTATGCAAATGAGTACTCTGGCTCAACGACCTCCACCCCCTGTTATATCTCCTGTTGCATCTCAACCTCCTCTTGTGACTGAATCTAGTCGACGTGTTCCAATAGAGAAGCTTAGGAAGTGTGCCGTCGAAGAATTTCAGGGTTGATCGAAAGATGATCCGATTAAAGTCAAGTATTGGCTTCAGAACATCTTGTGAGTTTTTAAAAAAATGGCTTTTCACCGTGATGATTTTCTTATATGTGTCGTTTCATTGTTAAATGAAGAAGCGTATAGTTGGTGGACAACATTGGTAGCTATGGTACCAAGAGAGAAAATTTCCTGGGATTTCTTTTAGGTCGAGTTTAAAAGAAGTGTGTAAAAAAAAGTATCTGGACAAGAAAAAGAGGGAATTTCTTGAGTTACGACAAGGAAATAAGCCAGTGGTTAAGTATGAGTGTAACACCCTGAATTTGGGCCTAGAAGTTTTGGGCCTTGAGCATGGGAACGGTTGAAGATAGCTTATAATATTTTGTTGTGCATGTAAATTTCGTTAATGAAGGCTTGTTTTAGTGGTTAAGTGTGCTGAGAAGTGTTGGAGAAGTCCTGGGTTCAAACCTGGACTCTAGCAAAAATTTTGGTTTAAGGTGAATCAAACCCTGGGTGTAATAGGTAGGCCTTAAGAATATTGTTGGAGAAATTGTGACACAAAAAGCCTTGTGGTCTAATGGCAAAGTAGCGCCACATAAGAGGCAGGAAGGTGGCATCATAGAGTTGGCAAGGAGGTCCAGGGTTCGAAACTCATGGCAATCAAAGAGCTTTTATTTTGCTAACAAGGGGCGGCAAGAGTTGGTGTTGAATTTAAACTCTGATGATGGAGGGATCCCACATCGGGAAGCTAACATAAGAGTGGATGCGAAGCTGGCTTTAAATAGAGAGAACCATGAGAAGAGTAAATGTACCTTTCTTGGCTGATCCCTTTCGCTTTATGGCGTGCTCGTTTGGGTTGGGCGTCGGCTAAGAGTGCTCGGAGCGCGGATTAACTGTAGTCTCCTATCAGGTGTGTATTTTCTCGCTACTCTAGCTGTAGGATGGCTACTTCGGGCAGCGATGGGCCGAAAGGGGCCATGTGGGCCCAATGGGCTTACGAGCCCAATTGGATAAGTTGTTTGATTGTGTAGCAAATATTGGACTAGGCTAGGTGAATCTCATATCTGTGGCTAGATTTGGGCTAAAAGGGCCACACGAGCGTGTGGCCGAGAATAGGCTTTAGGCCCATTCGTATTGTTCTTCCTGTTTAGAATACTTTAGTTTACTAAATTACTGAAATGCCCTCAAATTGTAAAATTACCAAAGTACCCTCGATTTACAGAATTACCGTTTTACCCTCGATTTATAGAATTACCATTTTACCCTCGATTTATAGAATTACCATTTTACCTTCGATTTATAGAATTATCATTTTACCCTCGATTTATAGAATTACCGTTTTACCCTCGATTTACAAAATTACCATTTTACCCTCGATTTACAGAATTACCATTTTACCCTCGATTTATAGAATTACCATTTTACCCTCTATTTATAGAATTAATGTTTTACCCTCGATTTACAAAATTACCATTTTACCCTCGATTTATAGAATTACCATTTTACCCTTGACTTACAGAATTACCGTTTTACCCTCGATTTACAGAATTACCGTTTTACCCTCGATTTACAAAATTACTGAAATACCATTGATTTACAAAATTACCAAAATACCATCAGTAAAATTACCAAAATACCCTTGGTTTGTAAAATTACTAAAATACCCCTGGTTTGTAAAATTACTAAAATACACTTGGTTTATAAAATTACCAAAATACCCCTAGTTTGTAAAATTACCAAAATACCTTTGGTTTACAAAATTACCAAAATACCCCTGGTTTGTAAAATTACCAAAATACCGTTGGTTTACAAAATTACGAAAATACCCTTGGTTTGTAAAATTACCAAAATACCCTTGGTTTACAAAATTACCAAAATACCCCTGATTTGTGAAATTATTGACATACCCTTGTAGGATAGAAATATCAAAATACCCCTATAGGGTAGAATTACCATTTTGCCCCTAGGGTGTTAAATGACTGTTTTGCCCTTGTGGGCAAGTGACTGACTTGGATTGTGTGGTTGACGGATTTGATTGTGAATATGTGTTGGTGATATGAATGACTTGACTGTGATTGTTTGATTCAAATATGGGCATGACATTCTGCATACATGACATGTTGCATGGGTTGGGTTTTATAAAAATGGAGGAAGTGCTAAAAGGGCTTTGCCCTAGTTTACCGAAAAGGGCTTTGCCCTAGTTTACCAAAAAGGGCTTTGCCCCAGTTATTAAAAGAGGCTAGGGCTCCAATTATATGATAAAGCAGCTATGCTGCCAGTGGAGAGTTTGGTTGGGTGGGTTGAGTTATTCCCCACATGGAGAGCTTGATTGGTACGGGTGGAGAGTAGCGGGTGGTGGGTTGAGTAGTCTCCCCAAATGGGCTTGCATACATCCATTGGTATTACATGTGATATTGAAATGGGCCTATGGGCCATACCGCTTTCTGATAAAGGCTTCGCCCGATGATATGATATATGAAAAGGCTTGACCCGATGAAGTTAAACGAAAGGCTTGCCCAAGATATGTCGAGACCGAATAGGGCTTTGGCCCAGATTGTCTTGATCTGTGTTATTCACTGTTTGTTTGTTATTGGGATTACACACTGAGTTTTCATAAACTCACCCCGTTTATTAACCTTTCAGGTAATTTCCAGCCTTAGACGGATCGGAGTTGTGAGGGGTTCGGAGATGGCCACACTACTGTTTCTCTTTCTTTTAATTGCAATTAGATTTCGTTTTGGGTTTTTTTTATGTAACAAGGTCGTTGGTGGGTTTTAAATAATTTAATTTGGATTGTGATTTCTTATACTAAACTACTAGTCTAGGAAAACTCGAGATTTCAAAATGGCATGATTTTTCTAAGGAATACGAGCTTCCAACAACAAAGTTTTCAAAATGCTTTCGCGAGTTTAAATGAGGTAATATACCAATGGAAAACAAATTGGTAAACGTTTTGATGGGAACTGTGGTTTAATAAATTTAGATTCAGTAATGGATTTTCACCGGAAAGATCAAATTTGAAAAATGGTTTGATGTGACGCACCAGATTTGGCTATAACGTCTAGGCCGGGTTTGAGGTGTTACATCAGAGCCTGGGTTGCAACAACTTGGCTGTGGATTGGGTTTTCAAATGTTAAATTTCAGAAATTTATTTTCAAGCACGTGCTCTGTTTGAAGTATTTCTCTTAAAAAGTGTGGCACATCAAGTCTCTGGCACCAAATTCGTAAGTCTTCTGAATACTTTTGTCTGTTTAGAAATTGAAATATTGTGGATTCCTTAGATATTGGTTTGAATTTAAATTTGGTATTTATTTTATGTGGATGTGATGTTTGGATATAGAAATTGTATATATGTATGATAAATATGTGTCAGCTTCAGTGAATAAGTGTTGTCTGTATGAGATGTTTCAAGTTCTAGTTGAAGTGTGGTAGTGATAGTAGGATCAGAGTGTGCAGCGGTAGTGTAGTGGGGTAGATGTTACACGACTACCCTGTTAGATGGAAATTTCGGGGACGAAATTTCTTTAAGGGAGGTAGAGTTGTAACACCCTGAATTTGGGCCTAGAAGTTTTGGGCCTTGAGCATGGGAGCGGTTGAAGGTAGCTTATAATATTTTGTTGTGCATGTAAATTTCGTTAATGAAGGCTTGTTTTAGTGGTTAAGTGTGCTGAGAAGTGTTGGAGAAGTCTTGGGTTCAAACCTGGACTTTAGCAAAAATTTTGGTTTAAGGTGAATCAAACCACAGGTGTAGTAGGTAGGCCTTAAGAATATTGTTGGAGAAATTGTGCCACAAAAGCCTTGTGGTCTAGTGGCAAAGTAGCGCCACATAAGAGGCGGGGAAGGTGGCGTCATAGAGTTGGCAAGGAGGTCCAGGGTTCGAAACTCATGGCAATTAAAGAGCTTTTATTTTGCTAACAAGGGGCGGCAAGAGTTGGTGTTGAATTTAAACTCTGATGATGGAGGGATCCCACATCGGGAAGCTAACATAAGAGTGGATCTGGTCGGCTTTAAATAGAGAGAACCATGAGGAGAGTAAAGGTACCTTTCTTGGTGATCCTTTCGCTTTATGGCGTGCTCGTTTGGGTTGGGCGTCGGCTAAGAGTGCTCGAGTACGGATTAACTCCAGTCTCCTATCGGTGTGTATTTTCTCGCTACTCTAGGCTGTAGGATGGCTACTTGGGCGCGATGGGTGAAAGGGGTCATGTGGGCCTAATGGGCCTCTGAGCCCAATTGGATAAGTTGTTTGATTGTGTAGTAACTATTGGACTAGGCTAGGTGAATCTCATATCTGTGGCTAGATTTGGGCTAAAAGGGCCACACGAGCGTGTGGCCGAGAATAGGCTTTAGGCCCATTCGTATTATTATCCCTGTTTAGAATACTTTAGTTTACCAAATTACTGAAATGCCCTTAAATTGTAAAATTACCGAAGTACCCTCGATTTACAAAATTACAGTTTTACCCTCGATTTATAGAATTACCGTTTTACCCTCGATTTATAGAATTACCATTTTACCCTTGATTTATAGAATTACCATTTTACCCTCAATTTATAGAATTATCGTTTTACCCTCGATTTACAAAATTACTGTTTTACCCTCAATTTACAGAATTACCATTTTACCCTCATTTATAGAATTACCATTTTACCCTCGATTTATAGAATTACTGTTTTACCCTCGATTTATAGAATTACTGTTTTACCCTCGATTTATAGAATTACCATTTTACCCTCGACTTACAGAATAACTGTTTTACCCTCGATTTATAGAATTATCATTTTACCCTCGATTTACAAAATTACTGAAATACCCTTGATTTACAAAATTACCAAAATACCCTCGATTAGTAAAATTACCAAAATACCCCTGGTTTGTAAAATTACTAAAATACCCCTGGTTGTAAAATTACTAAAATACCTTTGGTTTATAAAATTACCAAAATACCCCTGGTTTGTAAAATTACCAAAATACCCTTGATTTACAAAATTACCAAAATACCCTTGGTTTACAAAATTACCAAAATACCCTTGGTTTGTAAAATTACCAAAATACCCTTGGTTTATAAAGTTACCAAAATACCCCTGATTTGTGAAATTACTAAAATACACTTGTAGGGTAGAAATATCGAAATACTCCTGTAGCGTAGAATTACCATTTTGCCCCTAGGGTGTTAAATGACTGTTTTGCCCTTGTGGGCAAGTGGTGACTTAATTTGTGTGGTTGTGAATTTGATTGTGAATATATGTTGGTGATATGAATGACTTGACTGTGATTGTTTGATTCAAATATGGGCATGACATTCTGCATACATGACATGTTGCATGGGTTGGGTTTTATAAAAATGGAGGAAGTGCTAAAAGGGCTTTGCCCCAGTTTACCGAAAAGGGCTTTGCCCTAGTTATTAAAAGAGGCTAGACCTCCAATTATATGATAAAGCGACTATCTTTGCCATTGGAGAGTTTGGTTGGGTAGGTTGAGTTATTCCCACATGGAGAGCTTGGTTGGTGCGGGTGGAGAGTAGCGGATGGTAGGTTGAGTAGTCTCCCAAATGGGCTTGCATACATCCATTGGTATTACATGTGATATTGAAATGGGCCTATGGGCCATACCGTTTCTGATAAAGGCTTGACCCGATGATATGATATATGAAAAGGCTTGACCCGATGTAGATTAAACGAAAGGCTTGACCCGAGATATGTCGAGGCCGAATAGGGCTTTAGCCAGATTATCTTGATATCGTGTTATTCACTGTTTGTTTGTTATTGGGATTACACATCGAGTTTTCGTAAACTCACCCGTTTATTAACCTTTCGGTAATTTCCACCTTAGACGGATCGGAGCGTGAGGGCTCGGAGATGGCCATACTCTTCGCTTCTTTCTTTTAATTGCAATTAGATTTCGTTTTGGGTTTTTTTTATGTAACAAGGCCGTTGGTGGGTTTTAAATAATTTAATTTGGATTGTGATTTCTTATACTAAACTACTAGTCTAGGAAAACTCGAGATTTCAAAATGGCATGATTTTTCTAAGGAATACGAGCTTCCAACAACAAAGTTTTCAAAATGCTTTCGCGAGTTTAAATGAGGTAATATACCAATGGCAAACAAATTGGTAAATGTTTTGATGGGAACTGTGGTTTAATAAATTTAGATTCAGTAATGGATTTTCACTGGAAAGATCAAATTTGAAAAATGGTTTGATGTGATGCACCAGATTCGGCCATAACATCTAGGCCGAGTTTGGGGTGTTACAATGAGAGAGAGAGAGTTTATGTATATCAGTAAATATGTCCGAGAGATTGTGCCTATTGAAGAAGAGATGTGTATCCGATTTGAAGGTGGCCTGAATTACGAAATCAAAATAATGATCGGAGGTAATGAAATCTGAGAATTTGTTGTTTTATTTATTGTGAACAAAAAATAGAAGAAGTGTACAACCGCAATGTAACAGTCTGGTTATTAGCTAAATCAGAACAGTTGTTTCGGAACCGCAAATTTGGGGTTGTAAAATTATTTTAATATTATTTTTGGTGTTTACAGCATGTGAATATGTATGTGTAAAAATTTCTGAGCTAATTTTATCGTTTAAATGGTTAATTTGACTAAAGGACTAAATCGCGTAAAATGCCCAAAGTTGCATTCTACTTGTTAAAGTGCTTTAATTAGTCATCCATTAAATGATTTTTAATGTTATAATATAAGGTTAAAATAGTAATTAGTGAAATAAGGGTAATTAAATTAAAACAAAACATAATGGTGGCCATTTTATCATCTTTTATGGCCAAATGATGCAAAGAAGAAAGATAAAATAGGGCTTTGATATTCGACACTTGCATAGCTTGATTGAGGTATGTTTTGAGCTCGGTTTTTGATGATTTCTAGGTTTTTGATGATTTCTACACTTGCATAGCTTGATTGAGGTATGTTTTGAGCTCAGTTTTTGATGATTTCTATGTTTTTGTGATCATTGCTTTGAGTACTAAGTAGCCTGTGTTTTAATTTTTGAAACTGTTAAAGATTTTGAGAGTTGCTATTGACGAGTTATTGTGTTCTTTGGTATTTGATGATGAAATATGAATTTTTGATGATAGATTATTATGTTCTGTAAAGTGATTTTTAGTGAAATTGTGTAAAAGGGGTTAATTTGTGAAAAGATGAAAATGTGTGGTTAAATGTGTAAAATATTGATAAATATGGGCTCTTAAGGAGCCTATAGAAATTCGGCTAGCTTGGGTTTAATTGAAATTTGTAGCACCCCGAATTTGGGCCTAGAAATATTGGGCCTTGAGTGCGGGTCTATAAGGAGGTTGTATATAGGTATTTAATTGTGCAATGAAATAACACAATTAAATGTCTACCTTAGTGGTTAATGGCTTTGAGAAGTGTTGGAGAAATCTTGGGTTCAAACTTGGGCTTTAGCAAAAATTTTGGTATTAAGTGAAAAAAGCCTGGATGCTTGGATGAGGGCCTTTTAAATTATTGTGGTAAATATATGACACAAAGAAGCATGTAGTTTAGTGGTTGTGGCATCATTAAGGTTATATGGGAGCCTGGGTTCAAGTCTTGGCTCTTGCAATTTCTTTTGGTTTTTTAAGGGAACTTGGACTTTGACCTTTAGACCTTATAATTAATTGGGTATAAAATATGACACAAAAAGCCTTGTGGCTTAGTGGAAAGAAGTGTAACACCCCGTACCCGAGACCGTTTCCGGAGTCGAACACGAGGTGTTAACGGACTTAATTCATTAATTAAACAGCTCATACAATTCATTTTAAAATTTCCAGACAAGCTGGCTAACTGCATCACAGTCGCTTTAAAAATCATATCTCGAGTTACGGAAACTCGAAATCCAATTCGTAAATTTTTCCTGAAACTAGACTCATGTATATATCTACTAATTGTTTTCTAGAATTTTGGTTGGGCCAATTAGTACAGTTTATTAGTTAAAGTCTCCCTGTTTCAGGGTTCAACTACTCTGACCTCTGTGTATTACGAATCAGATATCTCCCTATACAGACCTTCAATGACTATGCCGTTTGTCTCTAATAAAACTAGACTCAATAAGGAATCTGTACATATAAAGCGTGACTTCTAATTATCTTTGTAAAATTTATGGTGAATTTCCAAAGTCAGAACAGGGGATCCAGAAATTGCTCTGGCCCTGTTTCACAAAAATTTAAACATCTCATAAAATATAGCTCATATACCTGTTTTGCTTATTCCATATGAAAATAGACTCATCAAGCTTCGATTCCATAACTTATTCATTATTTAATTCCATTTCTAATATTTTTAGTGATTTTTCAAACTCACGTCACTGCTGCTGTCTGAATCTATTTTATGGAAAATTTTACCTATTTCATGGTTTCCATGGATTAGCTAGCAATTTGACATACATAATACCAAATATGATCATGATTAGCCATTCAATGGCTAATCATTACCAAGCATTTCTATTTCCATACCACTCAATAACCATATCATAAGACCATACATATAAAATGATTATAATGCTATACATGCCATACTCAAAATATACAAGCCATTATGCCAAGATGGTATACGGATAGTGTGAGTGTGCCTCCGACCGTTCCGATTTCCGAGCTGGCTTGTCAACACTACAAGGAATGAAAAGGAGGAGTAAGCATAAATGCTTAGTAAGCTCACATGCAAATAGCAAGTAACATAACCATATAAGCAAACATAAAACATCATTTGCATAATCATCACCAAGACATTCATATCACCTTTTCATTTATCATCTTACCATATTGTTGTTATATCGAGTTTTCAACCCGAGGGTTAAGTACATACCTGTTCAAAGTATCCATTTCACAACACTTACCAATACGTCCCTTTCATCTTGAGTATTCCTCCATTTGAGTAGAACTTTACCCGTTGAACACATGAATATAATTCGGATACATGGAAAGTTTGCACATAAGTGCCACATATGTAGCCAAGCTACCATGTAACCCGCCCATAAGTGAACTCGGACTCAACTCAACGAGCTCGGGCGTTCGCATCCATAAGTGAACTCGGACTCAACTCAACGAGTTCGGATGCCTAGTTACATCTCACGAACTCGGACTCAACTCAACGAGTTCGGACGCTCGCATCCATAAGTGAACTCGGACTCAACTCAACGAGTTCGGATGCCCAAATATCCCAGTGACATGTCACTTGTATCCTAATCCATTCCTAAGGTTCAACGGGACCTTTTTCCCAATCATGTGTCTCAACCATCTTCTACGGAATGCCGATACTGATACTCGGTAGTATTTCATATTTTCCAAGTATATCACATAATTTGACATATTATCAAACAATTATCACAAGTATAATATTTCATAATAATTATCATATCATTTAAAAACATTAAAACATTTAAAATAATAACTATGTTACCAACATTTACATATGAACTTACCTCGTATGCGAAAATGGCTATTTTACCATTTAAGTCCACAACTTGGTATTTTCCCCATTTTAGCCCGAATTTCAGTTTTCCTTGCTCTATCATTTAAAATATAGTCTAATTAGGACTCACATTATTCAAATTGACCCAAAATCATATTTTGGAAAAATTACAATTTTGCCCCTAAACTTTTGCATATTTACACTTTTTCCCCAAAGCTCGTAAATTAAAATTCAGCCTATTTTCTTATGTTTTATGACATGCTGATCATTTTTCCTTCTATGGCAACATCAAATTCTCACTCTAACATGTACTTATGACTATTAGGTATTTTTACCGATTAAGCCCTTTTGCTCGTTTTCACTTAAAACCGAGTAGCACAAGTTGTCTAACATAATTTAAAACCTCATATTCTATCATAAAACACCAAAATACAAAAATTTCACCTATGGGTATTTTTCCAAATATAAACCCTAGGTTAAATTATTGCTAGCATAAGCTAAATCGAGCTACGGGACTCCAAAAGCGTAAAAATCATTAAAAACGAGGCTAGAACGGACTTACAATCGAGCTTGGAAGCTTGAAAACCCTAGCCATGGTTTCTCCTTGCTATATTCGGCCATGGGGTTGAAGATGAGCAAAATTGGCTTTTAATTTTGTATTTTAATTCATTTTACCCTAAATGACCAAAATGCCCTTACTACTAAACTTTCCAAAATTCCATCCATGTCCAATTTTGTCCATAGACTTAGAAATTGGTAAAATTACTCTTTAAGTACCTCTAATTAATAATCTAATTCAATTTTATGCAAAATACTTCTAGAACACAAGTTTTGCAATTTATTCAATTTAGTCCCAAATTTCAAATTAAGCACTTTATGCATAAAATTTCTTCACGAAATTTTCACACAATCATGCAATCATATCATAGACCTTAAAATAATCATAAAATAATTATTTCTATCTCGGATTTTGTGGTCACGAAACCACTATTCCGACTAGGCCCAAAATCAGGATATTACAAGAAGCGTGTGGAGCATCTGAGGGGAGGCATGGGTTCAAATCCCATGGCAAGCAAGGAGCATTTATTTTGCTAACAGGGGGCGGCAAGAGTTGGTGTTGAATTTAAAATCGATGTTGGAGGATCCCACATCGAAGCTAACATAAGAGTGGATGCGGTGGCTTTAAATAGAGGAACCATGAGGAGAGTAAAGGTACCTTTCTTGGCTCATCCCTTTCGCTGTATGGCGTGCTCGTTTGGGTTGGGCGTCGGCTAAGAGTGCTCGGAGCGCGGATTAACTCCAGTCGCCAATCAGGTGTGTATTTCTCGCTACTCTAGCTGTAGGATGGCTACTTTGGGCCGCGATGGGCCGAAAGGGGTCATATGGGCCCAATGGGCCTACGGGCCCAATTGGATAAGTTGTTTGATTGTGTAGTAATATTAGACTAGGCTAGGTGAATCTCATATCTGTGGCTAGATTTGGGCTAAAAGGGCCACACGAGCGTGTGGGCCCATTTGGGCCGAGAATAGGCTTTAGGCCCATTCGTATTGTTATCCCTGTTTAGAATACTTTAGTTTACCAAATTACTGAAATGCCCTCAAATTGTAAAATTACAAAAGTACCCTCAATTTATAGAATTACCGTTTTACCCTCGATTTACAGAATTACCGTTTTACCCTCGATTTACAGAATTACCGTTTTACCCTCGATTTATAGAATTACTATTTTACCCTCGATTTACAAAATTACTAAAATACCCTTGGTTTACAAAATTACCAAAATACCCTCGATCAGTAAAATTACCAAAATACCCTAGTTTGTAAAATTGCTACAATACCCCTGGTTTGTAAAATTACAGAAATACCCTCAATTTGTAAAATTACCAAAATACCCCTAGTTTGTAAAATTACCAAAATACCACTGGTTTGTAAAATTACCGAAATACCCTCAATTTGTAAAATTACCAAAATACCTCGATTTACAAAGTTACGAAATACCTTAACTTTCTAAAATTATGGAAATACCGTTGGTTTACAAAATTACTGAAATACCCTTGGTTTGTAGATTTACCAAAACACCCTCGTAGGATGAAATGACTAAAATACCCCTATTAGGTAAAAAGACCGTAAAACCCCTGTAGGGTAAAGAGACCGTAAATCCCCTGTAGGGTAAAGTGACCGTAATACCCCTATATGGTAAAATGGAAAATATGCCCTTATGTTCCGTATGACTGATGTGCTTAGGATTTACATATATTGATATTGGATTAGTTAAGTTTGAGTGACAAGTGGTGGTTATCGTAGGCGATTGATTTTGGAAAAGTTTCAACTTCAACCCATAATAGGTGTGTACTAACCCTCGTAATAGCTTAGATTAATATTTGCTGAGAAGCTGAAATGCTAAAATACCGATATTTTGGGAACTTATAATGTTGCGTTTGGGTATAGATGCGATAAATACGATAAGATCAGTGTTTGGATCGATGGAACAGGTAAGAACTCAATTTTGTGCACGATGGTAAGTTGGGCCTCAATGGGCTGAAATTGGGCCTAATGGGCTTTCAGACCCATTTGGGTAGAATTGATAGAAAATGGAATTTGGAAAAGTTGCACGTTAACACGGTTAGTATTGTTGTAAAATTTGGGTTAAGTAGGCTAAATCAGCATTCGTAGGGCCCATTAGAGGTTTTGGGCCCAAAAGCCCGAATTTTATAAAGTGGGTTAAAGATCATTGTTTAAACACTAGAAAATATTGATAATTGTAATGAACATGGAAAACCCTGATATTTTGTAAAATTACGAAAATACCCTTATAATGTGAAAAATGATTGTTTTGCCCTTGTGGGCAAGTGACTGACTTGGACTATGTGGTTGACGGATTGATTGTGAATATATGTTGGTGATATGAATGACTTGACTGTGATTGTTTATTCAAATATGGGCATGACATTCTGCATACATGACATGTTGCATTGGGTTGGGTTTTTATATGGATGGAGGAAGTGCAAAAGGGCTTATGCCCCAGTTTATTGAAAAGGGCTTATGCCCCAGTTTACTGAAAAGGGCTTATGCCCCAATTTATTCAAAAGGGCTTATGCCCCAGTTTACCGAAAAGGGCTTATGCCCCAGTTTATTGAAAAGGGCTTTGCCCCAGTTTACCGAAAAGGGCTTTGCCCCAGTTACTAAAGAGGCTAGGCCTCCAAATATATGATAAAGCAGCTATGCTGCCAGTGGTGTGTTGGATGGGTGGGTTGAGTTATTCCACACATAGTGTGTTGGTTGGTACAGGTGGAGAGTAGCGGATGGTGGGTTGAGTAGTCTCCCCAAATGGGCTTGCATACATTCATTGGTATTTCATGTGATATTGAAATGGGCTTGTATACATCCATTGACATTACATGTGATATTGAAATAGGCCTAAGGGCCATACCATTTACAGTAAAGGCTTCGGCCCAATGATATGATTTATGAAAAGGCTTCGGCCCAAAGATATGAGTTTTGAAAAGGCTTGACCCGATGAATCGTTAAACGAAAGGCTTCGGCCCAGTATATGTCAAGACTAAATAGGGCTTTGGCCCAGATTGTACTGATATTGTGTTTTCACTGTTTGTTTGCTATTGGGATTACACACTGAGTTTTCGTAAACTCACCCTGTTTCTAACTGTGCAGGTAATCCCTAAGCTTAGATGGTTTGGAGTGCGAGGACTCGGAGATGGCCACACTCTTGTTTTGTTTCTTTTAATTGCAATAAGTAGCCGATTTATTTCTTTATAAGTTTTATCTTATTAATATTATTGTTTGGTTTTGGGTTGTAATAAGGCCATTTTAATTATTTTTACGGGATTATTTTATTTTAATAACTTTAATCTGCTTGCTAATAAATGGGCTAGACTTAGGACGTGTTTTCAAAATGATAATTGTTTTAAAATAACACCACGCCACGATTATCCGATTTATCAAAGATTTCAACTTAAATAAATTACAACTCGATTTAACCAAGTGTGGCAATGGTTGTGGGTATGTCTAGGATTGGATCCATTAGAAGAGCTTGGTACTTAGCGACCTTCATGGTTCACCTCCTCATTACAGATTCCTACCGGTGCCCGGCTCCCATTCACTTTGTTAGCTTAACAAAAGTCAGTTTTTAAAGCACTAAAATGAAACATGGGTTTTTAACTTCAATGTGGCACATCAAATTCGACCATAACGTCAGGGCCGGGTTTGGGGTGTTACAAAATTGTTGCAAATTGTGTTTTTATGAAATAGGGACTAAATTGTAAGAAATGTAGAAGTTTAGGGCCAAAGTGAAAATTGGCTTAAATATGTGTTTAAAGACTAAATTGATTGAGTTTATGATTAAATAGATTAATTTTGAATATATATAGATCAAGAACAAAAGAAATCAGACTTAGATCAAGGCAAGAACAAAGTACTCGATTAATCGGCTAGTTTCATTGTTTTTACGACTGAGGTAAGTTCATATACAAATAAATGTATTTAAATTGAATTATATGTGTTTATTTGTCATTTAATTTTTATAAATGTTGAATGAGCAATTACGAGAAAGAATCGATAGAGTTACGACATCCCAAAGTCCCGTACGAAACATAGGAATAGTATAGGATACGAATGTCATGACATTAGATTATCAAGATGTGATTACATGTAAGACCATGTCTGAGACATTGACATGGTATTGTGATTACGTGTAAGACCATGTCTGGAACATTGGCATCGTATTATGATTTCGTGTAAGACCTTGTCTGGGACAGTGGCATCGATATGTGATAACATGTAAGACCATATCTGGGATATGGCATTGTGTGAGCTTATGTGATTTTTGAGTATCCTTAACAATTTTGAGTGGTTCATCAGGAAAAGTCAAGTTGAGAAAGAATGTGTGAATGAGATACGTGACTCAGGTATGTACGAGATTCATACAAGTATTGAAAAGGGGAAGTAATTGATGAATGCGATTAAGATATTGAATATGTGTTCAATGAGAAAGGTTTGTGAACTTGTATGTGTTTAGCTATGCTTGGAATATTTGAATTGATATGCAAATATTCATATGATGACTCTATTTGTATATGGCTTACTAAGCTTGTTAAGCTTACTGTGTTTGTTTTTCACTATTTTATAGATTATTGAAGCTAGCTCAGACTTCGAGGATCATTAGGAACATCGTCACACTATCGATTGTCTTGTTGGTAATTTTGGAGCTTTATATATATGGTATATGGCATGTATAGGCTAGTGTTATCTTGGTATGTTTTGAGTTATGATCTTAGCCATGAGATTTGGCTTGTAAATGGTGATGTGAATGGCCATTTAAGTTGGCTTGAATTATGTGTTTGATAAGTGATATATGTTATTTATAAATTACCTTATGATTTGGCATGTTTGCCATGGTAGTTGATATGACTAAATGGTTGCTCATTTGGTTAGTTATAGATTGATGTACTAATGCTTGAAGAATGATATATTTTGGTATGATTTATAGATGATGAATTGATATGTTTGAGAAGCATGATTTAGTTGATGGAAAGGTGATAAAAATGGTTTTAGAACTTATGTAAGTTTTTGATGATTTTGGCATAATGATTTGTTATGTTTTTGGTTAAGGATTTGAGTTGTGAAATGATTGATTATAATTTGGCATAAATTGTTATGAATTGGCATGTTTTGGCTGCCTATAAATGTATTGAAATTGTACCATTTTGATTGCTAGGTGTGCATGAGATAAGGGTGGCAAATTAGCTTTGCAAATATCCTATTTTTGTCTACACGGGCATGTGACTCAGCCGTGTGTGACACGGTCATGTTACATGACCATGTGTTCCCTGGGATAGCCCTTTGCATTTAAGTCAGTATACCCTACAGTTTTGACATGGCTTGGACATACGGGCGTGTCTACTGGCAGTGTGTGACACACGGGCTGCACATGGGTGAGTGGCCAGCTGTGTGACCCAAGTCAGTAACCCTTCCTATTTTCCCACGGCCATGGCACACGGGCGTGTCTCTGACCGTGTGTTGCAAGTCAGAATGTATGCCCTGTTTTTACACGGCCTGTGACACGGGCCTTATATGGGACAATGTGAATGTGATGAATGGATTTTGATTATGAATGCATGAATGTATTTGTATTATCCAGTAATGCCTCATAACCCTATTCCAACGACGGATATGGATTAGGGGTGTTACATTTAATTGGCATCAGAGCTATGGTTTAATCGATTCTAGGACTAACTAAGTGTGTGAGAGTTTAGCTATACATGCCATTTATATATAAACTGTGATAGTGTGATGATTCCTAATAGATTAAGTGTGTTTTCATATAGTAAATAGATCCCGATTGAGCTTTAGCTGACAATGTGGAAAGTAATGCACCCGCTCCCGCTCAAGAGGTAGCGTCGGCCGATTCTAGGCCAATTTCAAGTAGTCAAGGGGGAGAGGCTAAGCAAGCCTTCTTTGAGATGATGAGTGAATGGTTTATGGAGTCCATTCTAACGAATCCGGCTACTCAACAACCTCCACCCCCACCTATTCCTCAACAAATCTAAACTCTGCCACAAGTGATAGATTCAATTCGATTGAGTAAGCTGCTAGTAGATAAGATTCAAAAACACAGGGCTAAGGAATTCTGGGCTACCATTGATGATGATGTTGAAAAATTTGACTTCTAGCTCGAGAACACGATCAGAGTATTTGATGAATTATCTTGCACTTCTGATGAATGTATCAAATGTGTTGTATATTTGTTGAGAGATAATGAGTACCATTGGTGAAAAATATTGATATCTGTGGTTCCAAGAGAACAGGTTACTTGGGAGTTCTTTCAATCTAAGTTCTGAAAGCGATTTCTCGATCAGAAGCATAAAGAGTTTCTAGAATTGAAACAAGGCCGAATGACTATCATTGAATATGAAAGAGAATTCGTATGTTTAATCAAATACGCTCTAGAGTATGTGTCTACTGAGGAGATCATGTGTAAACGATTTGTTGATGGGTAGAATGAAGATATAAAACTGTTGTCGGGATTCTTGAATTGAAATAATTTGTCGTTTTGGTTGAGAGGGCTTGTAAAGCCGAGAATCTCAGCAAAGAAAAGAGAAAAGTTGATTTTGAAGAAAGAGATTTGAGAAAGAGATCAATGAGTAAGCCGCATCAATCTTCATCTAAGAAATACCGAGACTCGTTCAATCGTTTTATTGCATCAGTGGGACATTCAATCAGGGATCGTGAAAAGCAGCCTATGAGTTCTAAAGCTCAAGCTACATCTATTGCCAGTGTTGACAGTGTGAGACAAAACCGACCTGAGTGTAGACATTATGGAAAATGGCATATCGGTGATTGTTGATTGAATGATCGGGCCTGTTTTAAATGTGGATCATTAGATCATTTCATTATTAACTGTCCTGAGTTGGCTGAGCAAGATATAGTACAAAAAACGAGGTCGAGTAACACTGCAACTAGAAGTAGACCACCTAGAAACACGGGAAATGTGAGTGGTAGCCAGAGAACGACTAAAGATTTTACTGTGAGGTTAGAGGCTGGAGCACCTACAAGAGCCTACGCTATTCGCACTCGAGAAGAAGCGTCATCTCTAGATGTTATTACCAGTACTTTCACTCTCTATGATACTAAAGTTATTGCATTGATAGATCTAGGATCAACTAATTCGTATATATGTGTGAATTTAGTATCCAGTAAGACTTTTCCTGTAGAGTCTACCGAATTTGTAATTAGAGTATCGAACCCCTTAGGCAAGTGTGTGTTGGTTGATAAAGTGTGCAAGAACTGTCCGTTGATGATTCGATATTTTTATTTTTCGGCCGATCTGATGTTGTTACCATTTGATGAATTTGATATAATTTTGGGTATGGATTGGCTAATGTTGCATGATGCTATTGTGAATTGTAAATGAAAGACTATTGATCTAAGATGTCAGAATAATGAGATTATCTGGATTGAGTCATATGATCTGAATGGCTTTCTAGTAGTGATTTTATCGATGTTAGCTCAAAAATATGTGAGAAAGGGTTATGAATCTTATTTTTCTTATGTGTTTGATACGAAATTGACTTAAAAGAAGATTGAATTAGTGCTAGTTGTGTGTGAATATATGAATGTGTTTCTTGAAGAATTACTGAGTTTACCACCTATCTGTGTAACACCCCGAACCCGAGACCATCGCCGGTGTCGGACACGAGGGGTTAACAAGCCAAGTTCACATGTTTTGCCACCAATTTGACATTTCCAGTCAGGCTGGAAAACTGCGTCACCGTCGCCTTAAAAATCATATCTCGAGTTTAAAAACTCGGAAACTGGTTTCGTAAATTTTCCCTGAATTTAGACTCATATATCCATCCATGGATTTATTTCTAGAATTTTTGGTTGGGCCAATTGGTACAGTTTATTAGTTAAAGTCGCCCATGTTACAGGGATAGACTGCTCTGACCTTCGCACGCTATAACTTGAATATCTCTCTGTACAGGGCTTTAATACTGGTTTCGTTTGTTTCTAATGAAACTAGACTCAAAATGGAATCTGTACATATAAGGCATGACTCCTAATTCTTTCTGGATAATTTATAGTAAATTTTTAAAGTTGCGACAGGGGACCCAGAAACCGTTCTGGCCCTGTCTCACAATAGCTTTCATATCTCTTAACCTGTAACTCCTATGACCATTTCGTTTCTTCCATATGAAAATAGACTCATCAAGGTTCATTTACATAGCTTATTCACTATTTAATACCATTCCTACAAATTTTGGTGACTTTTCACATTCACGTCACTGCAGCTGGCAGCTTCTGTTTTTAAGGTAGGTCTTACCTATTTTGTAGTCTCCATGAACCAACTAGTCTTGCCATACATAGGTTCATATATGATCATTTTAACCATACAGATGGCTGATCATGTGACCAACATTCCCATTTCCAATCCATAATCACATCATGACACCATATATATACATACAAACCAAAAATAGTCTAACTTCATGCTTCCTTTTACGAGCCATTTTCGCATGGCCGTATACATATACATCACCACATTTTTAAACCAACAAGGGGTAGTCCTATACATGCCATTTCAAAGTTCAACCAAAAATTTATACCAAAATAGAGGCGTTGATAGTGTGGATGACTTCGACTTTATTGATCCCGAATCCGATTGCTATCAAGCGAAATCTATAAAACAGAGAGCCAAAGTAACGGGGTAAGCATTTTTATGCTTAGTAAGTCTCAAGGAATATAATCGACTCTAATTACAGCAATACATTCACATAGCCAAATGCATCATTTCATTAATACACATTCTTACTTCACACTTCATCATTATATACTTTCACAAAGTATCAATCAATTCAATAACTGAAATTCATTAGTCGATTGAGCGAATGTTGCTCCAACATATCGACTTTCCAATGCACATATAAACATACCTTATTCTTTGGGCTTTTCGAGTGTACTAATTGAATTTATTACAGCAACCAACACTCACCTCCAGCCCAAGATTCTTGAATATAACCGGATATAACCATGTGCACAAATGCCTTGGTCTTAGCCGGATAGAATGACTTCATACGAATGCCTTGGTCTTAGCCGGATGTAGCCACTAGCACAATTGCCTTGGTCTTAACCCGATATAATTTCCAGCATAATTGTCTTGAGGCTTAGCCGGATATCATTCAATTTCTCATGCACACATACATCAATAATCATTGGACATACATATTTCATTTTCGTTACTAAGGCTCAAACACAATTATAATCACTAGCATAATCGCCTTGGGACTTAGCCGGGTGTCATTTGAATACTCATACACACATAAATCAATAATCAATACATCCATATTTCATTCCACATAATTCAAGTAAGGTCACTTCTTGAGGACTTACCTCGGATGTTGTCGAACGGCTTTTACGGCTATTCGATCACTTTCTCCTTCCCCTTGTCCAATTGTGGCCCTCTAAGCTCTTGAGCTAATTCAAACAAATTCAATTTATTAAAACCTCATTGTGCTAGCTTATGGCGAATATGACAAGGAGTTTAAATGGTCATATGGCCACCCTTTAGCTTGAATACACAATGGTCATGCACATTTTATACTACATCAAGCAATTCAATACAATTTATTCGAGCATCAAGGAAAAGCTAAGGCCTTCAATAGGCTACCCAAGGCCGAATATTCATGTACATGTTGAGGCCAATTATGCACTTAATACCTCACAAAAACAGCATGCATTTTACTAGTTAATGCTTTGCATATTGTAGCTCAAAACTTATAATATAGCATCAAGCACTCATATGTGTGCTAGGCCGAATGTGCTTGCAATTTCACAATTATTCTTCAACATCTTCTTCTTTAAACAAACATATTCATCACTTCCTTCATAACCAAAACATCATGTGGAAACATATATATACATATATGAGCATGGCCGAATTTCAAGGTGTCCATAGCCATCCAAAACACAAATTTTAACTAACATGCAAGAAGCATGAATCATGCTCATGAATGCATCATGGCCGAATATGAAAATCATGCCCCTTTTCAACTTCAATCATGGTTAAACAAAAGAAAACTCAAAATCTTACTCAAGAGTAGACAATCCATCATTGCATGCATCATCATCAAGCTTCACACTTAGCATGCAATGGCTTTATCACCATAACAACTTTGGCCAAATACCATTTCCATGGCATAACAAGGATTTGAGCCATGGCTAACATGCACATCAAGTTAGCAACCAAAACATGCATGAAACTCCTAACACAACCTCATACATACCTTAATCTTGATGCAAATTTAGCCAAATCTCCTTCTAGATCTCTTCTAAACCAAGCATGAAGCAAAAATCCTCCCCCTTTTTCCTTAGTATTTTCGGCCAAGAAGTGAAAATAGATGAACAAATTTTTTCTTTTCTTTCTTTAGGATATTCGCCAAGGGCTATGGAGAAAGATGAACACTTTTTTTTCCATACTCTTATTTTATTATTTCTAACATCCACCACTAGCAAAACATGTTTAAGACATGTTTTCTTTTGCCCATATTCATCACCATGGCCGCCACTTCCTCTCTTTGGGTAAATTGACATGCAAAACCATTCTTTTGCATGCATGTACTATTAGACCTTTGAAGATTGGCCTATCACCTTTCAACAATGTTTCATATAAGTCCATCTAAATAAATTCACATGGAAATGATCAAATTAATGCATGCAACTTTCACACATGCATTTGCTAACATCATAAACATAGAATATAACTTCTAATTACTTATAAGACTCGGTTTAACGGTCCCGACACCACTTCCCGACTAGGGTCAAATTAGGGACGTCACAATCTGTGAGGTTGAGTTTGGCATTGAGTTAATGTCGGGTACAATGCTGATATCAATAGCTCCGTACAAAATGGCTACGACAGAGTTAAAAGAATTGAAAGCTCAGTTGCAAGAATTAATTGACAGAGGATTTGCAAGATTGAGTTTCTCACCTTAGGGTGCTCCTGTATTGTTTGTGAAAAAGAAAGATAGCATGATGAGAATGTGTATAGACTACCGACAACTTAATAAAGTGACGATCAAGAATAAATATCCTCTGCTTAGAATAGATGATTTGTTTGATCTATTAAAAGGGGCTACAGTGTTTTCAAAGATAGATTTGAGATCGGGTTATTACCAGGTGCGAGTTAAAGACTCTAACATGTCGAAAATCGTGTTTAGAATGAGGTATGGTCATTATGAATTCTTAATTATGCCTTTTGGACTAACGAATGCACCTGCTATCTTTATGGACTTAATGAATTCAGACTGTACTTAGATCAATTTGTTATTGTATTTATTAATGATATATTAATATGTTCACAAGATGAAACTGAGCATGCCGAGCATTTGAGAATTGTAGTGCAGACTTTGCGTGATAAGCAGTTATATGTAAAGTTCAGTAAATGTGAATTCTGGTTGTGTGAGGTTGGTTTTCTAGGGCATATTGTGTCAGCATCGGGTATCCGAGTCGATCCGAGCAAGATTTCTGCAATAATGGATTGGAAACCTCCGAGAAATGTATCCAAAGTCCATAGTTTTCTGGGACTAGTTGGATACTATAGACGATTTGTAAAAGGCTTTTTGATGATTGCGACTTCATTGATAAGATTGCTTCAGAAAGATGTAAAGTTTGAATGGTCCAAGAAATGTCAAAAAAGTTTTGATCAGCTGAAAACTCTTTTGACTGAAGCTCCAGTGTTAGTACAACCAGAATCGGGTAAAGAATTTGTGATCTATAGTGATGCATCGTTTAATGGTGTGGGCTGCGTTTTGATATAGGAAGGCAAAGTCGTAGCTTATGCCTTGAGATAGTCAAAATGACATGAAAATAATTACCCAACGCATGATTTAGAGTTAGGAGCCATTGTGTTTGCATTGATGATTTGGCGCCATTGTTTTTTCGGTGAGAAATGCCATGTTTATTTAGATCACAAGAGTTTGAAATATTTGATGACTCAAAAAGATTTGAATTTAAGACAGTGGAGATTGTTAGAATTGCTATAAGATTATGAGCTAGTGATTGACTACCATCCGGGAAAAGTAAATGTTGTTGCTGATGCATTAAGCCGGAAATCTTTGTTTGCTCTACGTGCAATGAATACTCAATTGGCTCTATCTGACAACGGCTTGGTTGTAGCTGAGTTGAAAGTGAGACTGTTATTTTTTTACAGTATATTTGTAAAGCTTAGAAAGTTGATAATGAAATGTTAGAAAAACGAGCTCAATGTGATTCGAACCCTAGTTCAGAATTTCAAGTTGATTCCGATGATTGTTTAAGATTCAGAGGTCGAATATGTGTTCCAAGAAATTCAAAGTTAATTCAGATAATTTTAAATGAAGCACATAGTAGTCGTTTATCTGTTCATCCGGGAAGCACGAAAATGTATAACGATTTGAAACATCTTTATTGGTGGCATGGCATGAAACGTGATATTTTGGAATTTGTTTCGAAATGTTTGATTTGTTAGCAAGTCAAAGCTGAACATCAAGTGTTGTCTAGTTTGTGACTGTGGATTTTGTACTGGGATTGCCCTTATCTCCGAGAAAGAAAGATGCAATTTGGGTTGTTGATTGATTGGCGAAATCAGCTCATTTCATTCTGGTACGAACGGACTATTCACTTGAAAAGTTAGTTGAGTTGTATATCTCTAAGTTTGTGAGATTACACGGAGTACCTGTTTCTATTGTTTCGGATAGAGATCCAAGGTTCACATCGAGGTTTTGGAAGAAACTACAAGATGCACTGGGTACAAAACTACATGCATTTCACCTATAGACGGATGGTCAATCCGAGTGAGTTATACAGATACTCAAGGATATGTTGAGATGTTGTATTCTTGAGTTCGAAGGTATGTGGGAAAAGTATTTTCCGTTCATTGAATTTGGGTATAACAATAGTTTTCAATCGAATATTAAGATGGCACTTACGAAGCTTTATATGGTCAAAAGTGTCGAACACCATTGTACTAGACAGAGCTAAGTGAGAGTAAGATTCACAGGGTTGATCTAATTAGAGAGACTAAAGAAAAAGTGAAAGTGATCCGCGATAGATGAAGAAAAAGTGAAAGTGATCTGCGATAGTTTGAAAGCAGCATCGGATCGACAGAAATCTTATGCAGACTTTAAACGAAAAGATATTGAGTTTCAGATTGGGGATAGAGTATTTCTAAAAGTGTCGCCATGGAAAAAGATAATGTAGTTTGATTGGAAAGGGAAATTGCCGTCTGAGTTAGAAAAAATTCATAATGTATTTCATGTATTGATGCTTCAACGATACCGATCCGATCTGAAGTTGAGATTCAGTCAAATTTATCATACAGTGAAGAACTGATCTGAATTCTAGCTCATGAGATCAAAGAGCTAAGAAATAAAAGAATTGCATTAGTGAAAGTAGTATGGTATCAACATGAGGTAGAAGGAGCTACATGGGAACCCGAGGATGCTATAAGAAAGCAATATCCAAACCTATTCATTGGTAAGATTTTCGGGGACGAAAATGTAACATCTCGAAATAGGGCCTAAACGGAATAGTGGTTGCAAAACCACAAATCTGAGGTAGAAAAATTTATTTGATTATTATTTTGAAGTTCATGATATGATTTCATGATTGTGTGAAAATTTCGTGATGAAATTCTATGCATAAAGTGCTTAAGTTGAGATTAAGGACTAAATCGAATAATTTGTAAAACTTGCATTCTAGAAGTTTTTAGTATGAAATTGCTTTGGAATATTAATTAGGAGGGTTTAAATAACAATTTGACCAATTTCTAAGTTCATGGACAAAATAGGACATGGATGGAATTTTTGAAAGTTTAATAAGGAAGGGCATTTTGGTCATTTGGATATTAAATGAAATAAAAAGGGAAAAATAACACAAAATTCATCATCTTCTTCATTAGCACAAAATTTCAAGGGTTCTCCATAGCCAGGGTTTGTTTCAAGCTTTCAAGCTACATAGTAAGTGATTCCAAGCCCCGTTTTTAATGTTCTTTACGTTTTCGGAGTCCCGGTAGCTCGATAAAGCTTATGCTAGCAATAATTTAAGTTAGGGTTCATATTTGGAAAAATACCCATAGGTGAAAAGTGTTTATTTTGATGTTTTATGATAGAACATGAGGTTTTAAATTATGTTAGACAACTTGTGCTACTCGGTTTTAAGTGAAAACGAGTAAAAGGGCTTAATCGGTAAAAATACCTAATAGTCATAAGTACATGTTAGAGTGTGAATTTGATGTTGTCATAGAAGGGAAAAATGATCAGCATGTCATAAAACATAGAAAATAGGATGAAGTTTAAATTACGAGCCCTGGGGTAAAAGTGAAAATATGTGAAAGTTTAGGGGCAAAAATGTAATTTTTCCAAAGTTTGGGTCAAGGAATGTTTTGATAAATGTGAATATTAAATAAGTTAAATTTTCTATTATAGATCAAGAAGAGCGAAATTTGGGAGTAGATCGGGGAAAAGAAAAAGTAAAGGACTAAATTGTAAAGTTTAGTCACATTTTGTATCGAGGTAAGTTTATAGTAAATAAATGCAATATTCTTTTATTTTACATTATTATTGTCAATTTCCAGCATTTATATACTTATTTTCTTTGAATATTTAAAGTCGAATTAAAGGCGAAGTGACAGAGAAAAAGCATTAGGAAGCCCCATTTGAACCTTAGGAATGTTAGGATATTAGGGTTGACAGGACAGGACAGGACAAAAATGAGCCATGTAAGTCCATATCAGTTATATGGCTTTGGAGACAGGAATGAGCCATGTAAGCCCATATTATATATATATATGGCATTGGAGATAGGAATAATTCATGTAAGTACATGTCGAAGACATGACATTGGCAGGATATATTGATAGACAGGAACGACCCTAGTATCCTTAGTATTCCGAGTGGTTCAACGGGTCATTGTACACGTTAAATTATAGTGAATTATCAGCAAAAGGGAAGGTAGATTATATTTATGAATAGTGAAAGGTCAGGTAAGAAAGAAGGTAAGTGAGTAAAGAAGAAGGTAGAAAATGAGAAGTAAAGAAAGTTTATGAGGCTAGGTGACATTATGTATGATTATTCATTATGTTGAATGTTGTAATTTATTTGCTTGTAAGCTTACTAAGCCTAGTGCTTACTCTCTTTATTTTCTTTTTCTTATAGTTTTTATCAAGCCACTCGGGGATCGAAGGAAACGTCAGAGACCCAATCATTCTATCGAAGAAATCACATTGGTATAGTTAGACGTTTCGTTTTGTGTACAGCATGTATAGGAACTTGGTTTCTTTTGATATGATATGATCAATGAATGATGTGTAAATTCTTGCTAGTGATTAGCTAATAGAGTGGCTGATGATATACATGTTTAATAGTATGTATGATTAAGTAGTAACTATCACATGAAAACTAAGAAAATGTGAAAGTAACTTAAAACAGATTCAAGTATCGAAATAACGGATTTTGAAAAATCACAAGAAATTGTAGAGACATGGGTTGATGGTGAATAATATATGAAATTAAAGCTCGTTGTGTGTATTTTCATATGGAATAAGCAAAACAGGTAAAGGTTTTGTATTTTATAGAGTATCTGAGTTTTGGTGAAATAGGGCCAGAGTGATTTTTGGATCCCCTGTTCCAACTTTAGAAATTCACCATAAATTTTACAAAAATAATTATGTGGTTTAATTTATATTTTTAGAATCCTTATTGAATCTAGTTTTAATAGAAACAAACGGTATAGTCATATTATTTTTTTACAGAGAGATAAGTGGTTCGTAGTAAGTAGAGGCTAGTGTAGTCGGATTCTAAAATAGGGGTAACTTTAACTAATAAAATGTACTAATTGGCTAAGTCAAAAATTCTAGAAAAAAATTAGTAGATATATATATGAGTATAGTTTCAGGAAAAATTTACGGATCTTAATTTCGAGTTTTGAAACTTGAGAAATGAATTTTTAAGCAACCATGATGCAGAAAAACAATTTATTCCGAAAATTAAAATAAGTGGTTTAAAGTTGTTTAAAAGGTAAGATAAGTTTAGTAACACCTCAAGCTTGACTCCGGTGATGGTTTCGGGCGTGGGGGTGTTACAGAAAATCCCAAAGGGGGGAGTTGTAATGGCCTGATATTTAGCTAAATGAGAACAGTGGTTTTAGAACCACAAATCTGAGGTTGTAAAATTATTTTAATATTATTTTTGGTGTTTACAGCATGTGAATATGTATGTGTAAAAATTTTGTGAGCTAATTTTATCATTTAAGTGGTTAATTTGACTAAAAGACTAAATCGCGTAAAATGCAAAAGTTGCATTCTACTTGTTAAAGTGCTTTAATTGCTATTAAATTTAAATGTGTAAGTCCTTATGTGGTTATTTGACCTTTGGTTAATGGGATGGACAAGTATAGTCATGCATTAAATGATTTTTAATGTTATAATATAAGGTTAAAATAATAATTAGTGGCATAAGGTTAATTAAATTAAAACAAAACATAATGGTGGCCATTTTATCATCTTTTATGGCCGAATGAAGAAAAGAAGAAAGCTAAAATAGGGCTTTGATATTTGGCGCTTGCATAGCTTGATTGAGGTATGTTTTGAGCTCAGTTTTTGATGATTTCTATGTTTTTGTAATCATTGCTTTGAGTACTAGCTAGCCCGTGTCTTATTTTTCGAAATTGTTAAAGATTTTGAGAGTTGCCATTGATGAGTTATTGTGTTCTTTGGTATCTGATGATGAAATATGAATTTTTGATAATAGATTATCATGTTTTGTAAAGTGTTTTTTAGTGAAATTGCATAAAAGGGGTTAATTTGTAAAAAGATGAAAATGTGTGCTTAAATGTGTAAAATATTGATAAATATGGGTTGTTAAGGAGCCTATAGAAATTTGGCTAGCTTGGGTTTAATTGAAATTGTTGTAAATTGTGTTTTTATGAAATAGTGACTAAATTGTAAGAAATGTGAAAGTTTAGGGCCAAAGTGCAAATTGGATTAAATATGTGTTTAAAGACTAAATTGATTGAGTTGGTGATTAAATGGATTAATTTTGAATATCTATCGATCAAAAAGGAAAGAAATCGGACTTAGATCGAGTCAAGAACAAAGTACTCGATTAATCGGCTAGTTTCGTTGTTTCTACGACTGAGGTAAGTTCATATGCAAATAAATGCATTTAAATTGAATTATAAGTGTTTATTTGTCATTTAATTGTTATAAATGTTGAACGAGCAATTACGAGCAAGAATCGACATCCGAAAGTCCCGTACGAACCTTAGGAATAGTATAGGATATGAATGTCATGACGTTAGATTATCGAGATGTGATTACATGTAAAACCATGTCTGGGACATTGGCATTGTATTGTGATTACATGTAAGACCATGTCTAGGACATTGATATTGTATTATGATTTCGAGTAAGACCCTGTCTGTAACACCCCTAACCCGTATCCGTTGCCGGAATGGGGTTACGAGGTATTATCAGACGAGACACAAAATTTAGGATGTTTACATATACACGTATGTTATATTCACATAACTAACATAATTCCGTTTAATCATTTAACACATAGTTTAAATCATAATAAAAAATCATTGAAAACTCAAAGTCATATATAATAAAATTTTAAGTACATACAAAATTAAAACAAAAAAAAACATATCTCATTTCATATATGATACCAAGCATCTAACTTACAGCCTTCAATATCGTGTATTTATTTCATTAATTAGTTGGCCAATGCATAATTTTTTAAAAAATACTTATGTATATTCGATATATAAGATCAAATTATACTTATTGTATAGCTTATAAAACATACACGCATGAAACATATTAAAACATTACCAACTGGACTAATATATTCATGTACTTTAATAATTCATAAATAATCCACTATAAATTTTTGTTTAAATATTTTCGAACATCAAAGACATTTCAAAGTATCTAACTCGTATGCTTAATAACCAAACCAAACCATATACCTAGTTATTTTATCTCATCACCTTAAACACATATAACAACTAAAAGTACACCCATTTCACATGCCAATTTACCATGCCAATAATTTAATTACCTATTCGGTCATATAAGGTATTTTCAATACATCAAATTTGTGTAATTTGCCATACGCCATACCATATATATAACAAGCTGAAAATACTCTTACACATACATAAATACCATAGCCAAATCAACTAAATTACCTATGAGCGTGTACGTATATTAATACCATAACTGATATGTAAAATACGTAGATATATATATATATATATATATATATATATATAAGCAATAGCTGATTCATCAATTAAATTCCAGCATATATCACATGATAATAATAATTAAATACCGAACTTATAAGCATTTATACTCATGCATAACCTTAACCAAATTATACTCAAGTATAATTAAAATTATTTACCAATTCTGGCATATATTAACTACCACATTTACTATGCATCTTAGTACATAGCTTAATAAATAAGATATACATAATCCATAAGCAAAATGACTAAAACTTTGAACATGAAGTTAAGGCATTTTCAATGCATAAAACTCTTACCACAAGTCATTCATGCATAATACTGGGCACTTTAAACTAACGAATTTCAAGTACAGTAAAGCATAACCGAGTTATCAATACCAAGCTTACTAAACTTTGTAACCAAGCACACATAAAACAAAATCTAAACATAAATAGCAAGCTATTTTCGCATGGCTTAAATACATAACCAAAATCAATATCTCAAAAGTATGTTCCAGCCTATACATGCCATAATACGAGTTTGATTATCTAAATACCGAAGCTGTAGATAGTGTGGCTGATAGTTCCTGAGCTTGTAGCTTGGCTTCAAAATCTATAAAACAGAGTAAGCATAGCACACAAAGTAAGTTATCAAGGCGTAGTAAGTCATAAGCAAATAAACAACTCATTAATATAATTGACTCATGTTAACCAAACAAAATACATTAACATTTTTATGCTTGACCTCAAACTTATAAATTCTATAAATGATGTATTTTTCATAGACTATAATCCACCTAAGCCAAATGGACATATGACCATTTAACACTTATAAATCAACTTCCAACCAAATAGTCATAATAAACTACACATCCATTTACTCATTTATACAACATAAGAATCATCAAATGACATCTCATGTATAGATAATATCTAGGTAGCCGAATACTCAAATTATATATAAACACATACTAAGTATCATTTCAAAACTACACAAATTATTCATTCACAAGCCGAATTCACATATCAAATACACATGGATTCTTCAATTGCATTGTACATGATTTACGACACATATAGATAGTACTTTCTTACCTTATCTTAAGTAATTATCAAGTTAACTCATGTCTGATCATTAGCTCGTATTATACAATCCGTACACGACTTACCTTTGCCCGATGAACCATTCAAAATTGGATAAGACACTTGGATAACCACATAAATCGTACAATGCCAACGTCCCAGACGTGGTCTTACATGTAGGCACATATTGATGCCACTATCCCAAATAGAGTCTTACTCGCAAACACATATCGGAATCCTATGTCATGACATATGTATCCTAGCTATTCCTAAGGTTCATACGGGGCTTTCGAACGTCGTATATCGATCGAATCGAAGTCGGAAGTGTAGTAACCATATTCAAACACATTCAGCCATAGCATAATTTAATCTTAACATTTCATAATAGCATGTAAATATAGCATTAAATTATCAATAAACACGTCTATTTGCTTATAAACTTACCTTGGACGATACAAAACAGAATCGGGCAGCTAGTCGACAACTTTTGTTTTTCCCCGATCCAAATCTGATTTTTTTGTTCTTAATCTAAACATATTAAAATTAAGCTCATTCAAACATATTTTCATTCAATTTAGTCCAAAAACACACAAATAGGCAAATTACCATTTTACCCTTGACATTTACAATTTAGTCCCTATTGCACAAAACAAAAAATACACAAAATTTCCAAATACCCAGGTTAGGCCGAATGGTACCCATGCCTATACAAGTCCATATATTTTATCAATTTCACATTTTAGTCCTTCAAATTATTATTTTTGCAATTAAGTCCTAATTACTCAAAATCATCAAAAACTCCAATACAAAATATGTTAATCTAAAACATATCTTTCATTTTTCATCATCAAACAAAAAAAATCACAAACTATCAATAATGGTAAAACTCAAAATATTCATTAAAATCAAAAATTAAAGCTTGGGTTTTGTAGTATTCGAAGCAACGATCTCAAAAACGTAGAAATTATCAAAAACCGAACAAAAACGAACCTAGATTGAGCTTGAATATTGGCTGAACCCTAGCTTGCTTTCTTTTCTTTTTATTTACTTTAGTTTCAGCAATGAAGAACCATTATAACAAAAATGTAAACTTTATTTTATGTTTTATAATCTATATGTTATATTATAATTGTTTATAATGTTAGTTAACAAAAAATAACCTTAATTAATTTATATGCAAACCTTATAATAAAAACCCATTACCGTACACCTAATAAGTTATGGGCTATTTGCAACTTAAATGCCTCAACTTAGAAAGCCACTAACTTTTTGGCCCTTATACTTTAAACGGTCAAATTTTCTATTTACGCGATTAAGCACTTTTATTTAATTGGACACCTAAATGAAAAAATTAAATCACAAAAATTTCACAGATATAAATTCGCACAAAATAAACATGAAAAATAATTTAAAAATATTTTTCTGACTCAGATTCGTTGTGACAGCCCAAAATTGACCCTAGTCGGAATGTGGTTTCGGAACCACAAAACTGAGGCATAAAAATAATTAAAAATTTATTTTGATGCCTATAATATGTGTGTGCTCATGTATGACATTTTATGATGATTGATTTAGTGTTATAAAGGTGAATTTCACTAGAAAGGACTTGTGTGAGAAAACTTAGAAATGAGATAGGCAAATGTTGAAGTGGCCTAATAATGCATGAAGTGAAATAAATGGAGTTGCATGTCAATTATCCCATTTCCTAAGGTGGATGGCCTACCATGACAAATTATGGGCAAGGGAAACATGTTCCCAACATGTCTTGCTAATGGATGATGTTAGAATGGTTATTATATTGGTGTTAGTAGGAAGAAAAAAAAAAGGGGTATGTGTGGTTGCCCCCTCCCCATTGTCGTGTATTGAGCAAAGAAAAAAAAAAAGAGAAGTTTGGTTCATCTTCCTCCTAGCTTAGCCGATCCTTCAAGAAGAAAAGGGAAGACTTAGCATTCGGTCACTTGAGCTTTAACCAAGGTATGGAATCCATGTTAGTCTTTGAAATCTTTGCATGTATGAAGCTAGTTACTAAGTCGTTTACTTGCTCATGTCAAAAAAAAATTTGAAGGTGGTAGTAATACAAGTGTTCGGCCATGGAGGATGTTTAAGGGAGATGGTTGTTGCCTTTATGATGTAAGGAATAATTAGAAATGGGTGAAAGAAACAAGTCCTTGTTCTTGATTCTTCTTGGCCGATTCTAAGGGAGAAAAAGAGAGCAACCATGTGGTTTCTAAGCCATAAATAAGGTGACCCATGTTAGAAATTGTGATTTTGAGGTGACTAGAACATTCGGCCATGCATGTTGTCTTCCTTGGTGAGTGTTTTAATGTTGTTGTGATGAAAGCATGGAGATGAGTGAGTTCGAATGTTTAACAAAAAGGAAATTTTGTGCCATTGAGTTCTTGTTGTTATGTGTGTGTGTGCATGAGTATTCGGCCATGCTATAGAATTTATGTTGCAAAATGATTAATTCTTAATGAGAAGTATAATAGTACTTGTGAATGAGCTTGAGAGTATTTAAACAATTAGACATGAAAAGGGTGGTAATGAGGCTGAAAAAAATTGTTGGATGGTTAATTGGGTAAGGAATGAAGCATTCGCCATATGGGGTATAAATGGGCATAGGTGTTAAATACCTTGTATTGGAAACTTTGATAAATAAGTAGCAATAAATTAAGATGAGATTGAGTAAATTTTCAGCTTAGTTGTGTTAAGTATTCGCAATAACCATAATAATGCATGTGAATGCCGTATGTTTGTGTTTGATGGAGAGGTAAATTGTTTGATTTAGCTCAAGAGCAAAGGGAACTAGATTGGACAAAGGAAAGGAGAAAGCAAACGAGTAGCCGATTTGGAACCGTTCTACCCCAAACAAGGTAAGTCATTAAGCACATATGTTTGATATTGCTTAAATGATTGGAAAATCTATGCAATTGTGTTTAATGGAATGCTATATATGTATAAATGAAATTGTATGTGTATGGAATGAGGATAATTGTTGAATGTAAAAGAAATAGTGGAATGTGTAGAAAGTTTGCTTTCGGCACTATGTGTGCGGGCAATACGTGTGTATGGTGACGAGATTGGCACTAAGTGTGCGTGTTGGAAATATATGGCACTAAGTGTGCGTGCTGGAAATATATGGCACTAAGTGTGCGTGGAAATATGGAAATATATGACACTAAGTGTGCATGCTGGAAAAATACGGCACTGGGTGTGCGAGCTCGAAGGGTATGGCACTATGTGTGCGGGCTTAAATTTGCGTGGCACTAAGTGTGCGAAATCGAGTAGTAAGCACTGTGTGTGCGTACGCTATATATATGGAGGGTGTGTCTTCATTGAATTGAGTATGGACAGCGGATCGGTAAGTACTCGAGCTCATGACGAATAGAGAATTCGTTCATGCTTGGGGATTGAATTTGGTAAGCCTTAAATCTATGTGATGATTGAAATTGTATGGTTGTGCTGGAAAATGAGTTAATGTGTAAAAATGCTTGATTATCTTGTTGTGTAGAATATGAAATGTGGATGTATGACTTGGTACGAGATTGGACCGAAAGGTCCGAGGTATTATGGTATAGATTCGATATGGATGAGTACCTAGCCTCGTTTGTTGTACATGTTGTAGTAACTTTATCGGGATTGATGAATGCTTATGACTTACTGAGTTGTAAACTCACTCGGTGTTTTTCTTGTCACCCATTTTAGGTCTCTCGGACTCTTATTGTTTATGCGTGATCGGGACCGTCGTTGAAGTCATCACACCGCTGAAATCTTGTGGTATTGTTTTCGTTGTTGAAGAACATTTGGCATGTATAGGCTATTATATTTTGTCGAATTGTGGGTTGCAAACTTTAAGCCATGTGAAAATGGCCTATGGGGTCGCCGAGTGGGATGCTAGAACCTATAGCCACGAGTCTTAGAAACTCTGATTTTGATAAGGTGGCCATAATTTGTGTCATGTATGATGGATGATTAAGGCCAAGGAAAGATTCATGAAATTGGCATAGTCTACTGCAGTAACTGTTGCGGACAGCAGCAGTGAGATGAGATTGAAAAATCACTAAAAATAGTAGAAGTAGAATTAAATAGTGAGTAAATTATGAAATTGAACCTTGATGAATCTATTTTTATATGACGAAACGAAACGACCATATGAGCAGTATACTGAGAAATATTAAAGTTCTCGTGAGACAGGGCCAGAACGGTTTCTGGGTCCCCTGTCGCGACTTTGAAAATTTACCATAAATTATTCAGAAAGAATTAGGAGTCATGCCTTATATGTACAGATTCCATTTTGAGTCTAGTTTCATTAGAAACAAACGGCACCAGTGTTAAAGCCCTGTACAGAGAGATATTCAAGTTGTAAATTGCGAAGGTCAGAGCAGTCGATCCCTGTAACATGGGTGACTTTAACTAATAAACTGTACCAATTGGCCCGACCAAAAATTCTAGAAATAAATCCATGGATGGGTATGTGAGTCTAAATTCAGGGAAAATTTACAAAACCAGTTTCCGAGTTTTGAAACTCGAGATATGATTTTTAAGCCGACAGTGACGCAGTTTTCCAGCCTGACTGGAAATGTCAAATTGGTTGGTACCTTGAGAGGATTTGGCCGTTAACCCCTCGTGTCCGACAATCGGCGACGGTCACGAGTTAGGGGTGTTACAATTTTATTGGTATCAGAGCTATGGTTTAGTCGGTTCTAGGACTACCATAGAGCGTGTGAGTCTAGCTATACATGCCAAATTGTTAGTGCTTAATAATGTGATGACTTCTGACGGTTGAAATTTTTGTTTTGATTAGCGATGGAACCCGGGATAGAGAGACCCTTGGCGGATGACGTTGAAAGTGTAGCGGCTGCTCTGCGCAAGGGACACCACCTGTTGAGCCTCGGTCATCCGCGAATAATCAAAATGAAGGCGAAACAAGCCTTCTTCACCATGATGAATGAGTGGGTCGCGAATATGCCCGAATCAATCCGGCTGTCCAACCATTCCCGAATTTAAATAATCCACCCCAAGAGCCCGTAATGCCATCGCCATCGATCCCGTGAGGCTGAGTAAACCACCGTGGACTTGATTAGGAAGCGTGGGGCCGAGGAGTTTAAGGCCATAGTTACCGATGATGCCGAAAGGGCCGAAGTTCGCTTGATAACACAATTAGAGTGTTTGATGAACTGTCATGCACACCGATGAATGTCTTAAGTGTGCTATATCCTTGTTAAGCGAGACTCACCTACTATTGGTGGAGGACCTTGATTTCCATAGTCCCAAAGGAACAACTTACTTGGGATTTCTTTCAAACGGAATTTCGGAAGAAATATGTTAGTCAACGGTTCATCGATCAGAAGCGTAAGGAGTTCCTGGAACTCAAGCAAGGCCGTGTGACCGTATCTGAATACGAACATGAGTTCGTAAGACTTAGTCGGTATGCTCGGGAGTGTGTGGCTGATGAGGTTGCTATGTGCAAAAGATTTGAAGAAGGATTGAATGAAGAGTTAAAGTTACTAGTGGGAATTTTGGAGATAAAGGAGTTCGTGACACTAGTCGAACGAGCCTGCAAGGCGGAAGAACTTGGGAAGGAGAAGAAGAAGGCTGAATTTGAAGCAAGAGATTACCGTAAAAGATCAACGAGTAAAGCTCCGTTCTCGACTGTAAAGAGGTTCAGGGAGGACACCAATAAGTCGAGGGCGATCATGGAATTTCCATTAGAGCCCGACCATTGACGGACTCCGAGCTACATCGGTAGCTAGTGTGGGCAATAATTGTCAAGAGAGACCTGAATGTCCCCAATGTGGAAGACGACACCTAGGTGAATGTTGGGGTAAGTCTGCTAACCTGCTCATTATGGATGTGGTTTGAAGGACCACTTCATTAGGGATTGCACGAGCTAGATGAGAAGAATAAGATGCAAGGTGCGAGATCTAGTGGGGCGACAGCTAGAGGTAGACCCCGAGGGTTTCAGGAGGTAGGGTGGTAATCGAGGGGAGCCACCGACACTACTGTTCGATCCGAGACCCGAGCTCCTGCTAGAGCATATGCCATCCGCAAGACGAGAGGAGGCATCCTCCCCGACGTTATCACCGGTACTTTTACTCTCTTTGATACTAGTGTGATTGCATTGATTGACCCCTACTCTACTCATTCATATGTATGTGAAACTTTAGCATCCAAGAAGACTCTACCGTTGAGTCTCATCGAGTTCGTAATTCGAGTGTCAAACCCTTTGGGTCAATACGCATCGTTGATAGAGTGTGCAAGAGATGCCCCTAATAATTCGAGAATCCTGCTTTCCGCCGATCCGATGCTTCTACCATTTGATGAATTCGATGTTATTCTTGGTATGGATTGGTGATCAGTACATAATGCAAGGGTGGATCGCAAAAGGAAAACCATTGATTTGAGGAGTGCAAATAATGAGGTAGTCCGAGTCGAGTCTCTCGATTTAAAAGGAGTGCCAACGATAATATCTTCTATGACCGCCGGAGATATGTGAAAAGGGTGTGAAACATACCTTGCGTATGTGTTGGAAAGTAAAGAGACGGAAAAGAAACTCGAATCGGTATCGTGGTTTGTGAGTATTCAGATGTTTTTCCGGAGGAGTTACGGATTGCCACCGGTTCGAGAAGTGGAATTCGCATCGGTTGTGCCGCACTACGCCGATCTCAATAGCTCAGATCGTATGGCATTAACGGAGTTAAAGGAATTGAAGGTTCAATTGCAAGAATTGACGGATAGAGGTTTCGCCGACCGAGTTTTTCTCCGTGGGGTGCACCAAGATTGTTTGTGAAAAGAAGGACGGAAGCATGAGGTTGTGCATCGACTACCGTCAACTCAATAAAGTGACGATAAAGAATAAATATCCGCTGCCACGAATTGACGATTTGTTTGATCAATTAAAGGGAGCCTCGGTGTTTTCAAAGATAGATTTGAGGTTGGGATACTATCGGTTGAGGGTCCGAGAATCGGACATACCCAAAACCGCTTTTAGAACAAGGTACGGTCACTACGAATTCTTGGTGATGCCGTTTGGGCTCACTAATGCCCTCGCGGTGTTTATGGATTTAATGAATAGAATTTTCAGCCATACTTGGATCGGTTCGTAGTTGTATTTATCGATGACATTTTGGTCTATTCGAGAGATGAAACCGAACATGTTGAACACCTAAGGCTAGTGTTGCAAATCTTACGAGATAAGCGATTATACGCAAAGTTCAAGAATGTGAATTTTGGTTGAAAGAGGTTAGCTTTTGGGGCACGTGGTGTCCGTGATCGGTGTCGTGGTGGACCCGAACAAAATTTCGCCATAGTCAATTGGAAACCTCCAAGGAATGTTACCGGTTAGGAGCTTTTGGGGCTTGCTAGTTACTACCGACGATTTGTAAAAGGATTCTCGGTGATAGCCACACCCATGACAAAACCGCTTGTAAAGATGTCAAATTTGAATGGACGGAAAAGTGTCGAAAAGTTTCACCAATTGAAAACCCATTTGACGAAAAGCTCCAGCTCTAGTACACCCGAATCGGCAAAGAGTTTGTCATCTATAGTGATGCCTCCCTACTTGGGTTAGGTTGCGATTGATGCAAGAAGGTCGAGTTGTGGCCTATGCGTCGAGACAATTAAAGTCACATGAGAAAAATTATCCAACCCATGATCTCGAATTGGTCGCCATCGTATTCGCTTTAAAGATATGGCGACATTACTTATTTGGTGAGAAGTGCCATGTGTATTTGGATCACAAAAGTCTCAAATATTTGATGACTCAGAGAGACTTAAATCTGCGACAAAGACGATGGCTCGAGTTGTTAAAAGATTATGAACTCGTCATTGATTATCACCCGGGAAAGGCTAATGTGGTTGCGGATGCCTTAAGTCAGAAATCACTGTTTGCTTTATGAGCGATGAATGTACACTTGTCTATCCTACCCGACAATGTGTTAGTAGCCGAATTAAAGGACAAACCATTGTTGGCTTATTAAATTCGGGAAGCTCAGAAAGTTGATGAGGAGTTGCTTGCAAAACGGGCTGAGTGTGTTCTGAACAAGGAATCAGAGTTTCAAATTGATGATGACAATTGTTTGAGGTTCAGAAGTCGTCTGTGTTCCAAAGAATTGAACTTATTTCGATAATTCTAAATGAAGCCCATTGTAGCCGAATGGCAATCCACCCGGGGAGTACGAAGATGTACAACGATTTGAAACGTCGGTTTTGGTGGCATAGTATGAAACGAGACATCTCTGATTTTGTTTCAAATGTTTAATATGTCAACAAGTGAAAGCGAACATCAAGTGCCATCGGGATTACTTCACCGATCACGATACCCGAGTGGAAATGGGATCGAGTCACAATGGACTTCGTATCCGGACTGCCATTGTCAGCAAGTAAGAAGGATGCGATTTGGGTCGTTGTAGATAGATTGACTAAGTCGGCTCATTTTGTCCCCGTACGTACGGATTTTTCAATGGAAAAACTAGCCGAATTGTACGTTTCTCAGATTGTGAGACTACACGGGGTGCCTATTTCCATCGTGTTGGATAGAGATCCGAGATTTACCTCGCGATTTTGGAAGAAGTTGCAAGAGGCTTTGGGTACCAAGCTGCATTTTAGCACTGCTTTTCATCCCCAAACCGATGGTCAATCCGAACGGATAATTCAAATCCTGGAAGATATGTTGAGATGTTGCATCCTTGAGTTTAGTGGTTCATGGGAAAGATATTTGCCGTTGATTGAATTAGCTTACAACAACAGCTTTCAATCAAGTATTAAGATGGCACCCTACGAGGCTTTGTACGGTCGTAAATGCCGTACACCATTGTTTTGGACTGAGCTTGGTGAAAGCAAGATTTTCGGGGTGGATTTGATTAGAGATGCTGAACAAAAGTGAAAGTAATCCGTGAAAGTCTCAAGATAGCCTCCGATCGTCGGGTCGTGACGCGGATCTCAAGCGTAAGGATATCGAGTATCGTGGGTGATAAAGTGTTTCTCAAGGTATCGCTTTGGAAAAAGATACTCGATTCGGCCGTAAGGGCAAGTTGAGCCCGAGGTTCGTTGGGCCATATGAGATATCCGAAGCGAGTCGGTCCAAAGGGCATATCGCTTGATTTTGCCCCGAACTCGAAAAGGTTCACGATGTCTTTCACGCTTCGATGCTTCGACGCTATAGATCCGATCCATCACACGTGATTAGTCCATCGAAATTGAAATTCAAGCTAATATGAGTTATGAGGAAGAACCGATTCGTATTCTATCACGAGAAGTGAAAGAGTTACTGAAACAAGCGTGTTCCGCTAGTGAAAGTGTTATGGCTCAAGCACGGGATAGAAGAAGCTACTTGGGAGACCGAGAACTCTATGAAAGAGCGATATCCAAACCTATTTACCGATAAGATTTTCGGGACGAAAATTTCTTAAGTGGGGAGAGTTGTGACACCCAAAATTGACCCTAGTCGGAATGTGGTTTCGAACCACAAAACCGAGGCATAAAAATAATTAAAATTTATTTTGATGCCTATAATATGTGTGTGCTCATGTATGACATTTTATGATGATTGATTTAGTGTTATAAAGGTGAATTTCACTAGAAAGGACTTGTGTGAGAAAACTTAGAAATGAGATAGGCAAATGTTGAAGTGGCCTAATAATGCATGAAGTGAAATAAATGGAGTTGCATGTCAATTATCCCATTTCCTAAGGTGGATGGCCACCATGACAAATTATGGGCAAGGGAAACATGTTCCCAACATGTCTTGCTAATGGATGATGTTAGAATGGTTATTATATTGGTGTTAGTAGGAAGAAAAAAAAAGGGTATGTGTGGTTGCCCCTCCCCATTGCCGTGTATTGAGCAAAGAAAAAAAAAGAGAAGTTTGGTTCATCTTCCTCCTAGCTTAGCCGATCCTTCAAGAAGAAAAGGAAGACTTAGCATTCGGTCACTTGAGCTTTAACTAAGGTATGGAATCCATGTTAGTCTTTGAAATCTTTGCATGTATGAAGCTAGTTACTAAGTCGTTTACTTGCTCATGTCAAAAAAATTTGAAGGTGGTAGTAATACAAGTGTTCGCCATGGAGGATGTTTAAGGAGATGGTTGTTGCCTTTATGATGTAAGGAATAATTAGAAATGGGTGAAAGAAACAAGTCCTTGTTCTTGATTCTTCTTGGCCGATTCTAAGGGAGAAAAGAGAGCAACCATGTGGTTTCTAAGCCATAAATAAGGTGACCCATGTTAGAAATTGTGATTTTGAGGTGACTAGAACATTCGGCCATGCATGTTGTCTTCCTTGGTGAGTGTTTTAATGTTGTTGTGATGAAAGCATGGAGATGAGTGAGTTCGAATGTTTAACAAAAGGAAATTTTGTGCCATTGAGTTCTTGTTGTTATGTGTGTGTGTGCATGAGTATTCGGCCATGCTATAGAATTTATGTTGCAAAATGATTAATTCTTAATGAGAAGTATAATAGTACTTGTGAATGAGCTTGAGAGTATTTAAACAATTAGACATGAAAAGGGTGGTAATGAGGCTGAAAAAAATTGTTGGATGGTTAATTGGGTAAGGAATGAAGCATTCGGCCATATGGGGTATAAATGGGCATAGGTGTTAAATACCTTGTATTGGAAACTTTGATAAATAAGTAGCAATAAATTAAGATGAGATTGAGTAAATTTTCAGCTTAGTTGTGTTAAGTATTCGACAATAACCATAATAATGCATGTGAATGCCGTATGTTTGTGTTTGATGGAGAGGTAAATTGTTTGATTTAGCTCAAGAGCAAAGGGGAACTAGATTGGACAAAGGAAAGGAGAAAGCAAACGAGTAGCCGATTTGGAACCGTTCTACCCCAAACAAGGTAAGTCATTACACATATGTTTGATATTGCTTAAATGATTGGAAAATCTATGCAATTGTGTTTAATGGAATGCTATATATGTATAAATGAAATTGTATGTGTATGGAATGAGGATAATTGTTGAATGTAAAAGAAATAGTGGAATGTGTAGAAAGTTTGCTTTCGGCACTATGTGTGGGGCAATACGTGTGTATGGTGACGAGATTGGCACTAAGTGTGCGTGTTGGAAATATATGGCACTAAGTGTGCGTGTTGGAAATATATGGCACTAAGTGTGCGTGCTGGAAATATATGACACTAAGTGTGCATGCTGGAAAAATACGGCACTGGGTGTGCGAGCTCGAAGGGTATGGCACTATGTGTGCGGGCTTAAATTTGCGTGGCACTAAGTGTGCGAAATCGAGTAGTAAGCACTGTGTGTGTGACGCTATATATATGGAGGCTGTGTCTTCATTGAATTGAGTATGGACAGCGGATCGGTAAGTACCTCGAGCTCATGACGAATAGAGAATTCGTTCATGCTTGGGGATTGAATTTGGTAAGCCTTAAATCTATGTGATGATTGAAATTGTATGGTTGTGCTGGAAAATGAGTTAATGTGTAAAATGCTTCGATTATCTTGTTGTGTAGAATATGAAATGTGGATGTATGACTTGGTACGAGATTGGACCGAAAGGTCCGAGGTATTATGGTATAGATTCGATATGGATGAGTACCTAGCCTCGTTTGTTGTACATGTTGTAGTAACTTTATCGTGGATTGATGAATGCTTATGACTTCTCGAGTTGTAAACTCACTCGGTGTTTTCTTGTCACCCATTTTAGGTCTCTCGGACTCTTATTGTTTATGTGATCGGGACCGTCGTTGAAGTCATCACACCGCTGAAATCTTGTGGTATTGTTTTCGTTGTTGAAGAACATTTGGCATGTATAGGCTATTATATTTTGTCGAATTGTGGGTTGTAAACTTTAAGCCATGTGAAAATGGCCTATGGGGTCGCCGAGTGGGATGCTAGAACCTATAGCCACGAGTCTTAGAAACTCTGATTTTGATAAGGTGGCCATAATTTGTGTCATGTATGATGGATGATTAAGGCCAAGGAAAGATTCATGAAATTGGCATAGTCATCTGCAGTAACTGTTGCGGACAGCAGCAGTGAGATGAGATTGAAAAATCACTAAAAATAGTAGAAGTAGAATTAAATAGTGAGTAAATTATGAAATTGAACCTTGATGAATCTATTTTTATATGACGAAACGAAACGACCATATGAGCAGTATACTGAGAAATATTAAAGTTCTCGTGAGACAGGGCCAGAACGGTTTCTGGGTCCCCTGTCGCGACTTTGAAAATTTACCATAAATTATCCAGAAAGAATTAGGAGTCATGCCTTATATGTACAGATTCCATTTTGAGTCTAGTTTCATTAGAAACAAACGGCACCAGTGTTAAAGCCCTGTACAGAGAGATATTCAAGTTGTAACGTGCGAAGGTTAGAGCAGTCGATCCCTGTAACATGGGTGACTTTAACTAATAAACTGTACCAATTGGCCCGACCAAAAATTCTAGAAATAAATCCATGGATGGGTATGTGAGTCTAAATTCAGGGAAAATTTACAAAACCAGTTTCTGAGTTTTGAAACTCGAGATATGATTTTTAAGCCGACAGTGACGCAGTTTTCCTGCCTGACTGGAAATGTCAAATTGGTTGGTACCTTGAGAGGATTTGGCCGTTAACCCCTCGTGTCCGACACCGGCGACGGTCACGAGTTAGGGGTGTTACATTCGTGGTCCCGAAACTACCTTTTCGATTAGGGTCTAAATTGGGCTATTACACTGTTTGGGACTGTGGCATCAATATGTGATAACATATAAGACCATATCTGGGATATGGCATTGTGTGAGCTTATGTGATTTTTGAGTATCCTTAACAATTCCGAATGGTTCATCGAGCAAAGTCAATTTGAGAAAGAATGTGTGAATGAGATACGTGACTCAAGTATGTACGAGATTCATACGAGTATTGAAAAGGGGAAGTAATTGATGAATGCGATTAAGATATTGAATATGTGTTCAATGAGAAAGGTTTATGAACTTGTATGTGTTTAGCTATACTTAGCATATTTGAATTGACATGCAAATATTTATATGACGAGTCTATTTGTATATGGCTTACTAAGCTTTTTAAGCTTACTATGTTTATTTTTCACTATTTTATAGATTATTGAAGCTAGCTCAGACCTATGGGATCATCAAGAACATCGACACACTACCGATTTTCTTGTTGTGTAATGCCCCATACCCAAGACCGTTGCCAGAGTTGAACACGAGGTGTTAACGGACTTAATTTATTACTTAAACAGCTCATACAATTCATTTTAAAATTTCCAGACAAGCTGGCTAACTGCATCACAGTCACTTTAAAAATCATATCTCGAGTTCCGAAACTCGAAATACAATTCCGTAAATTTTTCCTGAAACTAGACTTATATATCTATCTACTAATTGTTTTCTAGAATTTTTGGTTGGGTCAATTAGTACAGTTTATTAGTTAAAGTCTCCCCTGTTTTAGGGTTCAACTACTCTGACCTCTGTGTATTACGAATCAATATCTCCCTGTACAGAGCTTCAATGACTATGCCATTTGTCTCTAATAAAACTAGACTCAATAAGGAATCTGTACATATAAAGCATGACGTTTAATTATCTTTGTAAAATTTATGGTGAATTTCCAAAGTCAGAACAGGGGATCCAGAAATCACTCTGGCCCTGTTTCACAAAAATTTAAGCATGTCATAAAATATAGCTCATATACCTGTTTTGCTTTTTCCATATGAAAATAGACTCATCAAGCTTCGATTCCATAACTTATTAATTATTTAATTCCATTTATACTATTTTTAGTGATTTTTCAAATTCACATCACTACTGCTGTCTGAATCTATTTTATGGTAAATTTTACCTATTTCATGGTTTCCATGGATTAGCTAACAATTTGACATACATAACACCAAATATGATCATGATTAGCCATTCCAATGGCTAATCATTACCAAGCATTTCCATACCACTCAATAACCATATCATAAGACCATATATACAAAATGATTATAATGCTATACATGCCATACTCAAAATATACAAGCCATTATGCCAAGATGGTATACGGATAGTGTGAGCGAGGCTCATTGCTCCCGATTTCCGAAATGGCTTGTCAAAACTACAAGGAATGAAAAGGAGGAGTAAGCATAAATGCTTAATAAGTTCACATGCAAATAGCAAGTAACATAACCATATAAGCAAACATAAAACATCATTTGCATAATCATCACCAAGACATTCATATCACATTTTCATTTATCATCTTACCATATTGTTGTTATATCGATTTTTCAACCCGAGGGTTAAGTACATACCTGTTCAAAGTACCCATTTCACAACACTTACCAATACGTCCCTTTTATCTTGAGTATTCCTCCATTTCAGTAGAACTTTACCCGTTGAACACATTGGAATATAATTCGGATACATGGAAAGTTTGCACATAAGTGCCACATATGTAGCCAAGCTACCAAGTAACCCGCCCATAAGTGAACTCGGACTCAACTCAACGAGCTCGGGCGTTCGCATCCATAAGTGAACTCGGACTCAACTCAACGAGCTCGGATGCCTAGTTACATCTCTCGAACTTGGACTCAACTCAACAAGTTCGGACGCTCACATCCATAAGTGAACTCGGACTCAACTCAACGAGTTCAGATGCCTAGTTACATCTCACGAACTCGGACTCAACTCAACGAGTTCGGACATTCGCATCCATAAGTGAACTTGGACTCAACTCAACGAGTTCGGATGCTCAACCATCCTAGTGACATGTCACTTGTATCCTAATCTATTCCTAAGGTTCAAACGGGCTTTTTTCCTCGATCTCACATTGCCGTCTTCCATGGAATATCGGAACCGATACTCGGTAGCAATTCATATTTATCAAGTAGTAAACATAATTTGCATATTACTCAACATTAACCACAAAACATAATATTTCACGATAAAAAAAATCAGCATATCATATAATTAACATCAATAACTTAAAAATAACAATTATGCTACATTATTTACACATGAACTTACCTCGTATGCGAAAATGGCTACTTTTACCATTTCGTCCAGAACTTGGTATTTTCCCCATTTTAGCCCGAATTTAAGTTTTCCTTGCTCTATCATTTAAAATATAGTCTAATTAGGACTCAAATTATTCAAATTGACCCAAAATCATATTTTGGAAAAATTACAATTTTGGCCCTAAACTTTTGCATATTTACACTTTTGCCCTAAAGCTCGTAAATTAAAATTCATCCTATTTTCTTATGTTTTATGACATGCTGATCATTTTTCCCTTCTATGGCAACATCAAATTCTCACTCTAACATGTACTTATGACTATTAGGTATTTTTACCGATTAAGCCATTTTGCTCGTTTTCACTTAAAACTGAGTAGCACAAGTTGTCTAACATAATTTAAAACCTCATATTCTATCATAAAACACCAAAATACAAAAATTTCACCTATGGGTATTTTTCCAAATATAAACCCTAGGTTAAATTATTGCTAACATAAGCTAAATCGAGCTATCGGGACTCCAAAAACGTAAAAATCATTAAAAACGAGGCTAGAACGGACTTACAATCGAGCTTGGAAGCTTGAAAAACCCTATCCATGGTTTCTCCTTGCTATATTCGGCCATGGGGTTGAAGATGAGCAAAATTGGCTTTTAATTTTGTATTTTAATTCATTTTACCCCTAAATGACCAAAATGCCCTTACTACTAAACTTTCCAAAAATTCCATCCATGTCCAATTTTTGTCCATAGACTTAGAAATTGGTAAAATTTCTATTTAAGACCTCCTAATTAATATTTCAAAACAATTTCATACTAGAAACTTCTAGAATACAAGTTTTGTAAATTATTCTATTTAGTCCCTAATTTCAATTTAAGCACTTTATGCATAAAATTTCTTCACGAAATTTTCACACAATTATGAAATCATATCATATACCTTAAAATAATCATAAAATAATTATTTCTATCTCAGATTTGTGGTCACGAAACTACTATTCCGACTAGGCCCAAAATCAGGATATTACATGTTGGTACTTTTGGAGCTTTGTATATATAGTATATGGCATGTATAGGCAAGTGTTATCTTGGAATGTTTTGAGTTATGATCTTAGCCATGAGATTTGGCTTGTAAATGGTGATATGAATGGCCATTTAAGTTGGCTTGAATTTTCTGTTTGATAAGTGATAAATGTGATTTATAAATTACCTTATGATTTGGCATGTTTGCCATGGTTGTTGCTATGGCTAAATGGTTGCTCATTTGGTTAGTTATAAATTGATGTACTAATGCTTGAAGAATGGTATATTTTGGTATGATATATAGATGATGAATTAATAGGTTTGAGAAGCATGATTTAGTTGATGGAAAGGTGATAAAAATGCATTTAGAACTTATGTAAGTTTTTGATTATTTTGGCATAATGAATTGGTATGTTTTTGGTTAAGGATTTGAGTAGTGAAATGGTTGATTATAATTTGGCATAAACTATTATGAATTGGCATGTTTTGGCTGCCTATAAATGTATTGAAATGGTACCATTTTGATTGCTAGGTGTGCATGAGATAAGGGTGGCAAATTAGCTTTGCAAATAACCTATTTTTGTCCACATGGGCTAAGACACGGCATGTGACTCAACTGTGTGCGACACACGGCCATGTTACATGGCCGTGTGTTGCCTGGGATAGCCCTTCAAATTTAAGTCAGTATACCCTATAGTTTTGACACGGCCTAGACACACGGGCATGACTACTGGCCATGTGTGACACATAGGCTGGCACATGGGCGTGTGGCCGGCTGTGTTACTCAAGTCAGTAACCCCTCCAGTTTTCCCAAGGCCATGGCACACGGGCGTTTCTCTGACCGTGTGTTGCAAGTCAGAATGTATGGCCTATTTTCACACGGCTTGTGACACGGGCATGTCTGGTGGCTGTGTGAGGCACATAACTTGTTCACACAGGCGTGTGACCCTTAAATGTTTGAAAATTTTCTAAGTTACCCAAAGTTTGAAAATGTTGTCGGTTTAGTCCCGAATCTCTTCCATGCATGTTTTAAGGTCTCTTAGAGCTTTATAAGGGACAATGTGAATGTGTTGAATGGATTTTGATTATGAATGCATAAATGTATATGTATTAGCCGGTAATGCCTCGTAACCCTATTCCAGCAACGGATACGGGTTAAGGGTGTTACATGCAAGATACAACGGGATAAACAGATTCGAGAGTTTAACAAGAGAAGTTCTTCCAAGTTTTTTTCTATTCCACTAACAAGGAAGACTATAGAGGACTTAAGACAAGCTATTTTGGTATCTGAGTATTTAAATAAAAATAGATTAATTCAACATGATTTTAAAGCTCTTAGAAAACCAGTTGATAGCGTGGGAAGTGTATGGAACGCTCCGAATTCCAGTTGTAAACATTATGGAAAACTTCATCCTAGCGAGTGCAAAGCTAAGTTGGAAGCATGTTATAGATATGGGTCTACTGATCACTTTCTCTGGAATTTCCTAAACATTTAAAGAAAAATGAAGAACAAAATGAACAGCAAATGTCCATATCTCAGAAAGGTAGAAGTCCTGGTTAGAATAGTATTTGTGGGCCTAATCGTACGGGAGCAAAAGACACTATTGTTCAGTCAAAGACTAGAGCACTTGCTCGTACATATGCCATTCAAACAAGAAAGGAAGCTAATGCACTTGATGTGATTGCTGGTACATTCTATCTCTTTGATGTTACTGTGTATGCAGTGATTGACCCCAGGTCAACTCATTCTTATATTCGCACTACATTAGTAACGGAAAAGAAATTACCTGTTGAATCAACTGAATATGATATTTAAGTTACTAATCCACTAAGTCAGAGTGTAATATTTAACTTAGTTTAATGTAAATGTCCATTAAAAGTTAGAGGCTGTGAATTCCCTGCTGATTTGATGTTATTACATTTTGATGTTATTCTGGGTATGGATTGGCTATCGTTACATGATGCTATGGTAAACTGTAGACAAAAACAAATTAATTTGAAATTCCAAACAAGAGAGATGATTTCAGTTGAATCTGATGGGCCGAATAATGTTGTTAGAATCATTTCATCTATTTCTACATAGAGATTGATACGAAAAGGTAGTGAAGCATTTCTAACATACATTCTTGATACTAGCGATCTAGAATATAAGTTAGATGAGTTACCAATTGTTAGTGAGTTTAATAATATATTTCCTGAAGAGTTACTAGGTTTGCCTCCTGACCGAGAAGTTGAATTTATGATTAATCTGGTTCCTAGAACTGCATCAATATCGATATCTCCGTACGTATGGCACTAATTGAGTTAAAAGAGTTGAAAGCAAGTTGCAAGAATTGTTAGACAAAGGGTTTATTCAACCAAGCGTATGTGAAAAAGAAAGACAACCCTTTGAGATTTTGTATAGACTACAGATAGTTGAACAAAGTCACAATTAAGAATACATACAGTTTGCCATGTATTAATGATTTGTTTTACCAATTTAAAGGTGCCATAATGTTTTTAAAGATAGATCTCAGATCCGAGTATTATCAGTTGCGGGTTAAAGACTGTGATAGGTCAAAGACTGCTTTCAGAACTCGTTACAGTCATTATGAGTTTCTGGTAAATTTGGTTTGACTAATGCCCCTACTGCTTTTATGGAGTAATGAATTGGATTTTTCAGCCTCATTTGGATAAATTTATGGTTGTATTTATCGATGGTATATTAATCTATTCCAAGACAGAATCAAAGCATGCTCAACATTTGAGAATCATGTTACAGACTTTGTGAGAAAAATAGTTGTACGTAAAGTTCAGTAAATCAGAATTCTGGTTTTACAAGGTTGGAATTTTAGGTCATATAGTATCATCTGATGGGATTCGAGCTGACCCCAGTAAAGTTTCTATTGTGATGTATTAGAAAACTCTGAAAAATGTTTCTAAGGTACGAAGTTTCCTAGGTTTAGCAGGTTACGACCATCATTTTGTTAAAACCTTCTAGATCATTGCTTCACCTATGACCAGATTTCTATAGAAAAATGTAGAGTTTGTTTGGTCTGATAAGTGCCAACAGAGTTTTGATTAGCTAAAAAACATGTTCACAGAAGCTCTAGTGTTGACTCAACTTGAATCTAGGGTAGCATATGTTGTCTATAGTGATGCTTTTCTGCTAATACAGGTAGGAAAAGTAATAGCTTATGTTTCTTGGCAGTTAAAGCCACATGAAAAGAATAATCATACTCATGATCTCAAACTAGCTACGATTGTATTCACTTTGAAGATTTGGAGACATTATTTATACTGCGAGAAATGTGGTTATGGATTTGAGAAAGAGATGTTGGTTAGAACTACTGAAAGATTATGATCTGGTTATTGATTATCATCGAAAGTCATCATTGTTTGCACTTCATGCGTTGAACGCTTATTTAGCTCTGAATAAAGATAGTTTGATACTGGCAGAATTGAGATTAAAACCCTTGTTTCTACAACAAATTTGAGAGTTACAAAATGACTATCCGAAGTTGATGTTGAAACAACAATTGGTTCAAAATAATTTGATTGTTAAGTATAGTGTTGATGATGATGATACATTGCATTATCGTGATAGGATTTGTGTTCCGAATGATTTAAGTTTGAAATGTGATATTCTGTCTAAAGCTCATAGTAGTATGTATTCCATTTATCCTGGTAGCACAAAGATGTATTGTGATCTGAAAAAGATCTACTGGTGGCCGGGTAAGAAACGGGAAATTTGTGAGTTCGTTGCTAAATGTTTGATCTGTTAGCAAGTAAAAGTAGAGCATCAGGTACTATCGGGTTTACTACAACATGTTATGATTCCTAAATGGAAGTGGGAGGGAGTCACAATGGATTTTGTATCTGGTTTACTGGTAACTCCGAAAAAGAAATATTTGATCTGGGTGATTGTTGACAGATTGACTAAATTGGTACACTTTATTCTAGTCAGAACAGATTACTCCCTTGAGAGATTAGTAGAATTATATGTGTCAAAGATTGTAAGATTGCACGGGGCTTCAAAATCTATTATTTTTTATCGTGATCCAAGATTTACATCAAGATTTTGGATTAAACTTCACAAGGATTTAGGCATTAAACTCAATTTCAGTACAACATTTCATCCTTAGACTGATGGGCAATCAGAACGAGTGATATAGATTTTGGAAGATATGTTGTGATGTTGTATACTCGAATTTGAAGGTAGCTGGGAAAAGTATCTACTGTTAGTTGAATTTGCTTATAATAATAGTTATCAGTCCAGCATAAAAATGGCACCGTTGGAAGCTGTTTACGGAAGAAAGTGTCAAACACCAATGTATTTGTCTGAATTGAGCGAACCCAAAATGGTGGGAGTTGATTGGATTGGAAAAACTGAAGACAAAATTCTAATTATTTGAGATTTTTTGTAAGCTGCATTTGATCGTCAGAAATAGTACGCGGACTTGAAAAGAAAAGATATAAAATTTACTGTTGGTGATTGAGTTTTTCTAAAAGTTTCTCTGTGGAAGAAAGTGCTACGTTTTGGCAAGAAAGAAAAGCTAATTTCGAGATTTATCAGACCGTATGAGATTGTTGCAAGAGTCAACCCTATAGCCTATAGATTATTTTTGCCCTCTGAACTCGATAAAATGCATGATGTGTTCCACGTTTCAATGCTGAGATAGTATAGATTTGATCCTTCACATGTGATCCATCATAGTGAGATTGAACTGCAACTAGATTTGACGTATTATGAGGAGCCGATGAGAATTTTGGCTCGAAAAGTTAAAGAACTGCAGAATAAATGGTCACCGTTAGTAAAAATGTTATGAAATCATCATGGTACAGAAGAAGCTACTTGGGAAATGAGGAATCTATGAAACTATAATATCGGTATTTGTTCTCAAGTAACAATTTCGAGGACAAAATTTCCTAGGGGAGGAGAGTTGTAACAACCTGATTTTCAATGGTGACGGACCAATGGTTTTGGGACCACAAATTTCCATTGTGTCGACTCATAGATATTATTTATAAAACATTTATGGAGGCGTTAGTATCGTATTAAAATTTTGTCAAGAAATTTTAACATTTAGATAATTAATTAAAGAAAAGGGCTAAATTGTAAAAGGTGCAAAACTTAGCAATTATAACATTTTGGTGATCAAATGGCTTAATTTATAAGTGAGGAAGGACTAAAGTAATAATTAGGCCCTAATTGATATATTCGGACGACAAATTAATGGGAAATGATAAAATAATATGTTTTCAATTGCAATTTTGTAAATTAAAGAAAGTTAAAACAAAAATTAAAGAATGAATTAATCAAATTACTTTCATTTCTTCTTCAAGTAGCCGAAAGCTATAGCTAGGGAAAAGAAGAGCTTTGGTTTTCTTGATTCTTTTGCATCTAAGTGATTTTTGTGCCCGTTTCTTGTAATTTTTATGTTTTTGAGATCGTTGCAACTAGGTCCAGCTAGCCTGTACCTTTGTTTTTAAATCTGTTAAAATTTTAGAAGTTTCCATTGATGAATCTTGAATGTTTTCGATAATAACTATATATTTGAAGCTTTGATTGTGTTATTTGGTGAGTTTGTACAGTTATTTTATTTAGATTTTGAGTTAGGGATTAAATTGTGAAAATGTCAAAAGTTTAGGGTTCGATAGTGAATTTGATGTTTAGCAGGGAGTTTATAAGGGCCTAGTATATTTGGCTATAATGTTGACTTGAGAAAAATGGTTAATTTAATGATTTTTGGGTTAAGGGACTAAATTGTAAAAAGTTGTAAAAGTTAAGGGTAATTATGTAAATTTTAAAAATAAAAGGGTCTAAAATGTAAAATGAATTGGAATATGAAATTTATGCTAATAATTGAGAAATTTTACATTTTAGATCAAGACCCAGTTGATACTCTTAGAAAAGGAAAAATTACGGAATAGTTCCTAAACTTCTACACTATTACAATTTAGTCCAGGTTAGTTCGTGTAGTTCATAATTTAATATATATATATATATATGAAATTTTTTATGATACAATGTGATATAATAAATATATTTGACTATAAGTGATAGAAATTTATTTGAGAAAAGTTATTGAAATTCAAGACTCGGATCGAATTGAATGCAGGATAGAGTACAATCGAGATACGGTGTGTTATAAGGGATTGGAGTGGAGTTTTTTGTGGAGTATTATAGATATTTGTTTCTTGAGGAGATCGAGGTTCAGTATTTTTTGCGAACTCTCGTGTTATACTTCCTAATCTGGTGTGTTTCGGTTAGAATATTGATGTACTCATATCCGTAAGTCGTTTATCAAATTGTAAATCTCAATAATGTAACTTGCTTTGTGATTTTGACGATTATGTCATATATTTGAACTTTGAATTGAATATTGAAGTTCACTTGGTAGAGATTGTGGATGATAAACTATAACTTATACATATTTTTACCCTATGTTTAATGCATTTTATGGATGATTTCCTATTAGAATTGGTGAATTTGATGCTCCTAATGCTTTAATTTCATATTTTTTACTTAGAAGAGCAGAGGAGAGCAAAAGGAACGACAAATGGGCCAAAACCGGAGAAAATAGGTCAAAGTAAGAAATCAACACGGCCTGGACCTCCTCATACGGGCATACCACACGGACATGTCAATTTGGCAGGCTCGAGCACGGCCTGAAGTAATCGCACACGTGCGTGTCCCTACAGAGCCCAAGTTGAGTCCAATTCAGAAAAGGCTAATTTTGAGGGCTCTTAGGCATTCCAAAGCCTATAAATACAACCCTAGAGAAGGAAGAAAAGGGAGGAACAGAATAGAGAGTAAGGAATTACTCCAAGAAAGCCGATTGATCCATCTCAGAAGCCGAATTCACCATCAAAACTGAAGATCTCTCCTCAATTTCCCTTCAGGAGTTTTGGGTTTTCTTTATGTTTTGTATTCGTTATTCTTCTGAGATGTTTTCCTTTTTAGTTATGAACTAAATCCCCTAAATACCTAAGGGGAATGAAACCTAAGACGAATCTTTTTATTATTTTTTGAATTGTATGATAAATATTTAACTTATTCTTAATTATGTGTTCTTAATTCTTGTTTTGATATCATAGAATACTGATTCAAGATAAGCTCTTATTCAGAGGAGGAATAGACCCTTTCTAAGAGTACATTTGTCATAATTAAGTGGAGTTGTTTGCGCACCTAGACATAGGGTGAGAAGATTTTGCCGGATTAGGGTGAAACCTAATAAGGGGATCCATAGATCGAGTTAATGCAACCCTAGGGTGTTAATTAGAGAAAAGTCTCAATTATTCAATCTAGGGATTAGACGTTATTAGTCTTGAATAGGGGTAGTAACATAACTTAGGGATCTCTACGGAACAAGTTAAATGAATAAATCGTCCAATTCAGAGCCAGAATAGCAAGTACAGTCTAGGTGGATTTTTCCTTAGGTATTGTCTTAATTCAATCGATTTTCCCAAAAAAAATTCCCCAATTCCATTCTCTGTGAATTCTTAGTTTAGATAATTAGTTAGTTAAAACAAAAACCTCTTTATTCTTAGGTTGGATAATAAAAAGACAGTCATTACTAGTACTTTTAGTTCCCTTTGGTTCGACAATCCAGTCTTGCTAAAACTATACTACTGTTCGATAGGTACACTTGCCTACATCGCGATAATAGTTAGTTTCAAGAACGATTAATTATAAATATTTAAAACCTATCACGAAATCATGCGATCAAGTTTTTGGCGTTGTTGCCGTGGAACTAAGATATTCGGAACACTCAATTTTTATTACTTTAGCCATTTATTTTTCTTGAAATTTAATTTAATTTTATTACTTATTTTTTTCCTTCTCTTGGCAGGTTTTTATAGTTTATGACTAGAAGAAACCTGTTAGGACCACTACTTTTTGACAAAGAAATCGATCGCATAGTTCGTAGAAACCAAAGAGAAATAAGGCGAAGCTTAAAGAAACCAAAGAGAAATAAGGCGAAGCTTAAAATACACAGAGAACGAGCAAGAGAACGATACTCAAACTCCAACCGCAGAGATGGTTGAAAACCAAGACAATCAGATACCTCTTGCAATTACGGTTAATCGAAATCCTGCTCCACGCACTATGTATGATTATGCTAAACCTTCTTTAACAGGATCTGAATAAAGCATAGTTAGACCTGCTGTAGCTGCAAATACTTTTGAACTAAAACTTAACACTATTCAAATGATACTGCAATTTGTTCAGTTTGATGGTTTGCAGGATGAGGATCCCAACGCTCATTTAGCCAACTTCTTAGAACTATGCGATACATTTAAAATTAATGATGTTTTTAATGATGCCATTCGTCTTTGGTTATTCCCTTTTTCATTGAGGAACAAAGCTAAACAGTGGTTGAACTCATTACCACGAGGGTCAATCACTACTTGGGAACAAATGACCGAAAAATTTCTATTAAAATATTTCCCGCCGGCTAAAACGGCCAAATTACGTAATGTTATCTCTTCGTTTGTGTAGATGGACTTAGAAACTCTTTACGATGCATGGGAGAGATACAAGGACTTACTGAGAAGGTGCCCTCACCATGGGTTACCGCTTTGGCTTCAGGTTCAAACGTTTCATAATGGCCTGAATCCTTTGACTCGGCAAATGGTTGACGCAGCTGCTGACGGAACCATCAATAATAAAACACTTGAAGATGATTATGATTTTATAGAGGAGATGTCACTGAATAACTATCAGTGGCAAGTCATGAGGACAAACCAACTAAAACAACATGTGTTTATAATGTCGATTCGATTACTATGGTATCAAACCAGGTAGAACTTCTAAATAAAAAGATTGATGGTTTTCTTAGTTCTTCACAGGTTCACCTAGTAATGCAGTGCGAAGAAAGTGGAAGTGGAACAAGCCATCCGGAATACCAACCTTATGGTCACAACATCGATAACAAGCAATTAAATTACATGGGTAATAATCGTCGACCTTAAAACAATCCATATAGTAACACTTACAATGCAGGTTGGAGGAACCACCCTAAGTTCTCATGGGGCAGTCAAGGAAATCAAAGACCACAACCACCTCTAGGCTACCAACAACCACCCTACCAACAGGAAAATAAACTAAACCTTGAAAAGATGCTCACAAAGTTTATCTCGGTGTCAGAAACCCATTTTTAAAACACCGAGACAACACTTAAAAATCAATAGGTGTCGATCCAAGGGCTCGAAACTCAGATAGGCCAGCTTTCCAAACTAATCTCCGAATGACCACAAGGGAGCTTGCCAAGTAATACTGAACCTAACCCAAGGGGACAGCTCAACGCGATTAATGTTCAAGATGAAGAAGGATTTGTTAAGCCTGAGTTAGAACCGAGGCAAGAAACTGTGGTAAGCAAAGGTCAAGGTGAGGTATATCACAATAAAACAAATCAGTGAATGTCGAATATAAACCTCGTGTGTCATACACCAATGCGACAAGGAGAGACCGCTCAGATGAACAAATTGGTAAATTCCTGAAACTCTTAAAAAAATTACATATTAACTTACCGTTTATTGAAGCTCTATCACAGATGTCAAATGCAATGAAATTTTTAAAGGAGCTTTTAACAAATAAGCGGAAGATGGACGAGGCATCGTATGTGGTGCTAAATGCAGTTTGCTCAACTATTCTCCAGAATAAACTACCCAACAAACGTAAAGATCTAGAGAGTTTTACAATTCCTTGCTTAATTGGTAGTTTAGATGTTAATAATGCATTAGCTGATTTGGGGGCTAGTATGAACGTCATTTCTTACAAAATGTTCAAACAATTAGGTATCGGGAAACCCAAACAGACTAGGATGAGCATTCGATTAGAAAATAAAACTATAAGATTTCCTAGGGGTATTATTGAAGATGTGCTAGTTAAAATCGATAAATTTATATTTCCCGTTGACTTTATTGTTCTAGACATAGAGGAGGATAGCAACACTCCTTTAACTCTAGGAAGGCCCTTTTTAGCAACTGCTAAAACAAATATTGATGTTGGCACAACTGAACTCACACTCCGTGTGGGAGACGAAACAATCACCCTTCAAGCTCGCAATTCTGGCAACACAATGGAAATTGAAGGTGATTGTCTAAACCATTCTACTAAAACTAACAATATGGTGCAACCTTCTTTGCAGGAAATGAGTTTGAAGGAAGTACATGAACCATTCTCAAGCAATAGTAGAGGACCCATTCATGAAGATTGCAGGCTACAAATCGATGAGCTAGATGAATGGCGGACACATAAACCAAGAACACCTGACAAACCGAATCTACGATAGAACAAGCTCAATCCCTTTCCAAATCAACTTAAGGTTGGTGATAGAGTCTTATTAGATGCCACAGATCCCCACATTGTCGCTACCACATCGAATGAAGAAATCCCTCTTACGGTACTCAGCATTTTCCCGTTCAGTATGGTCGAGGTGAGTCATCCTAAGTTCGGCACTTGTAAGGTAAACAACACCCGTTTAAAACCTTATTTTGATGAGATTAATAGCAGGAATGAGGAGTATAAACTTCTTAAACCACCATGATCATTCAACGGAGAGGTAAGTCGAGCTTAGACTATAAATAAGTGCTTCTCGGGAGGGAACCCGAGCATTAATTGTATTAACTTCTTTAAAATTTAGTCTTCAACATCTAACTTCCAAACGGAGCGCTTGAATACAGGTTTTCCATAGGGACACGGCCAAGAGCACGGGCGTGCTTAGGGCTGTGTGAAAACAGAACAACAATTTTTCCCAAACACGGGCTACGATAAAACTCTATGGCCGTGCAACATGGCCGTGGTCGAACCTGCCAAAACAACACGGGGGTGAGACATGCCTGTGTGGAAGAACCATGGGTAAACCTGTTAAAACAGCACGGGCGTGCAACACGCCCTTATCTAGCACCCGTGGTCAAACCTGTTAGATTGACACGGGCGTGGGTCTGAATACTCGGACGTGGGAGAAGCAAACAACGTCAGACACGACCGTGTGCACCGATACGCCCAAGGAACACGGGCTTTTACTAAATGTCAGACGTGCCCAGATTCAAAATTCGCGAATCACACGGGTTGAAATTGGGGAACATGGGTGTGTTACCTGGCCGTGTGCCCCAAAATCTATAAATACCCGGCACTATTCATTGTCTTCCCACTCAAAAACCCTAACCCTAACTACTGTAATTCCACACAGCCTCCTTGCCACGCCCGTGCGCCGGCTCCAACTCTATATTTTCCGCCCATTCTCCTCTTTCTAGCATCTATTCACTCTTCTCTCGTTTATTCTTACTAATTTCTAGGGCTATTTATCATAATAATATGAAATTTTTCATGTTGTTTTCTTATTTTTATCATACAAATGTTATATCTAGAATAGTTATTATCTTTCTCATGTTAAAATTCTTACTCATTATATGATTTCTCTACTTTATTTGATTAGTTAGATATAAATATTCATGATTAGAACAATATATATACTCATGCCTTTAGTGTTAACATTTTTCATCCGTCACACTTGTTGCATTCCATGAAATTCGTTGCCATTTTTATGCCATACAATTGATTGCTTTGATTAACTTGTTAGTCTTAGTAGTTGCTGAAATTATGATTGTTATTTACAAATTATCTTCATTTTACTTTGATCATTCCTCAAAATGAATTAATGGTTTTTTATCGCAGGTACCATGTCATGTTCACGAGGAAAGAAAACCACCGTACCTACTTCGAAGAAGAGGAAGGGAGCATCATCTTCCATAGGTCCAACCATGAAAATTTGTCACCCTCTCTTGTAGTTCCCCCGAGGGACCCAAGAAGAGCTTTTCCAAATACTTCGGGCCTGACCTTTAATTGTGGGGCGCTGCATCGACTGGGCTACCGTAGAACAAGTTCAGTCGGCTGATGCAATTTGGGCCCTCCTAACCACCGACCCTTGGGAGCTATTCTTTGGGATCATCGAACCAACATACCTCGAGCTCACGATGGAACTATGCTCAACGTTCCATCTTCAGACCGTAATGATGAATTAAGATGATCCTGACACGGTCCAGTTTCGCCTAGGCGGGTTGGTTCTCCAGCTAAGCATCCCAAAGTTCGGTGCTGCACTAGGCTTATATATGGAGGAGTTCAATGAGAAGAATGAACTACATGCTCTCACTCGCCACATACATTTCTCTCCCTCAAAGTGCTGGCACACTTTGGCCCCTGGCACAGCCTCCTACAATCCTAGTCGCTCTAAGGCATCAGTTCTCCCACCATCCCTGAGGTACCTACACGCCATTTTGGCTCACACGATTACAGGGAGGTGAGAGAGCACTGGCGTCGTCAACACTCACGACGCCTACTTCTTATGGTGTATGTCGCACGGACACGTCATCGACCTTGCCTATTTCATCACCCTTACGATTCAGCACCAGACAGAGCGGTATAGGAAAAGGGTCATCTCCATTGGCCCCTATGTTACTCGGTTGGCTCGACACTTCGGGCTCCTCAGCACCGCGGCCCAAGAATCATCCCTTACCCTCATCGGCCAGATGTCTCCATAAGGCATCTCGAGCATGCTTAGCATGAGGATGATCGAGAGGCGTCGAGGAACCTACCCTCCCCAATATTGTCTCGCCCAATCTATCGAGGAGGAGGCCTACGAGGACAATCCTGATGATGTCCCTCCATAGCACGAAGACCCACCGACTCGCCATGACCACCCTCTCATCCAGTTCATGCGGCGGCTTCATATGCTGACATCTCTGAGCGCCTCACTAGATTCGAGCAGCAGTGTTTTCAACGATTTGACAACATTGATGCTACTCTACAACAGATTTGTCAGCACCTCCACATCTCATCGCCAGACGCACCTCGCTGACCATCCAGCAATGAAGATGTTTAAAAACATTTATTTATTATTTTATGTTTTTAATTTTTATTAAAACTACTTTTTATTTTTATTAGATTTTAGAATTTTATTTTTAATTATCAATTTCGGTTATTTCTTTATGAGTAATTATTCTTCCTAATATCCCCTAAAAAGTTCCTGATTTTGTCACAGTTATATAAAGCTCTTAAGCTCATCATCGCATAGGAACTAACAACTCCATCGGGAAAGGTTCTTCACGACTACCATGTCCTGATTGACCACGACCATAGCTACCACTAGATATGATATTCTTTTGGCACAGGACTTATGGACTAATGAACCTCTACAACTGCCGGAGCATCCTCCTCCACTCTCGAACCGATTACTCTCCAAAACTTCAGTTCGAGGAATTCATCATCTGAAGTTTCACTTCTCTCCTATCTTATTTTTATACTCTAATATCTATCTTTGTACATTGAGGGCAGTGTACATCTTAAGTGTGGGGGGTATTTATTTCATTATCAGAAAAATCCCTAAATGACTACCTTGTTCTCTTGAAAAGCTCTCATATCATATTTAGGATAAATTTTGATTGATTTGTGATTTTTGTTGATATATCTTGAATTAAAACATAGGCATTTATGCATTGATTGTTTGAACCTCAAGACATTAGAGAATCAAGCATGATAAGTTGATTTTTAAGAATTTAAAATCTTAGGTTGTTTCCCCAAAGTTTAGGTATTACTTTGAGTTGGAATTCACAAGTTTTAAACATCAAAAAGCCATAATTTTTGTGAGATTTTTGAGCCTTCTGAGCATCTATTAATTCTTTCATGCTCACTTTTATTATTGCTTTGGGTACGTCAGTATTGAACTGTTATTCTAGAACTTGCTTGATTATGCATGTCGAGACCACAACATTTGATTTGATATTTCAAAATGATTAATGCACTTAGGATTAACCCACTCATGCCATGAAAAGCCTACCTCCATGATTAACCCCTGGTAAACCCCCTTGAGCCTAACAAGCCATTTCTTGTATTACCCTTAATATTAACCCTTAACCCATTATTATTGAAATCCCCTAAATTAATTTGATCCCTATTTTTGTCGAGATTTAAGTTGAGTAAATTGCTTAGCTATGTCTTGTTTGTAATAAGTTAGTCTATGTTATTTAACTTGTTCTAAAAAAAAAAACTATGTATAAACATTAGTAATTCCATATTCTGAGAAGAAGCTCTATTGTACGCAAGTGATGATTAACTCTTTTTCTAGTTAGGTAATTTTTCAATTCAATCTCGATTCTAACCCTTTCTTTTAGCTTGTGACCACACCCCCTAACCAAGCCTCATTACAACCCTCTAAAGACCTTTTGATTGATGTTTCATCTCAATTTATCAGTGGTGGAGATTTGATTTTCATGCAAGCCTATGGTAATGAATTTTCATTATTGACTATTGAGTGCTTCATTTATTGTCCTTAAAACACCTCAAGTGATTTGAGTGAATCTTTAGTGAGGATGTGAAACTCTATGATATTCCGAATCAAAGGTAATTACTTAAATGAGGAGAGACACCTATGTTTTCAGGAGAAAATGCTCAACTTGGAATGTTTGAAAATTTTATGTTCTTTTAGTTGAATTCTTAATGTATGATTACCTATGAATTATTTTGAGATATTATCGATAGAAATTATAAGTTGAGAAGAATTTGTTTTGATTATCAGTTGAGAATTTTGCTTGAGGACAAGCAAATGCTTAAGTGTAGGGGTATTTGATAAACCGTAATTTATACATTTTTTACCCCATGTTTAACACATTTTATGGATGATTTCCTATTAGAATTGGTGAATTCAATGCTCCTAATGCTTTAATTTCATGTTTTAAACTTAGGAGAGCATAGGAGAGCGAAAGGAACGAGAAACGGGCCAAAACCAGAGAAAATGGGCCAAAGTACGAAATCAACATGGCTTGGACCTCCTCACACGGGCATACCACAAGGCTGTGTCAATTTGGCAGGGTTGAGCATGGCCTGAAGTAATCGCACACGGGCGTGTCACACAGGCGTGTCCCTGCCGAGCCCAAGTTGAGTCCAATTCAGAAAAGGCTAATTTTGAGGGCTCTTAGGCATTCCAAAGCCTATAAATACACCCTAGAGGAGGAAGAAAAGGGAGACACAAAATAGGGAGTAAGGAATTACTCCAAGGAAGCTGATTGATCCATCTCGGAAGCCAGATTCACCATTAAGATTGAAGATCTCTCATTAATTTCCTTTCAAGAGTTTTGGGTTTTCTTTATGTTTTGTATTCGTTATTCTTCTGAGATGTTTTCCTTTTTAGTTATGAACTGAATCCCTTAAATACCTAAGGGGAATGAAACCTAAGACGAATCTTGTTATTATTTTCTAAATTGTATGATAAATATTTAACTTGTTCTTAATTATGTGTTCTTAATTCTTGTTTTGATATCCCGGATCTTGATTCAAGATAAGCTCTTATTCGGAGGAGGAATAGACCCTGTCTAAGAGTACATTTGTCATAATTAAGCGGAGTTGTTTGTGCACCTAGACATAGGGTGACAAGATTTTGCCGAATTAGGGTGAAACCTAATAAGGGGATCCATAGATCGAGTTAATGCAACCCTAGGGTGTTAATTAGAGAAAAGTCTCAATTATTCAATCTAGGGATTAGACGTTATTAGTCTTGAATAGGGGTAGTAACATAACTTAGGGATCTCTACGGAACAAGTTAAATGAATAAATCGTCCAATTGAGCCGAATAGCAAGTGCAGTCTAGGTGGATTTTTCCTTAGGTATTGTCTTAATTCAATCGATTTTCCCAAAAGAAATTCCCCAATTCCATTCACTTTTATCCTTTACAATCGCTTGCAAATATATTTTATAGATTCATGTAATGTGTATAAATACTATGCATTTTGTCTAATAATTTTCTTCTTATTTTCTGAATATTATTTTTTTTCCGCAGTTAATTTGAAGAAAATTACATTTAAAATACATAAGAAAACTTAAAACAAATAGGTTAAATCGAAAATCACATGTAAACAGATCAACGAATGTTAGAATCCCACTATTGTAACTTCTTAGTATAATTATCTTAGTGAAATTTTACTAAAATAAAGCATTTCGTTAGTTGATGATCAACTTCCATTAACAGATATTTAATAGATTTAGATCATTCTGATCATCATTGGAAAAGGTTGAACTATTACGTAATTGGAAAATCGAATTCTTAAATGAACAATTATAATGATTTCTTAATGATGAATCAGCATGAACAAGGATAACCACTAAGTACTTTCGTAAATTTCTAACTTAAAGTTTGCACTATAAAATATGTTGAGTCAATACTGAGAAACAAATTTTAAATCTTAGACAACAGAATCAAAAAAATAGTTAGTCTAATTACTTATACAATGATAACCGACAACTAGAGAACAAATAATGTAAACACAACTAGACTAAGCGGAGAAACCAATATGACAAGAAAAAAGACACAACACTAGCTATCAAAACCCAAGACAATAAACCAACCTAAAAGATCACAATCTTATTGTGAAACCATTTTAAGACGATAAACAAATCATAGGCATCAGGGATAAACTCAAAGCACTTCAAAACATAATCACAGGTTAGCAATAACTAACAAGAGCAACTAAGCAAAGTAAAGAAGAATGATTAATCTAACTACTCATAGAGAACTGTAACAAGGTAAGGAGTATAAATTAAAAATCGAGATTGATTAACGGTTCATCCAATGAAATAACAGTGATAAATTGTAAATATAAATCTAAATTCAACTTGCATTTCTGAGTATCAGATCAATAATGATTTTAAAGAGCTTTAATCAATAAGTAAATGAAGCATGTATGTTTAAAATGCATTAACTATTTGAAAAGACTACAACAGACTTAAATAAGCTTTAAATATTCTTATGTACATATTAATAACATTAGTATTTGGTAGAATAGTAGATCTTACAAAGTTAAACAATTGGTGAACCAAGAGAACATTATTAGAAATAAACTAAATACAGTATTATAAGATTCAGTTAAAACATAAAATTATTCCGTAACTATTAGTCTAACAGGACATAGAAACTTTAACTCAGGAAGCAACCTAGCAACTTAGAAACAATATTGAGTTGACAATAACACTGCTGGAACACAATCACTTCAAGTCTGTATCACAAGGAAATCTAAGGTATGCAAACATTACAACTAAAATGTCAAGCTTTAGAGATAGATGTTGAGAAGAGAACATTTAAAAATACGAGACATTATGATTAAGCTAATGATGACTAAAAGCGGGCTAACAAGAACGACAACCATTACATAAACTCACCTTTCAAATACTTAAGTTGATAGATCTTATTAACTAAGAATCAATAGCTAACACAGGAAATCCACTAGTTTTGATTTCGTCATTCAGGACATCAATCGATAAGGTATACAACACGTAAACACTATGTGTGATGAATAGCGGTAAGTTAACTCTTAAACACATCACTAGTAATCGGAGGGATGTTAGCAAAATAGTGTCACGGAATCAGCATATTTTTAACTCTTTAATTAGTCTTCATGCTAATTCAAAGCACTGAGTACATTTCCTAGACAGTAGCCAACTTAATGTAACAAATCAGATTTTCCACACTCTAAAACTCTTCAATGATCTGTCACTCAATAACAAACATGATCACTTGAGTAACATTGGTATCATTTAAGCTAGCTCACGCTATTGATCTTCAATCTTATTTTATGCAGTCATATGACTGACATAACTTAGTTCATCATCTATAAATGCTTCAAACGTTTTTATCTATTTAGTCTATTTAAATGATATCAGGTTAATTGTAACATGTGATTATGGATTCCAAATATAACCGATAATATTTGATTCACTTTAAAGATAACTACTAACACTAGATCTTCATAGGCGTCACTCATATTTCGCCCATTTTCTTTTGCTCATCATCTCGCTAAATCGTTATCAGGAGCTTATAAATTGAATTTTTCAGTGATTCTATTTATCAGACAGTAACTCGTATCTCATGTAAATCTACTAATTGTTCTCACTATGATTATTAGTATAATCTATACAAAATCATGCCTTTGAACATTCTACGCACTGTGATTATAATCTCTGCATTTTATCCATAATTGATCTGACATTTGTATCGATTCTAAATGTCATTACAATACTTTCATACTGCTCCCAAAACTATTAGCTTTTGCCCCACTCTTCACAGAAAAACTCCTACCTCAAAGAGCAAATCATCTCATCCCATCGATTGCACCTCTCTGCTTCCAGGACGAGAGTTCTTCCAATATGCTCCTTATTGCTATTGCATCTCTGTACGACATTCTCGTAGATTGCCCTCCAACTCCGACCTTGGGCATTCTTGGTCATAATCCAACATCTCGCTCAATGACTAGAATCCTCTCGATAGATGATATTAGATGATCCAAGCGATCTAGGTTCCTCACTCCCAATTCGGACTAGCTAATAGAGACTCAAGCAAATGACCCTCTATCGCCAATAATTTTCTCCAATTTGACACTTGCTACACTCTACAAAAGTTCTTCAACTATGTTCCAACAGTACTACATTTGTCACACTATATGATAGAACTTGTAACACTAACATTATTTTGTGTATTATATCATATCACTTTTATTTATTTCATTATCATTATATATGAAAGATTATTCCATTGCATCATTACTTTTGCTCTGAACACTCTAGCTCGCCAAACATCTTCCACTGCCTTCATACACATCAACTTATGGATAGATGCTCAAACTAGCCATCTCATATCTGCAATCTTCAATATCCTTTCAGGACTGATGTCCTCACAGTATGCATGCTCACACCATTTCATTCTCGGATTCTATAATTCCTAAGCTCATTATTTTCAATTTTATATTGTGTATTACTTGCAACTCATTATCAGCTTAATCCAATAAGTGTTAAACTTATATATTTATTTTTAAATTTAAATTTTGATTTTTTATTGATATTAATTTAATACAATTTATTATTTATTTTGAAATTATTTCTATACCTAAAAGCTTATTTTTATTATTAAACTTTACATATCTAAACTTATTCATTGAAAGTTCTTACATTCTATAACGCTAGACACTAGATATAATTTTTGCAGACTTATGATATGAACTTAAACTATGAGATCTCCACTTCAACATTATCTCAAACTTCATTCGAAATTCATCAAAAGTCATTTTCCTACTTATTTTAACCTCTATTATCTTTTACATTGGTGTAATTTATTGGTTTTTTATTTGAATAAATCATATCTTTCTTAAAATTCATTATATTTAGGAAATTTGATTGATTTTATTTATATTTTAATTAAAGCATTTATCATTGATTTAACTATTAGAACACATAATATTTTAATTAAAATTTAGTGTGTTTCCCAATTTAGTTTATTTGATTGAATTCACAGTTTTAAACTCAAACAATTTTTGATTTTACCTTGAGTTATTAATTTTTATGCTATTTATATTTTGATGTATTAACTTTATTTATAATTGATTATATGAGACACACCTTTGATTTTTTAAAATGTTAATGATAGTTAACATATTCATGAAAAGCTACTCATATTAACCTGAACCTTGAGCTAAAGCATTTTTTACCTTAATTAACTTAACCTTATTTTGAATCCTAAATTATTTGACCATTTTTGGTTATTGATAAATTTACATTTTTGTATAATATTATGTTATTATTTCATAAAAAATTTTTAAACATGTAATCTATTAGAAAAGCTATATGAATGAATATTTTTCAGTTGAATTTTAATTAATTCTAACCTTCTTTAATAAATACACCCTAGAGGAGAAGGAAAAAGGGGAAACAGAGAAGGAAGCAGGGAACTACTCAAGGAAAGCTGATTGTTTCATCTTAGAAGCCAGATTCATCATCAAGACTGAAGATCTCCCCTCAATTTCCCTCTAGGAATTTTGGGTTTTTCTTTATGTTTTGTATTCATTATTCTTCTGAGATGTTTACCTTTTTAGTTATGAACTAAAACCCCTAAATACCTAAGGGGAATGAAACCTAAGAAAGATCTTGTTATTATTATCTGAAATGTATGATAAATATTTGACTTGTTCTTAATTATGTGATCTTAATTCTTGTTTTGATATTCCAGGATTTTGATTCAAGTTAAGCTCTTATTCAGAGGAGGAATAGACCCTGTCTAAGAGTACATTTGTCATAATTAAGCGGAGTTGATTACGCGCCTAGAGATAGGGTGACAAGATTTTGCCGGATTAGGGTGAAACCTAATAAGGGGATTCATATATCGAGTTAATGCAACCCTATGGAGTTAATTAGAAAGAGATTTCAATTATTCAACCTAGGGTTAGACGTTGTTAGTCTCGAGAGGGATAATAATATAACTTAAGGATTTCTACGGATCAAGTCAAATGAATAAATCATCCGATTTAGAGTCAAATAACAAGTGAAGTCTAGGTGGATTTTTCCTTAGGTATTGTCTTAATTCAATCGTTTTTCCAAAAGTAATTCCCCAATTCTATTTTCTATGAATTCTTAGTTTAGTTAATTAGTTAGTTAAAACAAATCCCATTATTCCTGGGCCAGATAATAAAAAGATTGTCATTACTAGTACTTTTAGTTCCTTTGGGTTCGACAATCCGGTCTTGCTAAAGCTATACTACTGTTCGATAGGTACACTTGCCTTCATTGTGATAATATTTAGTTTCAAGAATGATTCATTATAAATATTTAAAACCTATCACGAATATAACGCATCAAGTTTTTGGCGCCGTTGCCAGAGAACTAAGATATTAGGAACACTCGATTTTTATTACTTTAGCCATTTTACTTTTACTAAAATTTAAATTTATTTCTAATTTTTATTACTAATTCTTCTTTTTCCCTTTTTCTAGCAGGTTCTTATAGTTTATGACTTGAAGAAACCTGTCAGGACCATTGCTTTTTTATAATGAGATCGATCGCACAATTCACAAAAACCAAAGAGAAATAAGGCGAAGCTTAATATACACAGAGAACGAGCAAGAGGACGATATTCAAACCCCAACCGAGGAGATGACTGAAAACTAAGAAAATTCGCTACCTCCTGGGATTGCTGTTAATCAGAATCTTGCTCCGCGCACTCTGTATGATTATGCTAAACCTAATTTAACAGGAATTGAGTCAAGTATAGTTAGACCTGCTATTGCTGCAAATAATTTTGAACTGAAACCTAGCACAATTCAAATGATACAACAGTTTGTTCAGTTTGATGGTTTGCAGGACGAGGATCCCAACGCACACTTGGCAAATTTCCTAGAATTTTGCGATACCTTTAAAATTAATGGCATTTCTGATGACGCCATCTGGCTTTGGTTGTTTCCCTTTTCGTTAAGGAATAAGGCTAAACAGTGGTTGAACTCGTTACCGCGAGGGTCAATCACTACTTGGGAACAAATGACCGAAAATTTTATTAAAATATTTTCCACCTTCTAAAATAGCCAAATTACGTAATGATATCTCTTCTTTTGTGCAGATGGATTTAGAAACACTCTACGATGCATGGGAGAGATACAAAGACCTTTTGAGAAGGTGCCCTCACCATGGGTTACCGCTTTGGCTACAGGTTCAAACGTTCCATAATGGCCTGAATCCTTCGACTCAGCAGATGATTGATGCAGCCGCTGAAGGAACTATCAATAATAAAACTCCTGAGGCGGTTTACGAATTTATTGAGAAGATGTCACTGAATAACTATTAGTGGTAAGTTATGAGAACAAAGCCGACGAAAGTAGCCAGTGTTTTCAACCTCGACGTGGTTACTATGCTATCTAACCAAGTAGAACTCTTAAATAAAAAGATTGACAGTTTGTGTGGTTCTACTCAGGCACATCCAATGATGAGGTGCAATTCGAATGGAGGAAGAGCGTGCATAAAATATCAACCCTTCAACCCTAGCATCTAGGAGGAACAAGTCCAATATATGGGAAACAATAACTCTAGATCCCAAAATAACCCAATAGTAACACTTATAATGCAGGTTGGAGGAATCATTCTAATTTCTCGTGGGCCGGTCAAGGAAATCAAAGGCCACAACATCCTCTGGGTTTTCAACAACCACCTTACCAGTAAGAAAAGAAGCCAAACCTTGAGGGGATGCTAACCAAATTCATCTCGGTGTCAGAAACCCATTTTCAAAATACAGAGACAGCACTTAAGAATCAACAAACATCAATCCAAGGGCTCGAAACTCAGATTTGACAGCTTGCCAAGTTGATTTCTGAATGACCACAAGGTAGCTTGCCAAGCAACACAGAATCTAACCCAAGGGAGCAACTCAATGCGATTACTAGTCAAGATGATGAAAGGTTAGTTACACTTGAACCAGAACCAACGCAAGAAACTGTGATAAGCAAAGGCAAAGGTGAGGTAGACCACAATGAGCAAAAATCGGTAAGTACAGAATACAAACCTCGTGTGCCATACCCTAATCGATAAGGAAAGACCGCTCAGATGAACAATTTGGTAAATTCCTTAAACTCTTAAAAAAATTACATATTAACTTACTGTTTATTGAAGCTCTATCACAGATGCCAAACGCAATGAAATTTTTAAAGGAGCTTTTAGCAAATAAGCGGAAGATGGATGAGGCTTTTCATGTGAAGCTAAACACAGTTTACTCAGCTATTCTATAGAATAAACTACCCAACAAATTGAATGATCCAAGGAGTTTTACAATTCCTTGCTTAATTGGTAGTTTTGATGTTAATAATGCATTAGCTAATTTAGGGGCTAGTATTAACGTCATGCCTTACAAAATGTTTAAACAACTAGGTCTTGGGAAACCCAAACAGACTAGGATGAGCATTCAATTATCAGATAAAACTATAAGATTTCCTAGGGGTATTATTGAAGATGTGTTAGTTAAAATCAATAAATTTATATTCTTGTTGACTTCGTTGCTCTAGACATAGAGGAGGATAGCAACACTTCTTTGATTTTAGGAAGGCCCTTTTTAGAAACTGCTAGAACGATTATTGATGTTGGCATAGGTGGGCTCACACTTCGTGTGGGAGACGAAACAATCACCCTTCAAGCTCGCAATTCTGGCAACACATCGAAAATTGAAGGTGATTTTCTAAACCATTCTACTAAAACTAACAATATGGTACAACCTACTTTGCAGGAAATTAGTTTGAAGGAAGTAAATAAGTCATTTTCAAGTAATAGTAGAGGACCTATTCATGAAGAACGAAGGCTACAACTTGAGGAGCTAGATGAATGGCGAACACATCACTGAGAACACACGATAAACCAAAACTATGCCAGAACAAGATCAATACCTTTCCAAATCAACTTAAGGCTGGAGATAAAGTTTTATTAGATGCCGCAGATCCTCACATTGTCACTGCCAAACTGAATGAAGAAATTCCTCTTACGGTACTTAGCAATTTTCCATTCGGTACAATTGAGGTAAGTCATCTCAAGTTCGGTACTTTTAAGGCAAACAATACCCACCTAAAACCTTATTTTGATGAAATTTACAGCAGGAATGGGGAGTATAAACTCCTCAAACCACCATGACCATTTAATGGAGAGGTAAGTCAAGCTTAGACTATAAATAAGCGCTTCTCGGGAGGCAACCTGAGCACTAACTGTATTAACTTCTTTAAATTTTAGTGTTTAACACCTAACTTACTAATGGAGCACTTGAATACAAGTTTCCCACACAGACACAGCCTAGCACAAGGGTGTGCCTTAGGCCGAGTGGAAACAGGACAAAGATTTTTCCTAGCACGGGCTACGATAAATCACCATGGCCGTGCGACATGGCCGTGAGCGAACCTGCCAAACAACACGGGGTGAGACACACCGTGCCTTGAAACATGGGTGAACCTATCAAATTAATACGGCGTGCAACACACCTTATCTAGGACCCGTGGTCGAACTTGTTAGATTAACACGGGCATGGGACTACATACACAGGCGTGGAAGAAACGAACAAAGACAGACACGGCCGTGTGTACCCACACGCCCAAGGAACACGGGCGTGGGCCAATTGTCAAACGCACCCAAATTTAAAATTCGCGAATCATACTGGCAAAAATTGAGGAACACGGACGTATTCCATGGCCGTGTGTCCCAAAATCTATAAATACCCTGCACTATTCATTGTCTTCTTCACTCAAAATCCCTAACCCTAGCCACTGAAAGTCTACACAGCCTCCCTACCACACCTGTGCGCCGCTTCCCACTCTATTTTTTGACACTCAATCTTTCTCCCTTAGCGTTTGTTTACACTTTTCACTTCTATTCTACTTATTTCTAATGCTTATTATCAAAATAATCTTCATTCTTCTCAAAATATTTTCATTTTGTGCATTATTCTATCATTTAATTTTCATTCTTCAGTTATTTATCATACATCTCATGTTGAATCGAGTTGTTAGGAAAGCCTCATTCTATTGTCATACCCATGCCATTACTATGCTCATTCTCATGCTATTACCATGCTAATGTCACGAAATTATGCTATGAAATTGATTATTCTGGTTGAGTTTGGTTAGTATTAGTAGTTTTGGCTGAAATTATTAGTTCAAATTCATGGCTTTTCCCTTTTCAAAATCGTTTACCTACAATTATTCTTTTTTATATTGCAGGTACACCATGTCATCTTCATGTGGTAAAAAGGCTACCGTCTCTGCTTCAAAGAAAAGGATGGGAGCATCATCTTCCTCGGGTCCTACCGCAGAAATTCGTCACCCTTTCCCCCAGTTCCCCATTGGGCCCTAAGAAGAACTTTTCCAAATACTCCGGGTCCGACCTTTAATTGGGGGCCGCTGCATCGACTAGGCTACAGTAGAACAAGTTCAGTTGGCTGATGCAATTCGGGCGCTCCTAACCATCGACCCTTGGACCTTTTCTTCGGGATCATCGAACCAACATATCTTGAGCTCACGATGAAACTATGCTCAACGTTTCATCTTCAGACCGTAATGACAAACTACGATGATCCCGGCACGGTCCAATTTCGCCTAGGCGGATTAGTTCGCTAGCTAAACATCCCAGAATTTGGTACTACACTGGGCTTATATACGGAGGAGTTCAGGGAGGAGAATGACTTACATGCTCTCAACCGCCACATCCATCATTCTCCTTCACGATCCTGGGACGCACTAGTACCACGTTCGACCACCTATGACCCCAGTCCCTCCAAGGCATCAACTCTCCCTCCATCCTTGAGGTACTTACATTCTATTTTATCTCACACCTTAACAGAGCGGAGAGAGAGCACCGGTGTTGTCACCACTCACGACATCTACTACTTACCGCCCTTGCCATTTGCCACTAGATGGAGCGACATCGAAAGAGGGCCATCTTGATTGGCCCTTATGTGACTCGACTGGCGCGACACTTCGGGCTCCTCGACACTGTGGAACAAGAATCATCCTTGACTCTCATTGGCCAGATGTCTTCACAAGGCATCTCAAGCATGCTAAGCATGAGGATGATAAAAAAGCACCGAGGAACCTACCCTTCTCAATATCGTCTCGCCCAATCTACCGAGGGGGAGGCCCCCGAGGACATTACTGATTATGTCTCTCCACATCATGAGGACCCACCGTCTCAGCCACCACCACCCTCTCGTCCAGTTCATGCGGCGGCTTCATACGCTGAGATCTCTAAGCGCCTAACTCGATTCGAGTAGTAGTGTTTTCAACGATTTGATAACATTGATGCTACTCTATAGCAGATTTGTCAGCACTTCCACATCTCATCACCACCACCACCTCGCGAACCATCTGGCGATGATGATGTTTAATTTTATTTTAATTTTAATTTTAATTTTAATTTATGTTTTTATTAATTTCACCTTTAACTTTTAAATGTTATTTCCTTTTTATTACTATTTTAGATTTTATAAACAAATCTCGGTTAATTCTTTATGAGTTATTATTCTTCCTAACATCCCCTAAAAAGTTCCTGGTTTTTTCATAGTTATAAGGAGCTACAAAGCTCACAATTACTTAGGAACTTGAAACTCCATTGGGGAAGGTTCTCCATGACAGCCATGTCCTACTCAACCACGACCATAACCAACTTCAAATATAATATTCTTTTGGCGTAGGAGTTATGGACTAATGAACCTCTATTACCGCTGGAGTATCCTCCTCCACCCTCACGCCGATTATTCTTCAAAACTCCAGTTCAAGAAAATTTCATCACTCAAGAAGTTTCACTTCTCTCCCTTTCTTATATTTATATTTTTTCTACATATCTATCTTTGTACATTGAGGGTAATGTACATCTTAAGTGTGGGGGGGGTATTCATTTCACTATAAAAAAAAACCCCAAATGATTGCCCTGTTCTCTTGAAAAGCTCTCATATCATGTTTAGGATAAATTTTGATTGATTTATGATTTTTATTGATATATCTTAAATCAAAACATAGACATTCATGCATTGATTATTTAAACTTTAAGATATTAGAGAATTAAGCATGATAAGTTGATTTTTAAGAATTTAAAATGTTTCCCCAGGTTTAGGTATTATCTTGAATTGAAATCCACAAGTTTAAACATCAAAAAGCCATAATTTTTTGTGAGATCTTGAGCCCTTAGAGCATCTATTATTTCTTTCATGCTCACTTTCATTATGAGTGCGTCAGTATTGAATTGTTATTCTAGAACTTGCTTGTCAAGACCACACCATTTGATTTGATATGTCAAAATGATAAAGACACTTAGGTTTAACCCACTCACTCCATAAAAGCCTACCTTCACAATTAACCCTTAGTGAACCTCCTTGAGCCTAACAACCCATTCATTGATTTACCCTCAATATTAACCCATAACTCATAACTGTTGAAATCCCCTAATTAATTTGACCCCTATTTTTGTCGAGATTTGAGTTGGAATAATTTCTTAGCTATGTTTTATTCTATTTTGTAATTTGACTTGTTCTTAAAAAATAAAAAAATAAAAAAAAATGTATACATATTAGTAGTAGTGATCTTTTGAGCTGAAGAAGTTAAAATCCATATTCTGAGAAAAAGCTCTGTTATACGCAATTGATGACTAATCATTTTTCTAGTTAGGCAATTTTTCAATTCAATCTCGATTCTAACCGTTTCTTTCAGCTTGTGACCACACCCTCTAACCAAAGTCACGTTACAACCCTTTAAAGACCTTTTCATTGATGTTTCATCTCAATTTATAGTGGTGGAGATTTGATTTTCATGCAAGCCTATGGTAATGACTTTTCATTATTAACTATTGAGTGATTCATTTATTGTCCTTAAACACCTCGAGTGATTTGAATGAATCTTTAGTAAGGATGTGAATCTTTAGTAAGGATGTGAAACTCTGTGACATTTTGAATCAAAGGTAATTACTTAGACGAGGGGAGACACCTATGTTTTCATGATAAAATACTCAACTTGGAATGTTTGAAACTTTGATGTTCTTTCAGTTGAATTTTCAATGTATGATTACCTATGGATTATTTTGAGATATTATCGATAGAAATTATAAGTTAAGAAGAATTTATTTTGATTATGAGTTGAGGATTTTGCTTGAGGACAAGCAAATGCTTAAGTGTATTTGGTATTTGATAAACCGTAATTTATACATAAAACGTTTTTACCCCATGTTTAACACATTTTATGGATGATTTTCATTAGAATTGGCGAATTCAATGCTCCTAATGCTTTAATTTCATGTTTTATACTTAGGAGAGTATAGGAGAGCGAAAGGAACGAGAAAAAGGCCAAAAACAAAGAAAATGGGCCAAAATATGAAATCAACATGGCCTAAACCTCCTCATACGAGTAGACCACATAGCCGTGTCAATTTGGCAGGCTTGAACACGGCCTAAAGTAATCGTACACGGGCGTGTTACACGAGCATGTCCCTGTTGAGCCCAAATTGAGTCCAATTCGGAAAAGGATCATTTTGAGGGCTCTTAGGCATTCCAAAGCCTATAAATACACCCTAGAGGAGGAAGAAAAGGACACACAGAGAGGGAGTAAGAAATTACTCCGGGGAAGCCGATTGATCCATCTCAGAAGCCGGATTCACCATCAAGACTGAAGATCTTTCCTCAATATCCCCTTCAGGAGTTTTGGGTTTTCTTTATGTTTTGTATTCTTTATTATTCTGAGATGTTTTCTTATTTAGTTATGAACTAAATCCCCTAAATACCTAAGGGGAATGAAACCTAAGACGAATCTTGTTATTATTTTCTGAATTATATGATAAATATTTAACTTGTTTTTAATTATGTGTTCTTAATTCTTGTTTTGATATCCCAAGATACTAATTCAAGATAAGCTCTTATTCAGAGGAGGAATAGACCCTGTCTAAGAGTACATTTGTCATAATTAAGTGGAGTTGTTTGCGCACCTAGACATAAGGTGACAAGATTTTGCCGGATTAGGGTGAAACCTAATAAGGGGATCCATAGATCGAGTTAATGCAACCCTATGGTGTTAATTAGAGAAAAGTATCAATTATTCAATCTAGGGATTAGAGGTTATTAGTCTTGAATAGGGATAACAACATAACTTAGGGATCTCCACGAAACAAGTTAAATGAATAAATCGTCCAATTCGGAGCCAGAATAACAAGTAGAGTCTAGGTGGATTTTTTCTTAGGTATTGTCTTAATTCAATCGATTTTCCCAAAAGCAATTCCCCAATTCTATTCTCTGTGAGTTCTTAATTTAGATAATTAGTTAGTTAAAACAAAACCTCTTTATTCTTAGGCTAGATAATAAAAAGATAGTCATTACTAGTACTTTTAGTTCCTTTGGGTTCAACAATCCGGTCTTGCTAAAACTATACTACTATTCGATAGATACACTTGCCTATATCACGATAATAGTTAGTTTCAAGAAAAATTAATTATAAATAATTAAAACCTATCACGAAATCACGCGATCAAGTTTTTGGCGCCGTTGCCGGGGAGCTAAGATATTAGGAACGCTCAATTTTTATTACTTTAACCATTTATATTTTCTTGCAATTTAATTTTTTATTATTTATTAATTTACTTTTTCTTTCTCTTTGCGGGTTTTATAGTTTATGACTAGAAGAAACCCGTCAGGACCACTACTTTTGACAAAGAAATCGATCGCATAGTTCAGAGAAACCAAAGAGAAATAAGGAAGCTTAAAGAAACCAAAGAGAAATAAGGCGAAGCTTAAGATACACCGAGAAAAAGTAAGAGGACGATACTTAACCCCCAACCGAAGAGATGGCTGAAAACTAAGTCAATCAGCTACCTCTTGCAATTACGGTTAATCAAAATCCTGCTCCATGTACTATGTATGATTATGCTAAACCTTCTTCAACAAGAACTGAATCAAGCATAGTTAGACCTGTTGTCACTGCAAATACTTTTGAACTGAAACCTAACACAATTCAAATGATACAACAGTTTGTTCAGTTTGATGGTTTGCAAGATGAAGATCCAAATGCTCCCTTAACAAACTTATTGGAACTATGCGATACATTTAAAATTAATGGTGTTTCTGATGATGCCATTCGTCTTTGGTTATTCCCTTTTTCATTGAGAAACAAAGAAAAACAATGGTTGAACTCGTTACCATGAGGGTCAATCACTACTTGGGAACAAATGACTGAAAAATTTCTATTAAAATATTTTCTGCCTGTTAAAACAGCCAAATTACGTAATGATATCTCTTCGTTTGTGCAGATGGACTTAGAAACTCTTTATGATGCATGGAAGAGATACAAAGACTTACTGAGAAGGTGCCCTCACCATGGGTTACCGCTTTGGCTTCAGGTTCAAACGTTCCATAATGGCCTGAATCCTTTGACTCGACAAATGGTTGACGCAGCTGCTGGCGGAACCATCAATAATAAAACACCTGAAGATGCTCATGAGTTTATAGAGGAGATGTCACTGAATAACTATTAGTGGCAAGTCATGAGGACAAAAGCAATGAAAACAACCGGTGTTTATAATGTCAATTCGGTCACCATGCTCTCTAATCAGGTAGAACTCTTGAATAAGAAAATTGATGGTTTTCTTAGTTCTTCACAGGTTCACCTAGTAATGCAGTGCGAGCAAGTGGAGGTGGACCAAGCAATTCGGAATACCAACCTTATGTCCACAACATGGATAACGAGCAGTTAAATTACATGGGTAATAATCCTCGATCTCAAAACAATCCATATAGTAACACTTACAATGCAGGTTGGAAGACCACCCAAATTTCTCGTGAGGCGGTCAAAGAAATCAAAGACCACCTCTAGGCTACCAACAACCACCCTACCAATAGGAAAAGAAGCCCAACCTTGAAGAGATGCTCTCAAAGTTTATCTCAGTGTCAAAAACCCATTTCCAGAACACCGAAATAGCATTTAAAAATCAACAACCATTGATCCAAGGGCTCGAAACTCAGATAGGCCAGCGTTCCAAACTAATCTCCGAACGACCACAAGGTAGCTTGCCAAGTAATATTGAACCCAACCCAAGGGAACAGCTCAACTAATTAATATTCAAGATGATGAAGGAGTTGTTGAGCCTGAGGTAGAACCGAGGCAAGAAACTGTGGTAAGCAAAGGTCAAGGTGAGGTAGGTCATAATAAAAACAAATCAATGAATGTCGAATATAAACCTCGTGTGCCATACCCAACGCGACAAGGAAAGACTGCTCAGATGAACAATTTGGTAAATTCCTTAAACTCTTAAAAAAATTATATATTAACTTACCATTTATTGAAGCTCTATCACGGATGTCAAATGCAATGAAATTTTAAAGGAGATTTTAACAAATAAGCGGAAGATGGACGAGGCATCGTATGTGGTGCTAAATGCAGTTTGCTCAACTATTCTCCAGAATAAACTACCCAACAAACTTAAAGATCTAGAGAGTTTTACAATTCCTTGCTTAATTGGTAGTTTAGATGTTAATAATGCATTAGCTGATTTGGGGGCTAGTATGAACGTCATGCCTTACAAAATGTTCAAACAATTAGGTATCGGGAAACCCAAACAGACTAGGATGAGCATTCGATTAGAAAATAAAACTATAAGATTTCCTAGGGGTATTATTGAAGATGTGCTAGTTAAAATCGATAAATTTATATTTCCCATTGACTTTATTGTTCTAGACATAAAGGAGGATAGCAACACTCCTTTAACTCTAGGAAGGCCCTTTTTAGCAACTACTCCAAATATTGATGTTGGCAGATGACTCACACTCACTCACCCTTCAAACTCACAATTCGGCAACACAATGGAAATTGAAGGTGATTGTCTAAACCATTCTACTAAAACTAACAATATGGTGCAACCTTCTTTGAAGGAAATGAGTTTGAAGGAAGTACATGAACCATTCTCAAGCAATAGTAGAGGACCCATTCATGAAGATTGAAGGCTACAAATCGATGAGCTAGATGAATGGCAGACGCATAAACCAAGAACACACGACAAACCAAAACTATGCGAGAACAAGCTCAATCCTTTCCAAATCAACTTAAGGTTGGTGATAGAGTCTTATTAGATGCCATAGATCCCCACATTGTCGCTACCACATCGAATGAAGAAATCCCTCTTACGGTACTCAGCATTTTCCCGTTCAGTATGGTCGAGGTGAGTCATCCCAAGTTCGGCACTTTTAAGGTAAACAACACCCGTTTAAAACCTTATTTTGATGAGATTAATAGCAGGAATGAGGAGTATAAACTCCTTAAACCACCATGATCATTCAACGGAGAGGTAAGTCGAGCTTAGACTATAACTAAGTGCTTCTCAGGAGGCAACCCAAGCACTAACTGTATTAACTTCTTTAAAATTTAGTCTCCAACACCTTACTTAATAACGAAGCTCTTGAATACAAGTTTTCCATAGAGACACGGCCAAGCACACGGGCGTGCTTAGGGCCGTGTGAAAATAGGGCAAAGATTTCCCTAAACACGGGCTACGATAAAATGCCACAGCCGTGCGACATGGTCGTGGTCGAACCTGCCAAAACGCACGCCCGTGTGGAAGAACCATGGGTGAAACTGTTAAAACAGCACGAGTGTGCGACACGCCTGTGTCTAGCACCCGTGGTCGAACCTGTTAGATTGACATGGGCGTGGGTCTTCATACATGGGTGTGGGAGAAGTGAACAACGCCAGACAACAGCCGTGCGACACGGCCGTGTGCACCCACACACCTAAGGAACACGGGCGTGTACTAAATGTCAGACGCGCCCAAATTCAAAATTCGTGAATCACACGGGCTGAAATTGGGGAACATGGGTGTGTTACCTGGCCGTGTGCCCCAAAATCTATAAATACCGGCACTATTCATTGTCTTCCCCACTCAAAACCCTAACCCTAACTCATGCAATTCCACACGGCCTCCTTGCCACGCCTGCGTGCCCGCTCCAACTCTATATTTTCGCCCATTCTCCTCTTTCTAGCATCTATTCACTCTTCTCGTCGTTTATTCTTACTAATTTCTAGGGCTATTTATCATAATAATATGAAATTTTTCATGTTGTTTTCTTATTTTATCATACAAATGTTATATCTAGAATAGTTATTATCTTTCTCATGTTAAAATTCTTACTCATTATATGATTTCTCTACTTTATTTGATTAGTTAGATATAAATATTCATGATTAGAACAATATATATACTCATGCCTTTAGTGTTAACATTTTTCATCCGTCACACTTGTTGCATTCCATGAAATTCGTTGCCATTTTTATGCCATACAATTGATTGCTTTGATTAACTTGTTAGTCTTAGTAGTTGCTGAAATTATGATTGTTATTTACAAATTATCTTCATTTTACTTTGATCATTCCTCAAAATGAATTAATGGTTTTTATCGCATACCATGTCATGTTCACGAGGAAAAAAACCACCGTCCTACTTCAAAGAAAAGGAAGGAGGGTCATCTTCCATAGGTCCAACCATGAAAATTTGTCACCCTCTCTTGTAGTTTCCCATCGGACCCAAGAAGAACTATTCCAAATACTCCGGGTCCGACCTTTAATTGTGGGCCACTACATCGACTAGGCCACGGTAGAACAAGTTCAGATGGCTGAAGCAATTCGGGCCTTCCTAACCACCTACCCTTAAGAGCTGTTCTTTGGGATCATCGAGCCAACATACCTCGAGATCACGATGGAACTATGCTTAATGTTCCATCTTCAGACCATATGACAAACTACGATGATCCCGGCATGGTCCAATTTCGCCTAGGTGGGTTAGTTCGCCAGCTCAGTATCCCAAAATTCGGTACGGCACTAGGTTTATATACGGAGGAATTCAATGAGAAGAATGAACTACATGCTCTCAACCGCCACATACATTTCTCTCCCTCAAAGTCTTTGGCACACTTTGGCCTCTCGTGGGGCCACCTACAATCCTAGTCGCTCTAAGGCATCGGCTCTCCCACCATCCCCGAGGTACCTACACGCCATTTTGGCTCACACGACTACTGGGAGGTGAGAGACCACCGGCATCGTCAACACTCACGACGCCTACTTCTTATGGTGTATGTCGCGGGACACGTCATCGACCTTGCCTCTTTCATCGCCCTCGCGATTCAGCACCGGATGGAGCGGTATAGAAAAGGGTCATCTCCATTGGCCCCTTGGTTGGCTCGACACTTGGGCTCCTCGGCACCGCGCTGCCCAAGAATCATCCTTCCCTCATTGGCGGATGTCTCCATAAGGCATCTCGAGCATGCTTAGTATGAGGATGATCGAGGCGCCGAGGAACTTACCCTCCTCAATATTGTCTTGCCCAATCTATCGAGGAGGAGGCCTACGAGGACAATCCTGATGATGTCCCTCCATAGCACGAGGACCCACCGACTCGCCACCACCACCCTCTCATCCAGTTCATGCGGCGGCTTCATATGCTGACATCTCTGAATGCCTCACTAGATTCGAGCAGCAGTGTTTTCAACGATTTGACAACATTGATGCTACTCTACAACAGATTTGTCAGCACCTCCACATCTCATCGCCAGACGCACCTCGCCGACCATCCAGCAATGAAGATGTTTAAAAACATTTATTTATTATTTTATGTTTTAAATTTTTATTAAAACTACTTTTTATTTTTATTAGATTTTAGAATTTTATTTTTAATTATCAATTTTGGTTATTTCTTTATGAGTAATTATTCTTCCTAATATCCCTAAAAGTTCTGATTTTGTCACGCTTATATAAAGCTCTTAAGCTCATCATCGCATAGGAACTAACAACTCCATCGGGAAAGGTTCTTCACGACTACCATGTCCTGATTAACCACGACCATAGCTACCACTAGATATGATATTCTTTTGGCACAGGACTTATGGACTAATGAACCTCTACAACTGCCGGAGCATCCTCCTCCACTCTCGAACCGATTACTCTCCAAACTTCAGTTCGAGGAATTCATCATACAGGAAGTTTCACTTCTCTCCCTATCTTATTTTTATACTCTAATATCTATCTTTGTACATTGAGGGCAGTGTACATCTTAAGTGTGGGGGGTATTTATTTCATTATCAGAAAAATCCCTAAATGACTACCTTGTTCTCTTGAAAAGCTCTCATATCATATTTAGGATAAATTTTGATTGATTTGTGATTTTTGTTGATATATCTTGAATTAAAACATAGGCATTTATGCATTGATTGTTTGAACCTCAAGACATTAGAGAATCAAGCATGATAAGTTGATTTTAAGAATTTAAAATCTTAGGTTGTTTCCCCAAAGTTTAGGTATTACTTTGAGTTGGAATTCACAAGTTTTAAACATCAAAAGCCATAATTTTTGTGAGATTTTTGAGCCTTTTGAGCATCTATTAATTCTTTCATGCTCACTTTTATTATTGCTTTGAGTACGTCAAGATTGAACTATTATTCTAGAACTTGCTTGATTATGCATGTCGAGACCACACCATTTGATTTGATATTTCAAAATGATTAATGCACTTAGGATTAACCCACTCATGCCATGAAAAGCCTACCTCCATGATTAACCATTAGTAAACCCCTTGAGCCTAACAAGCCATTTCTTGTATTACCCTTAATATTAACCCTTAACCCATTATTATTGAAATCCCTAAATTAATTTGATCCCTATTTTTGTTGAGATTTAAGTTGAGTAAATTGCTTAGCTATGTCTTGTTTGTAATAAGTTAGTCTATGTTATTCAACTTGTTCTAAAAAAAAAAAGCTAACAAACAAACATGTATAAACATTAGTAATTCCATATTCGAGAAGAAGCTCTATTATGCGTAAGTGATGATTAACTCTTTTTCTAGTTAGGTAATTTTTCAATTCAATCTCGATTCTAACCCTTTCTTTTAGCTTGTGACCACACCCCTAACCAAGCCTCATTACAACCCTCTAAAGACCTTTTGATTGATGTTTCATCTCAATTTATCGTGGTGGAAATTTGATTTTCATGCAAGCCTATGGTAATGAATTTTCATTATTGACTATTGAGTGCTTCATTTATTGTCCTTAAAACACCTCAAGTGATTTGAGTGAATCTTTAGTGAGGATGTGAAACTCTATGATATTCCGAATCAAAGGTAATTACTTAAATGAGGAGAGACACCTATGTTTTCAGGAGAAAATGCTCAACTTGGAATGTTTGAAAATTTTATGTTCTTTTAGTTGAATTCTCAATGTATGATTACCTATGAATTATTTTGAGATATTATCGATAGAAATTATAAGTTGAGAAGAATTTGTTTTGATTATCAGTTGAGAATTTTGCTTGAGGACAAGCAAATGCTTAAGTGTAGGGGTATTTGATAAACCGTAATTTATACATTTTTTACCCCATGTTTAACACATTTTATGGATGATTTCCTATTAGAATTGGTGAATTCAATGCTCCTAATGCTTTAATTTCATGTTTTAAACTTAGGAGAGCATAGGAGAGCGAAAGGAACGAGAAACGGGCCAAAACCAGAGAAAATGGGCCAAAGTACGAAATCAACACGGCTTGGACCTCCTCACACGGGCATACCACAAGGCTGTGTCAATTTGGCAGGGTTGAGCATGGCCTGAAGTAATCGCACACGGGCGTGTCACACAGGCGTGTCCCTGCCGAGCCCAAGTTGAGTCCAATTCAGAAAAGGCTAATTTTGAGGGTTCTTAGGCATTCCAAAGCCTATAAATACACCCTAGAGGAGGAAGAAAAGGGAGACACAAAATAGGGAGTAAGGAATTACTCCAAGGAAGCTGATTGATCCATCTCGGAAGCCAGATTCACCATTAAGATTGAAGATCTCTCATTAATTTCCTTTCAGGAGTTTTGGGTTTTCTTTATGTTTTGTATTCGTTATTCTTCTGAGATGTTTTCCTTTTTAGTTATGAACTGAATCCCTTAAATACCTAAGGGGAATGAAACCTAAGACGAATCTTGTTATTATTTTCTAAATTGTATGATAAATATTTAACTTGTTCTTAATTATGTGTTCTTAATTCTTGTTTTGATATCCTGGGATATTGATTCAAGATAAGCTCTTATTCAGAGGAGGAATAGACCCTGTCTAAGAGTACATTTGTCATAATTAAGCGGAGTTGTTTGTGCACCTAGACATAGGGTGACAAGATTTTGCCGAATTAGGGTGAAACCTAATAAGGGGATCCATAGATCGAGTTAATGCAAACCTAGGGTGTTAATTAGAGAAAAGTCTCAATTATTCAATCTAGGGAGCCATTCTAAAAAGGGAGAAATTAGCACTACTTGGTGAAATTAGACGTTATTAGTCTTGAATAAGGATAATAAAATAACTTAGGGATCTCTACGGAACAAGTTAAATGAATAAATCGTCTGATTCAGAGCCAGAATAGCAAGTACAGTCTAGGTGGATTTTTCCTTAGGTATTGTCTTAATTCAATCAATTTTCCCAAAAGCAATTCCCCAATTCCATTCTATGTGAATTCTTAGTGTAGATAATTAGTTAGTTAAAACAAAAACCTCTTTATTCTTAGGATGGATAATAAAAAGATAGTCATTACTAGTACTTTTTGTTCCCTTGGGTTCAACAATCCGGTATTGCTAAAACTATACTACTGTTCGATAGGTACACTTGCCTACATCGCGATAATAGTTAGTTTCAAGAACGATTAATTATAAATATTTAAAACCTATCACGAAATCACGCGATCAGTGGATGATAGCGAAAACACATATGGTTGTATTATTATAGAATGATTTGTTGTACTTACTTTAGTAAGATTTTATCATTTTAGCACGTCGAACTTACTAAGCTTCAATGAGCTTACTTGTGTTATTTTCTACTATTGTTGATACTTTGAAGGTTGGATGGTCGGATCAGCACTCAAGTTACACTATCCACTTTTTTCGGTAGTTTTTGGAACTTTGATTTTGGATTATATGGCATGTAATAGGCTCGTATGTCTTTATTATCGTTTTGTTATGTAAAATGTTAAAATATGAACTTAAGTGAAAATTGTCAAATTACATGGTATATATGTGAATGAGCTTTGATATTTTAGTACAAACTTATAGTAAGTATATTTGAAATGTTGTGATTGAGATGCTTATGTTTGGCATATTAGTTGAATGTTAGATGGTATTATTTAAAATGCTTTGGATGATAGTTCCTTTTGAATATAATTTTGTAACACTCCTAACTCGTATCCGTCACTAGAATAGGGTTATGGAGCATTAACGTCTAGCTATAACATAAGAACATACATTTCCAAATGTTAATATAATAATAGCATAATTCATTCGTTCACATGCTAATCGTCCCTTAATTGAGCGCATGAGGCCCTAAAAACACTTTAGAAATGATTCGGGACTAAATTAGAAACATTTGAAACATTGAGAAAAAAGTTAGAAAAAATTATTCTGCAGGCGTCCCATAGCCGTCTGACTCACATGGTTGAGACACACGCCCGTGTTTCAGGCCGTGTAACTACCTAACTTGCAACCTTTAAAATCTATAGGGGACACACGACTGTGTCGTATGGCCGTGTGTCACACACGGCTGAGACAAACACATGTGTCCTAGGCTGTGTTGACATGGAATTAGCCAAAATCAAGCCATTTTCATCACCCCTTTCAAAATTGTACCTAAACACATTTTGCACATATGACCAAGGCATCATAAACATACCAAAACATACATAATAAGACCAATTCAAATTACCTAATTCATTCAACCAAAATGCCATATAAGACACCTCAAAAGCAAGAATTCAACTTAACTACACATGTGTATAATTGGTCACCTTGCTACCATTACAAAACATACCATACTTGACTTATACCATGTCAATATAACTTACCATATGAACCATTGTTCTCATGCATTTCAAACACATATACCTAACTTATACATATTCGACCATAACTCATCCATATATATCTGCTTAATTCCATACCAAATTATACCATAATTTACCATATTGAACTACACCAATATATACCCAATTAGTCATTTTTCATACAAACACATTCAACTAAGTTCCATATTCAAGCATACCTTATTTAACCATATTGCAAACATGTCAAAATTACCACTTTGTTCATAAAAGCATGCATCAACTTGACCATAGTAACACCAACCATCAAAATACCATAAGTACATTAACCATAATGACACTTATACATACCAAAACAAAAACTAGAGCATTTATACACAAATCCACCTATACATGTCATTATAACCTTGCTTAAAACATCAAAATCTACCGATATAATCTCTGGAGAATGTGATAGATCTCCGATAAGCTTCCAAACCTATCGAGCTTCTGATAACCTAGAAAGTAAAGGAAAATAAACTAAGTAAGCATTGAATGCTTAGTAAGCTTCTATAAGCTTTAAACATAACATGCCATTTTAATAATGAACTTTATGGGGTAATTATAAATCTATACCAATTCCACAAAGTTTATTAAACTTTATAACCATCAACTTATAAATTAGTAAGTTCATCAGTATCATATATATTATTCATCCCTAACGTAATAGGATTTATAAAACATATTACTCAATCATTAACCTTTTCATAATACTATGAACCACTCCGTTTACTTACCATTCCATTTACTCACTTTCCATTTCATTTAATTAGCATAAACTTAATTAACAACATCAATCCACTAATTAGTATATTTGTTTGTAAACTAGGTAAATTCATCCATAGCATATGTAAGTTTCTCACATATAAGTACATCATTCAACTCATCAATCACTTTTTCATCATATTACATCTCAACATCTAAACTTACCATTTCGTTACTTTTTCTTACCTGTTTCATTTGCATAATAGAAGACATAAGCATAAACATCACCCACATGAGAAACCATTTTATTAGAAAATACATACTTTGATTTTTACCACCATTTCATGAACATAAACATATTTCTATTTGGACATTTACCATTTCAATGCATAACTTTAAAAGTAAACATAATACAACCCAACCAATAGCTTGGCACAAGCCTAAGCATCATCAACAACACATGTTAGTGCATCAATTCATAATTCACTTGAATTAACATAAAATAAGTCATTAAACATGAAATACCTCACTTTAAATAATCAATTTCGTGAACATAGACATACCTTCATTTAACATTTTCTTTTCACTCCTTATTAACAGATTTCATGATATATGTCATTTGTATACTTACCGTTCCTTTCCTTTTCTTACTCATTTCATTTGCATAGTACAAAGTATAAACATAAAAATCGACCATATGTGTTCCTATCATCCACCATCTCAATCGATAGATTGCAAATGTTCAATTCAAAATCAAATATATGGTAAATTCATCAAAAATTATTCATCAATTTACCTTACCAATATTTTCAATCCGATAAACGACTTACGGATAAGAGTACATTGTCTGTAACACCCCTAACCCATATCTATCGCCGGAATAGGGTTATAAAGTATTACCAGAGTTTATAGAACTAATACAATTAATTCATGTCATTTACTATTAAGATCCGAAACAAATCATAATTCAATCATATTGTCTGTAACACCCCTTACCCGTATCCGAGGCCAGGCTAAGGTACGAGGCGTTACCAGACAAACATACAAACATTAAACTAAAATACGAGCCATAAAATTTTATTCATATTTCAAAGCGTTCATTCTCTTACACATAGTCCCTTATTTAAGTCTACGGAGCCCAAAACATACTTTAGAAAGGGTTTGGGACTAAACCGAGAACTTACGAAAATCTTGGAAATTTCATGCTTTAAGGCTCCACACGCCGTGTCCCAAAGTCAGTGTTCCATACACTACTGAGACACATGGTCGTGTCTCTGCCTGTGTGGAATATACCTAGGCTATTTTCCAAGCTTTGGTCAACCTTGATCTCTTACACACTTATACAAAATAAAAAGCATATAACATGGTATTCATTTAATGATTAAACATCCTCAATTAAACCACAAACATAGCATTTGTATGTCATCATACATGTGTCTCTCATACTCATTTTACCTTGTTTATTATAGTACCACTTATACATTTATACCAAGATGATCTTACCAAATATCTTCACTTAATCATCAAGCATTCATATTTAAAGCTAGATCATATCTTTATAAAATACCACGATTAGGATGCATGAATAACATGTTTGCTGAAACATTTCAATTCAATTCCATACCCAACAAGCATTACATTGAGACTAGTCATATATATATATATATATATATATATACATGTCATGATACATAACATTCTCTTTTGTTTTCTTATAAACACATATCACTCATTTCATTATATCAATATTTCATATACCATAGTTTCCATGTATTCCACATATATTTATTTTCCTCCTCCTCCTCTCCATTCCACATCCTTAATGTATATAGCATTCTTGTAAGTACGATTTCACAATTTACTAATAAATGTTCACATCAAACTGTCCACACGAGTCATAGTCACTTAATTATTTATAATTCGAGCTACAGAGATCCAAATTAAGATCCGTAAATTTCCCCTGAAACTAGACTCACGTATCTTTCTACCATAAAATTTTCATAATTTTTTGTTTAGCCAATTAGTACAGTTTATTCATTAAAATTTCCCCTATTTCACTTTCTGACAGTTCTGATCTCTCTTCACTAAAAAATAATTATCTCATAGTACAGAACTCGGATGATGTTCTTGTTGATTTATCTTGAAAATAGACTCATTATGGATTTTAAAAATATAATTTTGAGCCTCTAATTATTTTTCTCCAAATTTTTGTGATTTTGCAAAGTCATAACAGGGGATCACGTAATCATTCTGAATCAGTCTCACAAAAACATAAATATCTCAAAATATAGAACTCCTTTGCTTTCTATATTTCTTTTATATGAAAATAGGCTCATTAAGCTTTAAATTTTATATCTCATTCAGTCTCTGATTCAATTTATACTATTTTTGGTGATTTTTCAAATTCACGTCACTGCTACTGTCCAAAACAGTTTTATTGCTAATTCACTCTTTCACACTTTCTTTGTATTAACCTCATTTTAACATACATATCACAAATCATTTTCACCACATTTCATACATCACAAGTATAGGCCCATGATCACAAGGTCACCATAAAATCATCCTCATGTATAACTTACTTGTTTATAACGTTACCACATCCTGGTCACTTAATGAACACATCATTCACATAACCAAGTTCTGCACTTATTCATCACAAAACTCACAAAGCAATACATAGAGAGTCTCCGTTGAACACTTGGATCAATCCTCGATACTTGGTGGTTTCAGCACATAGCTCCACCCATTATATAGTTCGGCTCTCTTGTACACATGGTGAACACTTAGTACCACCCATGTTACCTAGCCAGTTTATCTCGTAGCTCTCTTGTCTACATGGTGTCCTTCACTTGGAACCACGCATGTGACCTAGCTACATATATCCGTAGCTCTCTTGTCGACATGGTGTACACATAGTATCACCCATGCGACCTAGCTACATCATAATGTCTTGTAGCTCTCTTGTACACATGATGTGCACTCAGCACTATACATGTGACCTAGCTACATACCATCTCAGATCATCCAATCTTTCCAAGGTTCAACCGGATTTCTCTCTCTTTCCAACAATTTCACCAATCAAGTAATTATCCACAAACATATTTCCAATATTTTTATAAAATATCATAATACAAGTAATAGTGATGTATTACTTACATATAAACTTACATCTCATTTAATATCAACATAATAACATTAAATTACACATTGTCTTATTAAAAATCATATGAACTTACAATTTCCCATAATATCCATAATCATAGAAATCACATTTATGTATGATAATTCAATGACTTCATGTACCATAGACATATTTTTAAATCAATTCATAAACTTGGCACCATAATCATTTAATTTAACATAATTCAATTAATTCACTAAATTTAACTTTCAAATATAAATTACAGCATTATTGTTGTATTATTATCATACCAACTTACATACTTTCAACACCTCGGAGATCATAGTAAATATATCAATTTTACATTGAAACATGCATAAATTAATGCTTATTATACATATGAACTTACCTTGATATTAAAACGGTCATTTTACCAACTTTCCCAATTTTTAATTTTTCTCTCATTCTAGGTTCAAATCTCGTTTTGGGACCTAAAACATCATATTTTACTTATTTAATTAATGTACTATTCAAAACAGTCCTTAACTCAAACTTTGGAAAAATTACAATTTTGCCCTAAACTTTTGCATATTTACACTTTTGCCCTAGGCTCGGAATTAAACTTCATCCCTTATTCTTATGTTTTATGACATGATGATCACTTTTACCTTCTATGGAAACATCAAATTCTCACTCTAACATATACTTATGACTATTAGGTATTTTTACCGATTAAGCCCTTTTGCTCGTTTTCACTTAAAATCGAGTAGCACAAGTTGTCTAACATAACTTAAAACCTCATATTGTATCATAAAACACTAGAATACACAAATTTTACCTATGGGTATTTTTCCAACTATGAACCCTAGGTTGAATTATTGCTAGCATAAGCTAAATCAAGTTACCGGGACTCCAAAAAAGTAAAGAACTTGAAAAACAGGGTTAGAACGGACTTACAATTGAGCTTGGGAAGCTTGAAAACCCTAGCCATGGAGTCTCCCTTGGTATACACGTCCATGGTGAAGAAGATGAGCAAAATTGGCTTTTAATTTTGTATTTTAATTCATTTTACCCCTAAATGACCAAAATACCCTTACTACTAAACTTTTCAAAAATTCCATCCGTGTCCAATTTTTGTCCATAACTTAGAAATTGGTCAAATTGCTATTTAAGACCTCCTAATTAATATTTCAAATCAATTTCATACTAGAAACTTCTAGAATGCAAGTTTTGCAACTTATTCAATTTAGTCCCTAACTTCGAATTAAGCACTTTATGCATAGAATTTCTTCACGAAATTTTCACACAATCATGCAATCATATCATAGACCTCAAAATAATCATAAAATAATTATTTATATCTCATATTTTGTGGTCCCGAAACCTCTGTTCCAACTAGACCCAATTTTGGGCTATTACATTGTCCCTTAATTGGACCTTCGAGGTCAAATCTATACATTAGAAACATGTCAGGACTAAATCAGGAACTCAGAGAATTTTCACGAAATTCTAAAATTTTTCTTAAATACAAGGGTCACACACCTGTGTGGGTAGGACATGTAGCTAACACAGTTAAATGACATGCTCGTTTTCTAAGCCGTGTGGGCATTCGATGTAAGGCACACGACCGTGTCCCAGGCCGTGTTCATACTCGTGTACCTGTAACACCCCGAATTTGGGCCTAGAAGTATTGGGCCTTGAGTGGGTCCGTAAGGAGGTTGTATATAGGTATTTAATTGTGCAATGAAATGAAACAATTAAATGTTTGCTATTAGTGGTTAATGCCTTTGAGAAGTGTTGGAGAAATCTTGGGTTCAAATTTGGGCTTTAGCAAAAATTTTGGTATTAAGTGAAAAAAAACCTGGATGCTTGGATGAGGGTTTTTAAATTATTGTGTTAAATAAATGACACAAGGAAGCTTGTAGTCTAGTGGTTGTGGTGTCATTAAGGTTGTATGGGAGCACTGGTTCAAGCCTTGGCTCTTACAATTTATTTTGTTTTTTTTAAAGGAACACGGACTTTGGCCTTTAGACCTTATAATTAATTGGGGATAAAATATGACACAAAAAGCCTTGTGGCTTAGTGGCAAGTAGCGTGTGGAGCATTTAAGGGGAGGCATAGGTTCGAGTCCCATGGCAAGCAAGGAGCATTTATTTTGCTAACAGGGGGCGGCAAGAGTTGGTGTTGAATTTAAACTCTAATGTTGGAGGGATCCCACATCGGGAAGCTAACATAAGAGTGGTTGTGAAGTCGGCTTTAAATAGAGGAACCATGAAGAGAGTAAATGTACCTTTCTTGGCTGATCCCTTTCGCTGTATGGCGTGCTCGTTTGGGTTGGGCGTCTGCTAAGAGTGCTCGGAGTGTGGATTAACTCCAGTCTCCTATCAGGTGTGTATTTCTTACTACTCTAGCTGTAGGATGGCTACTTGAGCGCGATGGGTCGAAAGGGGTCATGTGGGCCTAATGGGCCTACAAGCCCAATTGGATAAGTTGTTTGATTGTGTAGTAAATTTGGGCTAGGCTAGGTGAATCTAATATTTGTGGCTAGATTTGGGCTAAAAGGGCCACACGAGCGTGTGGGCCCATTTGGGCCGAGAATGGGTTTTAGAGCCATTAGTATTGTTATCCATGTTTAAAATACTTTGGTTTACAAAATTACCAAAATACCCTGCTTTGTAAAATTACTAAAATACCCTTGGTTTATAAAATTACCAAAATACCCCTAGTTTGTAAAATTATCAAAATACCCCTAGTTTGTAAAATTACCAAAATACCCCTAATTTGTGAAATTACTGAAATACCCTCGACCTGTAAAATTATTGAAATACCCTCGACTTGTAAAATTACCAAAGTACCCTCGATTTATAGAATTACCGTTTTACCCTCGATTTGTAAAATTACCGTTTTACCCTCGATTTATAGAATTTATAGAATTACCGTTTTACCCTCAGTTTACAGAATTACTATTTTACCCTCGATTTATAGAATTACCGTTTTACCCCTAATTTACATAATTATCGTTTTACCCCTGATTTACATAATTATCGTTTTACCCTCGACTTACAGAATTACCGTTTTACCCTCGATTTATAGAATTACCGTTTTACCCTCGATTTATAGAATTACTGTTTTACCCTTGATTTACAGAATTACTGTTTTACCCTCGATTTACAAAAATACCGAAATACCCTCAATTTATAAAATTACCAAAATACCCCTGATTTACAAAGTTACAGAAACACCCTTGACTTTTTAAAAATTATAGAAGTACCATTGGTTTACAAAATTACTGAAATACCTTTGGTTTGTTGACTTACCAAAACACCCTTATAGGATGAAATGACTAAAATACCCCTAAAAGGTAAAAAGATCGTAAAGCCCCTGTAGGGTAAAGTGACCGTAATACCCCTGTATGGTAAAATGACGAATATGCCCTTATGTTCCGTATGACTGATGTACTTAGGATTTACATATATTGATATTGGATTAGTTAAGTTTGAGTGACAATGGTGGTTATCGTGGCGATTGATTTTGGAAGCGTTTCAACTTCAACCCGTAATGTGTGTACTAACCTCGTAATAGCTTAGATTAATATTTCTTTGAAAGCAAAGCTTCATATTTTAGTGATTCGAGAATTAATATTTAGATCTATTTTCTCGCATGCGTTTAAGTTGGATTCTAGCGGATATTGGGTAGGAAGGTATTTGGAACGTTCTTCAATGAGTAGATCTCTTGGTAAGTATTCGAACCTTCTTTCCATTTGTATCTTGTGGTTTAAGAAAAGTGAAAACCCTCTCGTCGACTAAGGCTAAAAGGTTTTTGGTGTTATTTGGTTTGTTGGTGCTAGTGAGGATTAAAGGCTACCGATCGAGGAGTGTGTGAAAAGCTTGGATCATCGGAGTGACTAAATCTAGTCATCAACTTCGCAAAGGTATGAACCAAGGGCCATTGTGGATGGCGGTAGAATGTGTAAGTGATGATAATAGGTAGTTTTCGATTTGGTTTAATATTAACATGGTTTAATCTATAAGTGGTTGATTATAGGAGAAATCGCATAGGAGATCTCGTCAAGGAATATCGCAAATCAGGTGTGTAACGAACCCTTTCATAACTTAAAGCGATAAAATGCCGAAAAGCCGAAATGCCAAAATTCTGGCATATCGAGGACTTGTGAGCAAGCGACGCTCACTAGTTAGTTAGAATCGATGAGACGGTGATCGAGAACGATGGAAACGGTAAGAATGTGATTTTTGGCGTTCTTGGTAAGTTGGGCCTCGAGGGGCCGAAGTGGGGCCCATTGGGCTTTCGGGCCCATTTGGGTAAAATTGGTAGAAAACGGAAATCTGTTAAATTGCATGATAAGACTGTTAAAACTGTGATGGAATATAGGCTAAGTGGGCCTAGACGACAGAATTGGCTAAGTAGGGCCCATTAGGGGTTTTAGGCCCAATAACTCGATTTCGCTAAAAATGGGCCAGAATCACTGTTTGCACCCATGGATTGTTAGTAATCGTTAATGAACATGGAAACCCTAATTTTTGGTAAAATTACGAGATTACCCTTATAATATGAAAATAACCGTTTTGCCCCTAGGTAAAAATGACCATTATACCCCTAGGGTTTATGTATGATTTTAATACATGGGATTTTGATAAATATGGTATGTATGATATGCACATGAAATGTATGCTATGCACATGATATGTATGATATGCACATGAGGTAATCATAAATGCATTGGGTTGGGTTTTTATATGGATGGAGGAAGTGAAAAAGGGCTTATGCCCCAGTTATCAAAAGGGCTTATGCCCCAGTTATCAAAAGGGCTTATGCCCCAGTTATAAAAGGGCTTATGCCCCAGTTATTGAAAGGGCTTTTGCCCTGTTATTAAAAAGAGGCTAGGCCTCGGTTATATGATAAAGCACTATCTTTGCCAAGTGGAGAGTTTGGCGGGGTGGGTCGAGTTAATCCCACATGGTGTGTTGGTTGGTACGGTGGAGAGTAGCGGATGGTGGGTTGAGTAGTCTCCCAAATGGGTTGCATTCTTTCATTGAAATTATATGTGACATTGAAATGGGCCTAAGGGCCATACTGTTTCTGATAAAGGCTTGACCCGATAATATGAAATATGAAAAGGCTTCGCCCGAGAATATGAAATATGAAAAGGCTTGACCATATTATGAAATATGAAATATGAAAAGGGCTACTGACCAAAGGCATGATTGAGATTGGATTTGGGCTTAGACCTAACAGTCGTTATTGTTTTGGGCTCTGAAAGGGCTTGTTGCACATGAGTTTCCAAACTCACCCCTTTCCTTAACCTTGCGGTGAGCCTTGATGTGGGGACTTGGGCGGAGGGATTGAGTGGCCACGGTGATTGTCTTTGGACTTTTAAATAAGTGTTGGTTTTCATTTAATTTCCTTTAATTATTATTTATTTTTAGGTTGTAATAAGGCCAATTTTAACTTTCCTTTTATTTCTTTTCGAATTATTTTAATTTTAATAACTTTAAAAATTGGTTAATAATTATTCAAATGGGCTAGACTTAGGGCGTGTTTTCAAAATGATACTTGTTTTCAAAATATCTCAAAACCACGATTAATCGATTTATCAAAGACGTCCACTTAAACAAATTTAAACTCGATATAACAAAGTGTGGCTATGGTTGTGGGCATGTCTAGGATTGGATCCAATTAAAGAGCTTGGTACTTAGCGACCTTCATGGCTCACCTCCTCCTGTCTCGGATACCTACACGGTGCCCAGCTTCCATACACTTTGTTAACTCAATAAAATGTATGGTTTTAAAACACTAAAACGGAACGTGGGTTTCAACTCCAATGTGGCACGTCGATTCGCCATAACGTCAAAATTTGGGTTTGGGGTGTTACATTTAGTGGTATTAGAGCTAAGTTGCAACAACTCGGCTGTGGATCTGGTCCGAAAATTTTTCAAAATTTAGGCCTAAGAAGGGTATTTTTGGAAATGGTTTTTGAAAAGTTCATTTTAAAAATGTTTTACAGAGTATACATGTTAAAATGGTTTAAATTTTTTTGGGTTTTTGAAATTTGGTAACCGAAGAAGTGGCACACTGAATCTCTGACACCAAGTCTGTAAGTATTTCTGTTCCTCATATTACCTTTGTATTAAGATATTCTTGTAGATAGAACTGAGACCATATCATGACATTATAACTAGGGCAACCCTAAAACTCTAGAATCTGAGGGGCGTAGCTAGGCTATGATTACGTGAAAATAGAAACTTTAAAATACTATCTCGCATAAGACATATGAATAAATAGTAAAATTTTTGAGATCTTTGTAGTTAATTGATATGTGTCTTGGTAATGTAGAGTATTGATATGGATTCGAGGGTAAGCAAAGTCTACCAACTTGGTTGCGGTAACTTCGGAGCTTGGTCTTTGAGGCACCGGCGAGTTAGTAAGGAAAGTGGTAGAGGAAGTATTGGATACCAAACTTAAGGAAATTAGGGAAACGCTTCAAGCGGGGTGCATGGAGTGTAAGAAAAGGAAGGATTCTAGTTCTTAGAAAACCAAGCCTGGATTACGTGAAACATGTTAAGGCACGACCAAACTATCCAATCTGCAAAGACTACAACGGACGTCATCCGGTGAATGCCATAGGAAGACAGGCATGTCTTAGATGTGGGTCCAAGGAGCATCGAGCTCGGGATCGCCAAGTTTATTTTATTTAAATATGTGTTACGAATTGTATGCGTGCTTGATAAATGTTTCTTTACTTTGGTAATTAGATGTTCAGGTCATACTAAAATTATTTTTAATTAGAGTGCGTGGCGGAAGCATAGAGGTTTGACTTGAGTAATACTGATTAGTTGATAGTTGGAAATTTCGAGGACGAAATTTCTTTAAGGGAGTATAATTGTAACACCCCTAATTTGGGCCTAAGTATTGGGCCTTGAGTGGGGGTCCGTAAGGAGGTTGTATATAGGTATTTAATTGTGCAATGAAATGAAATAATTAAATGTTTGCTATTAGTGGTTAATGGCTTTGAGAAGTGTTGGAGAAATCTTGGGTTCAAACTTGGGCTTTAGCAAAATTTTGGTATAAAGTGAAAAAAAACTGGATGCTTGGATGAGGGTTTTAAATTATTGTGTTAAATAAATGACACAAGGAAGCTTGTAGTCTAGTGGTTGTGGTGTCATTAAGGTTGTATGGGAGCTGGGTTCAAGCCTTGGCTCTTGCAATTTATTTTGTTTTTTTAAAGGGAACACGGACTTTGGCCTTTAGACCTTATAATTAATTGGGGATAAAATATGACACAAAAAGCCTTGTGGCTTAGTGGCAAGTGGCGTGTGGAGCATTTAAGGGAGGCATAGGTTCGAATCCCATGGCAAGCAAGGAGCATTTATTTTGCTAACAGGCGGCAAGAGTTGGTGTTGAATTTAAACTCTAATGTTGGAGGATCCCACATCGGAAGCTAACATAAGAGTGGTTGTGAAGTCGGCTTTAAATAGAGGAACCATGAAGAGAGTAAATGTACCTTTCTTGGTGATCCCTTTCATTTGTATGGCGTGCTTTCGTTTGGGTTGGGCGTCGGCTAAGAGTGCTCGGAGTGTGGATTAACTCCAGTCTCCTATCGGTGTGTATTTCTTACTACTCTAGGCGTAGGATGGCTACTTGGGCGCGATGGGTCGAAAGGGGTCATGTGGGCCTAATGGGCCTACAAGCCCAATTGGATAAGTTGTTTGATTGTGTAGTAAATTTGGGCTAGGCTAGGTGAATCTAATATTTGTGGCTAGATTTGGGCTAAAAGGGCCACATCGAGCGTGTGGGCCCATTTGGTAGAGAATGGGCTTTAGAGCCATTAGTATTGTTATCCATGTTTAAAATACTTTGGTTTACAAAATTACCAAAATACCACGCTTTGTAAAATTACTAAAATACCCTTGGTTTATAAAATTACCAAAATACCCTAGTTTGTAAAATTACCAAAATACCCTTAGTTTGTAAAATTATCAAAATACCCCTAGTTTGTAAAATTACCAAAATACCCCTAATTTGTGAAATTCTTTGAAATACCCTCGACCCGGTAAAATTATTGAAATACCTCGACTTGTAAAATTACCAAAGTACCCTCGATTTATAGAATTACTGTTTTACCCTCGATTTGTAAAATTACCGTTTTACCCTCGATTTATAGAATTACCATTTTACCCTCAGTTTACAGAATTACTATTTTACCCTCGATTTATAGAATTATCGTTTTACCCCTAATTTACATAATTACCGTTTTACCCCTGATTTACATAATTATCGTTTTACCCTCGACTTATAGAATTATCGTTTTACCCTTGATTTACAGAATTACCGTTTTACCCTCGATTTATAGAATTACCGTTTTACCCTCGATTTATAGAATTACCATTTTACCCTCAGTTTACAGAATTACTATTTTACCCTCGATTTATAGAATTATCGTTTTACCCCTAATTTACATAATTACCGTTTTACCCCTAATTTACATAATTATCGTTTTACCCTCGACTTATAGAATTATCGTTTTACCCTCGATTTACAGAATTACCGTTTTACCCTCGATTTGTAAAATTACCGTTTTACCCTCGATTTATAGAATTACCATTTTACCCTCGGTTCTGTAATTACTATTTTACCCTCGATTTATAGAATTATCGTTTTACCCTAATTTACATAATTACCGCTTTTACCTGATTTACATAATTATCGTTTTACCCTCGACTTATAGAATTATCGTTTTACCCTCGATTTACGTAATTACTGTTTTACCCTCGATTTATAAATTCTTGTTTTACCCTTGATTTACGTAATTCTTGTTTTACCTCGATTTACAAAATTATTGAAATACCCTCAATTTGTAAAATTACCAAAATACCACGATTTACAAAGTTCTGAAATACCCTTGACTTTTTAAAAATTATAGAAGTACCATTGGTTTACAAAATTCTTGAAATACCTTTGGTTTGTTGATTTACCAAAACACCCTTGTAGGATGAAATGACTAAAATACCCCTAAAAGGTAAAAAATACCGTAAAGCCCTGTAGGGTAAAGTGACCGTAATACCCTGTATGGTAAAATGACGAATATGCCCTTATGTTCCGTATGGTGATGTGCTTAGGATTTACATATATTGATATTGGATTAGTTAAGTTTGAGTGACGGTGGTGGTTATCATAGGCGATTGATTTTGGAAGCGTTTCAACTTCAACCCGTAATGGTGTGTACTAACCCTCGTAATAGCTTAGATTAATATTTCTTTGCGAAAGCTTCATATTTTAGTGATTCGAGAATTAATATTTAGATCTATTTTCTCGCGTTTAAGTTGGATTCTAACGGATATGGGGTAGGAAGGTATTTGGAACGTTCTTCAATGAGTAGATCTCTTGGTAAGTATTGAACCTTCTTTCCATTCATATCTTGTGGTTTAAGAAAAGTGAAAACCCTCTACGTCGACTAAGGCTAAAAGGTTTTTGGTGTTATTTGGTTTGTTGGTGCTAGTGAGGATTAAAGGCTACCGATCGAGGAGTGTGTGAAAAGCTTGGATCATCGGAGTGACTAAATCTAGTCATCAACTTGCAAAGGTATGAACCAAGGGCCATTGTGGATGGTGGCGAATGTAAGTGATGATAATAGGTAGTTTTCGATTTGGTTTAATATTAACATGGTTTAATCTATAAGTGGTTGATTATAGGAGAAATCGCATAGGAGATCTCGTCAAGGAATATCGTAAATCGGTGTGTAACGAACCCTTTCATAACTTAAAGCGATAAAATGTTTAAAAGTCGAAATGCCAAAATTACGGCATCTCGAGGACTTGTGAGCAAGCGGCGCCACTAGTTAGTTAGAATCGATGAGGCGGTGATCGAGAACGATGGAAACGGTAAGAATGTGATTTTGGCGTTCTTGGTAAGTTGGGCCTCGAGGGTCAAGTGGGGCCCATTGGGCTTTCGGGCCCATTTGGGTAAATTGGTAGAAAAGCAATCTGTTAAATTGCATGATAAGACTGTTAAAACCGTTATGGAATATAGGCTAAGTGGGCCTAGACGCACGAATTGGCTAAGTAGGGCCCATTAGGGTTTTAGGCCTAATAACTCGATTTCGCTAAAAATGGGCCGAATCACTTTTTTGCACCCATGGATTGTTAGTAATCGTTAATGAACATGGAAACCCTAATTTTGGTAAAATTACGAGATTACCCTTATAATATGAAAATGACCGTTTGCCCTAGGTAAAAATGACCATTATACCCCTAGGGTTTATGTATGATTTTAATACATGGGATTTTGATAAATATGGTATGTATGATATGCACATGAAATGTATGCTATGCACATGATATGTATGATATGCACATGAGGTAATCATAAATGCATTGGGTTGGGTTTTTATATGGATGGAGGAAGTGAAAAAGGGCTTATGCCCCAGTTATCAAAAGGGCTTATGCCCCAGTTATCAAAAGGGCTTATGCCCCAGTTATAAAAGGGCTTATGCCCCAGTTATTGAAAGGGCTTTTGCCCTAGTTATTAAAAGAGGCTAGGCCTCGGTTATATGATAAAGCACTATCTTTGCCGATGGAGAGTTTGGCGGGGTGGGTCGAGTTAATCCCACATGGTGTGTTGGTTGGTACGGTGGAGAGTAGCGGATGGTGGGTTGAGTAGTCTCCCCAAATGGGTTGCATTCTTTCATTGAAATTATATGTGACATTGAAATGGGCCTAAGGGCCATACTGCTTTCTGATAAAGGCTTGACCAAGAATATGAAATCAAAAGGCTTGACCCAAGAATATGAAATATGAAAAGGCTTGACCAAGATATGAAATATGAAATATGAAAAGGGCTACTGACCAAAGCATGATTGAGATTGGATTTGGGCTTAGACCCAACAGCCGTTATTGTTTTGGGCTCTGAAAGGGGCTTGTTGCACACTGAGTTTCCAAACTCACCCCCCTTTCCTTAACCTTGCAGGTGAGCCTTGATGTGGGGACTTGGGCCGGAGGGGATTCAGAGTGGCCACGGTGATTGTCTTTGGACTTTTAAATAAGTGTTGGTTTTCATTTAATTTCCTTTAATTATTATTTATTTTTGGGTTGTAATAAGGCCAATTTTAACTTTCCTTTTATTTCTTTTCGGAATTATTTTAATTTTAATAACTTTAAAAATTGGTTAATAATTATTCAAATGGGCTAGACTTAGGACGTGTTTTCAAAATGATACTTGTTTTCAAAATATCTCAACACCACGATTAATCGATTTATCAAAGACGTCCACTTAAACAAATTTAAACTCGATATAACAAAGTGTGGCTATGGTTGTGGGCATGTCTAGGATTGGATCCAATTAAAGAGCTTGGTACTTGAGCAGCCTTCATGGCTCACCTCCTCTGTCTCGGATACCTACCTGGTGCCCAGCTTCCATACACTTTGTTAACTCAATAAAATGTATGGTTTTAAAACACTAAAACGGAACGTGGGTTTCAACTCCAATGTGGCACGTCAGATTCGGCCATAACGTCTGGGCCGGGTTTGGGGTGTTACAGTACCTCTCTAACTTGGGTCACACGGCCAGTCACACGCCCGTGTGCTAGGCCGTGTGGACAATTTAATTTTCAAAAATTAGGTGCAGGATTCACACGGCCAAGACACGCACTCGTGTGATGTTCTATGTGTTTCACACGGCTGAGACACATGCCTGTCTCTCTGCCCGTGTGACCAATTTTGAGCATTCTATTTCTAAATTTTTAAGATGCAGTGGACAGGCGGTCAAACCACACACCCGTGCATATGATCGTGTGTTACACACGGTTGAGACACACACCCGTGTGCCTACCCTTGTAGACAAAATTAGGCCATTTCCAAGCCTTATTTCTCACCCAAATTTTGCCTTGTACCTAAATTAACATTTTAACACATTTCCATACCAATTCAAGTCATTAAAATCAAGCCAAATACATGTATTGTTTATAACATATTAGCACATATGTTCAACTGATTAAACTTACCAAATTTGTACTTATGTTTATATGCAAATTTTATCAATTATACTAATTCAAATCCATTCATCAAATGATTTATATAGCTTTATCCACAAAACCGTTTTTCCACATACACCAAACATGATAAGGCCTTATATAATTACATCAAAGTATGTCGAACTCGAGCCATTCCAATGGCTAGTTCCAACCAAAATATTTTATCATTTAATCTATTTAACCTATACATGCCATTATATCAAAAGTTAGCTTGTTTCATATACCAAAAGGTCCAAGGGATAGTGTGATGTGACTCCGACCAAGTTCTAACCTTCATGAGCCTCCGAGTACTATAAAACGGAAGAAAATAAAACAAAGTAAGCATTTAATGCTTAGTAAGTTCGCATAACGGGAATTTAACTTACCATATATTTTCATTTAAGGTAAGCATATAAAGATGTATCCAAGCAATTTGGCTAATAGCATAAAACACACAACTTCATCAAACATGTTAGTCATTATTCCACATAAATTTCAAGAATCAAAGATGAGCTCATCATATAGTAACTTTCATATACATATGTTTTCCATATCGTACTTCCATATTACGTGTACATTTCCATGACATTTCATTTCAAGTTCAATTTAGACATGTCAGAACTTTACTTGTTGAAATTTTTTCAAATATCGATGGATAAGCTCATGTAGTACACTTGAAGTGTACAAATCTGTAAACCGTCAACTCATAATCAGGGGTGCCCAATTAGGGCATATAATTAGGAAGCACTCTCTCGAGCCTTGTATCAGGATTCTCATGTGTGCCATGTAACAAGAAGCTTATCTAGGGTAAATCAGGAAGCTCATAAGAGTTTAAAATAGGAAACTCATTGAGCTTAATAGGTAACTCCGAAGAGCTATTATCAGTAACCTCCAGATAGCCATATAACATGATGTTCAAGCGAGCCATATTAGGAATCTCAAAAAGATCCTATATCAGGACGCTCATAAAGAGCTACGTTTGTGTCTGCAATATATGTAGGATCACAACCGATTATATAACAGGATGCTCACAAAGAGTTGCGGTAGTCCGCAACACATGCAAGATCACTACCGATCAAGATGCTTGCAGGAACCAAATAACAGGAAGCTCGAAAAGGCTTATAATAGGATGCTCATAGGAGTTTTGGTGTGTCCACAACATATGCTAGACCACAACCAATATGAGAAATCTTGTATCCATCGAATTTCATTTATTCAAACCAGACTCATTATTTATCGGGCTTTGTCAAATATGTAACCGATTTAATATATTTGGCATTTGTTCAATTCACATACTCAACATTTAATTCAAGCATATAAATATACACAATTTAGTTACACGAACTTACCTCGATACTTGTTCGTTGCGAGAAATCTACTAATTCGATACTTTTTCTTTTCATCGATCTAACTTCGTATTTGAGTTATCCAATCTATATAAATGAAGTTAACATTAATTTAATAAAATTCACATTCAATTTCATTCAATTCACATCTTAGGAAAAATTACTATTTTGCCCATATACTTTTGATTAATTCCAATTTCATCCCTAGGCTCGGAAAATGAAATATATGCAATTTAATCCTCATTCCAAGCCTAATAAATTTATACATATAACATTTACAGCCCATGTATTTCATAGAAATTAGAAATTTTCCATGAAATTTTACATATTTACAATTTAGTTCTTAAATCGCAATTTCATGAAAATTTTCTTTACAAAAGTTGTTTATCTATCAACAACCTTCCATTTTTCACCATAAATTTCAAAATTTCAACATATTCATCCATGGAAAAATTTTAATACTTTGATAACTTTACAAACTGATCCCCAAAAAAGCTAAATTAGGTTATTCTGATATCAAAAATATAAAAATTACTAAAAACGGGACAAGATTACTTACCCAATTACGCTTGCTTGATTTTCTTTCTCTTTCCTAGGGTTTCCATAGAAATTTTGGGAAGAAGATGATATAAAATGATGGTATTATATATTTATTTTATTTATAATCTTTTATTTATTTCAATTTCCAATTTAGTCCTTTTCTTTTTCTAATTTTCCATGGATGAATCATCAAAAATATCTACTAACTTTCCTTAATGGTCTAATTACCATATAAGGACCTCAAATTTTTGAATTCCATAGCTATTTGATCCTTCTAGCTACTAGAATTCAACTTTTACATTTTATGTAATTTGGTTCTTTCTATAATTAAACATGAAATCGGTAAAATTTTCTTATCGAAATTTTCATACGTCTTTCCTATCATAATTCTGACCATGCAATAATATTAAAATAAATTTACTGAATACAGGCTGTTAAAACTTTCCCCCTTAAAGGATTTTCATCCTCAAAAATCTTACCAGTAAAGAGGTTTGGATATTACTTTCTTATAATATCCTCTGGTTCCTAGGTAGCTTCTTCAATCTCATGTCGTTGCCATAAAAATTTTACTAAAGCAACCTTTTTATTTCTTAGTTCATTTGTCTCTTGTGCTAGGATTTTAATTGGTTCTTCATTATAAGTCATGTCAGGTTGAATTCCCACTTCTTTCGGAGAGATAATATGTGAAGGATTTGACTAATACCGTCGTAACATAGACACATGGAAAACATCGTGAATTTTATCAAGTTTTGGCGGTAATGATAATCTGTACGCAACAGGTCCAATTCTGTCAATGACTTTATATGGTCCAATAAACTGTGGACTCAATTTTCGTTTATGGCCAAACGGAGAACTTTCTTCCAAGGTGATACTTTCAAAAATATTTTATCACCAACCTGGAATTCTATCTCTTTTCGTTTAAGATTAGTATAAGACTTTTGACGACCAAAGGTTGCTTTTAAACTATCCCGAATCATCTTCACCTTTTCTTCAGTTTCACAGACAAAATCAACTCCATGTATCTTTTTCTCACTGAGCTTTGTCGAATACAATGGAGTTCTACATTTGCGACCATACAAAGCCTCTTACAGTGCCATTTTAATGTTGGACTGATAGGTATTATTGTATGCAAATTTTACTAAAGGTAAATAGTTTTCCCAGTAAACTTCGAATTCCAGAATACAACATCGAAGCATATATTCTAAAATCTATATAACACGTTCAGATTGTCCATCAGCCTGAGGATGGAATGCGGTACTAAAATTTAACTATGTACCCAAAGCTTCTTGCAACTTAGTCCAAAATCGGGATGTAAACCAGGGATCTCTATCAGAAATAATAAAGATTGGTACCCCATGTAGTCTAACAATCTCAAAAACATATAACTCAGCCAATTTATCCAAGGAAAAATTCATACGTACCGGAAAAAAGTGTGCAGACTTTGTTAATCAGTCAATGATTACCCAAATGGAATCTTTTTTTCGGAGATAGGGGTAACCCTGGTACAAAGTCCATAGTAACTCTTTCCCATTTCCATTACAGTATCGTAATTGGCTGTAATAATCCCGAGGGCACCTGATGCTCAGCTTTTACTTACTAACATATCAAACATTTAGATACAAATTCAAAAATATCTTGTTTCATTCCTGGCAACCAGTACATCTTTTTCAAATCATTATACATTTTGTTACTCTTCGGATGCACAGACATAATATCATTGTAAGCTTTGTATAATATCTTCTGTACAAATTTTGAATTCTTTGATACACATATTCTGACTCTGAATAATAGACAACCATCAGATCCAATCAAAAATTCTGAATCGAAATTTGACTTACATTGTACCCGTTTAGCTTGTAATTCATCACCATTCTTCTGAGCTTCATAGATCTGTTGCAAGAATATTGGTTTAGCTATTAACTCAGCTATAACTGAACCATTATCTGACAATGACAACTAGGTATTCAGTGCTCGTAAGACAAATAAAGATTTTCTGGTCAGAGCATCAGCAACCACATTTCCTTTTCCCGAGTGATAGTCGGTAACTAAGTCATAATCTTTCAATAATTCAAGCCACCTGCGTTGTCTCAAGTTCAAGACTTTTTGCGTTATCAAATACTTCAGACTTTTATGGTCGGTGAATATATGACATTGTTCACCAAATAGATAATATTGCCAAATTTTCAATGCAAACACAATGACTGCCAATTCTAGATCAAGTATTAGGTAGTTCTTTTCATGTGATTTTAACTGTCTAGAAGCATAAGCTATTAGTTTACCTTCTTGCATCAAAACACACCTTAAACCATTCAATGATGCATCACTGTAAATTATAAATTCTTTACTTGATTCAGGCCGAACTAGTACGGGTGCTTCTGTCAATAAGGCTTTCAATCTGTCAAAACTTTGTTGGCATTTATCAGACCACTCAAACTTTACATCTTTCTGTAACAAACGTGTCATCGGAGAAGCTATCATCGAGAACCCTTTTACAAACATCTGATAATATCTTGCTAGGTCTAGAAAACTTCTAACTTTAGAAACATTCTTCGGTGGTTTCCAGATAACAATAGCTGAAATATTATTTGGGTCTACTCTGATGCCTTCAGCAGATATTGTATGTCCAAGAAAACCAACTTCCCGAAGCCAAAATTTACATTTACTAAATTTGGCATATAGTTATTTTTCACGGAGAGTTTGCAACAGAATTCTCAAATGGTCAACATGTTCATCTTCATTTCAGGAATATACATGATATCATCAATAAATACCATTACAAATCTGTTTAGATACGGTCTAAAAATTCTATTCATTAAATCCATAAATGCTGTACTACATTAGTCAAGTCGAACGGCATCACAAGGAACTCATAATGTCCGTACCTGGTTCTGTAGGCTATATTCGGTACATCTAAGTCTTTTACTCGTAACTAATAATAGCCAGAATGGAGATCAATTTTCGAAAATACAATAGCACCTTTCAATTGATCAAACAAATCATTAATACGAGGCAATGGATATTTATTCTTTATTGTGACTTTGTTGAGCTACCTGTAATCAATACATAAGCTCAACTATCCATCTTTCTTTTTAACAAATAAAATCGGTGCACCCTAAGGTGATGAGCTAGGTCGAGCAAAACCTCTGTCAGTCAGTTCTAGTAATTATGGTTTCATGTCTTTTAATTCTATAGGAGCCATTCTGTAAGGTGCTATGGATATCAGGGTTGTTCCCAGAACAAGATATATAGAAACTCCACTTCTCTAACAGGTGGCAATCCGGGTAATTCTTCTGAAAATACATTAAGAAACTCACGAACAACTGGCACTGACTTAATCTTCGGCACAGATACTTTAGTGTCCAACACATATGCAAGATAAACATTATACCCTTTTTCTAATATATTTCCGTGCAAATATAGTTGAGATTACATTTGACAACCCGTCCAGTTTATCAGATTCAACACGAAGTATTCACCATTCTGACATTTTAACACAATGTACTTCTGTTTACACTGCATCATGCTGAGTTAAACAATCTATACCCAAAATTACATTAAATTCATCCAATGGCAGCAACATTAAATCATCCAAGAAACAATAATCCCGTACCATTAACGGACAATTTTTACAAACTTTATCCACCATCACATATTGGCCCAGAGGGTTCAAAACTTTAACCACAAATTTAGTGGACTCAACAGGTAAATTTTAAATAGACACTAAATTTGTGCATATGTATAAATATGTTGAACCAGGATCAATCAAAGCAGTAATATCAATATCAAGAAGAGAAAATGTACCAATAATAATGTCTGGTACAGAGGCATCCTCTCTTGCACGAATAGCATATGTTCTTGCCGATGCTCGTGCTTCAGATTTAACTGTTGAATCTTTTGTAACCTCAGCTACCACTGACATTTCCAGGATGACAGGGTGGTCTACCTCTCAAACTCAAGCCTTTCTGGACAATCTTTAAGATAGTGGTCGAGAAAACCACATCTATAGCACGCTCTGCTTCTCATATGGCACTCTCTAAAATGATATTTATTACAATGTTTACATCTAGGTTTGGGATTACCGACAGTTCCGGCACTTGCTACTGATAGGGCCGAAGATCTCAGATTAGAGCGTTGAGAACCTTGGTCTTTTCCAGGATACCCTACAGATGAGACAGAACGATCATGACATTTTTTTTTATTTCATTGAAGCTGATGATTGTAGCTTGCCCATAAATCTTTTACTTGAAGTTCGGGCTTCCATCTCTACTTACTTTTTTTTTTATTTAGTTCTTCAGCTTTATGTGCTCGGTCAGCCAATACAATAATTTCTTTTAATTTCAAGATCCCAACTAACAGCTTGATATCTTTGTTTAATCCCTTTTCAAACCGTTTGCACATAGTAAACTCAGTCGAGATACACTCTCTGGCATATTTGCAACGTTTGAAAAATTCCCACTCGTATTCAGATATAGTCATATTTTCTTGTTTAAGCTCCAAATATTCCTTCTTTCTTTGATCAAGGAATCTCTGGCTAATGTACTTCTTATTGAATTCTATTTGGAAAAATTTCCATGTAACATTTTCCCTCGGTACAACAGAAATCAAGGTATTCCACAATTGATAGGCTAAATCTTTTAACAAAGATACCGTACATTTTAAACTTTCTTCAGGTGTGAAAGAAAATTCATCAAGAAACCTAATAGTATTTTCTAACCAGAATTAAGCCCTTTCCAAATCATCATCTATAGTAGCCCTGAATTCTTTTGCCCCATATTTATGAATTTTATCTACTGGAGGCTTACCAGTTCTAATAGGTTCAGCACATTGTGGCATATCTGGAACCAGTTGAGGAGCAGGAGTGGAAGGTTGTTGTACATGTAACGCCCAAAAATCTAAGTATTTACTTTTGTATGTTATGTTGCATAAATGCATGCTTGCTTTAGTGGTTGAATATCCTGAGAAATGTTGGAGAAGTCCTGAGTTCAAGCTTTGACTTGTACAAAACTTTGTTTTTTCTTGAATAAACCCTGTCTCTAGTCAGTAGGTTTCTTAAATAAATATGGTTAAAACATGACATAAAAAGCCTGCTGGTCCAGGGGATAGTGGCGTGTTACTGCTACTAAGGGTCTTGAGTTCGAGTCTCGCTGTGCTTAAGAAGTGTTTTATTTTGCTTCTCTTACCGTGTGAGAAGTAGAAGTTGACTGAAATACTGCTAGTTGAGGAGATTCTGAATTTGGTGGTTGAGGAGGTAATGGTGGAGTGATATTAGGAGGATTTTGTGGGTTTGAAAGTGGAGGAGTTGTAGCCAAATAGTTACTTTGACCACTCAAGAATTTGGATTTGAGTTGGTAATTGGTCACTTTATTTTGGGTTTTTTTCCAAATTGTGGTTCTTCTCACACTTTGTTTTTGAAGCCGAATATTGCTATTGTTCTTTTCGAGTATCTTTCGGTTCTAGTGTGTTTCGATTCTTCCTTCTCCCCTTTTCACTTTGTTGTCTAGGCCGATTACCTTCTAGATTTTGTTTCCAATTTTGGCAAGTGCTCTTTGACTCCTTTTTGTCTCTTTTTCCCCCCAATCAATTCTCCTTTGGCTGAATATACCATCTCCCTCTCTTTCGACTCTTGCGGTTATCAGAGTTCATTTCTATCCATCTTGCTATTGTGACCAAATACCCCTTACTTCTCCTCTATTTTCTCCTTCCAAATTGTTCCTCTTTCTATCTCTTCCTATTTGGTAGCCAGGTCGAATACTCCTTCCCTTTCGTTGCGGTTTGGTTTTTATTCTCTGACAAATCGGTAAGTACTCTCGCATTGTTTAAAGCTAAATACTCCTTTCTCTTCTTGCCGATTCTTATCTTCCTTCTCATCGGTGTGGTGTATCTCTCAATTTCTAGAACTTTTCGAGGAGTGAAGGAGTTTGCAAGTAAATACTAAAGTAGTCGAAACCTTTCCCTCATCACTCGATCAAAGGTAACTCTGTTTGTGATTATTGTGTTCAACTGGAGCATGACTTGTATATGAGGGTGTTCGCCGATTGCCCTATTTTCCCCTATCTCTGGTTTTGTGTTTTCAATAAGCTAGTATATTGATTCAAGTCATGTGTTTATGTGATCATCATTAATAGATTTCACTGTTAATGCAGCTATTCGATAAGAAGGGTGAATCAGCCTTCGTCAACGGTTTAAATAGGCCTAAACCACACTCTTTCAATCAAGGCAAGTATCAAATGTTATTTTGAGTTAGGTGATAGAAAAGCGTGACTAACCCTATTATCAAGCGACTAACGGAATACTTTGATTGAATGTAGGTTTGGTGCCCTTGGGCTATTCGCACATTTTCGTAAACAAGTGTGTAACCAAATTGCTATATTCATCAGTCGGCAAAAACCGACATAAGAGACCGTTGACACAACACGAGCGTGCGCTCACTCGTGTGGTAGACTGAATGCCTAAATGAGGGCATAACATCGTTAAGGCTAGCCATGAGCGATTTCATGGTCTAAGGCCGATTTGGACCATGATGGCTTGAAATGGGCCGTGTGGGCCCCACACGAGTAAACCACACGAACATGTGGAGATTGTTGGGCAGGCTGTGTAAACTACATGGCCAAGGCTATTTTTGGCCTTGTGGGCACAAGGTCTAAGGCTGATTTGGGCCATGATGGCTCGAAATGGGCCGTGTGAGCCCCACAAGCTCGTGGGCCCCACACGGGTAAACCACACGAACATGTGGAGATTGTTGGGCAGGCTGTGTAAACCACACGGCCAAGGCTATTTTTGGCCTTTTGGGCCACATAAGTTTAATAAGGGATTACACACTGAGTTTTCATAAACTCACCCTTCTGCTTTTCTACACAGGTAATCCTTAGGCAGATCAGTGCTGCGAGGGACTCGATTGTGGCGACACAAACGCATTTGCTCTCATTTGTAACTTTTAATTTATAAGTATTTAACTTGTGTGTTTGTTTTGTAATAAGGCCTCTCTAGGTTTTATTTTAATTTGGGTTTTATTACTTGAATCATATCTGCTAGTAGTAGGCCGCGGGTTTTCAAAAAAAAAAATACTTTTCAAACACCACGTTTACACAACATATGTTAAAGAGCTTCCGCAACAAATATTATTTTAGAAAACATAATGATAACATTTTGCTATAACAACTTGTGTTTTAACAATGAGCAAGATATCCTAAACTTAAATTAAGTTCACAAAGAGGTTTTATTATAAAACAAATTTTCAACGAGATTATGTTAGATGAAAAGCACTTCAATGTGACATCACAGATTCGACCATAACGTCTAGGTCAGGTCTGGGGTGTTACATTTAGTGGTATCAAAGCCAAGTTGTAAAACTCGGCTGTGGATTTGGGTTTCTTTAACACTTAAAATTTTGAAAAAGAACTGATTCAAATGATTTGAAATACTTGGAAATGTTTTACTGAATGTGTGGTACACCAAGTCTCCGGCGCCAATCCTGTAAGTTTTCTGAAACTACTGATTGATTAAATTGAAATATTAAGACTACTATAGGTAGTAGACTATACTGAAATATTCTGTTTAGGGTAAACTAAAACTGTAGTAAAACTACAATCTGCGAAAACAAAACTCTGAACAACTGATTTTGTTTTTCACAAAATATTTGTTAATAAACACTGGAACTATAAACTGAAACATAAAATTGTTAAAACAGATAGAACACAAATTGATAATGAGCACCAGAGGTACTTGTGGAAGGGGTACAAGAGGCCGCAGCGGAGGTCGTGGGTGTGCTTGGGCTGGGTCTTCGGCATCGGGCCAGATGCCTAACGATAAAGCTAGAGAGGCACTGGCTTCACCTATGACTGAGACTGGGTCACACAATCATGCAACTGGGGACGACTCATTGTCCTAAGCTATGTTACAAATTCTGGAAAGGGTCGCTGGGCTTAATACTAGTACTGTGGGGACTCAGGTCTAATGGGGCTAAGATTTTTAGGGGTATCGCTTGTCTCGCACCTAAAGTGGCTGAATATTGGATTGAGGCCATAGAGAGGATCATGGATGACCTCAACTGCACCCAGAGTAGAAATTAAAAGGTGTAGTGTCACTATTGCAAGATGAAGCCTATCAGTGGTAGCTTACAGTTAAAAAGGGTACTCAACCCGACCGATTGACCTGAGAATTTTTCAAGACTGCATTTCAAGGGAAATATGTGGGCGCTAGTTACATAGATGCCTGAAGGAGAGAGTTCCTGAATTTGACTTAGGGGGATGAGTTAGTAGCTGAATATGAGTCTAAATTTCTACGATTAAGCTACTATGCGCGTGGGATGGTGACAACTGAATATAAGCGCTGTGTTCGTTTTGAGGACGGCCTTAGGGATCGTTTAAGGATTCTGATAGCTCTGTAGAGGGAGCAAGACTTTGTTGCTTTAGTGGATAAAGCGAAGATCGCTGAGGATGTGAAGCGTGCTGAGCGGCAGAACCGTGAAAAGGAAAGGGGTAGGAATAAGAGGGATTCGGAGCCCTCAAACTCATTTTAGAGGCCCAAGAAAAAGGCCAGAGTTGATGGGCCAATCAGAGTTGGGCCCCCTATTACTGCTACTAGACTACAGCCCTATGCGAATTGTGGGAGACGCCATCAAAGTGAGTGCTGGAAAAGGATTGGGGCATTTTGAGGTGCAGATCTATGGAGCACCATATTAGAGATTGTCCACGGAGGCCCTACCAGATACAAGCTATTGGTATGGATACTGCTCAGTCACCAAGAGGTGTTCAGCAACCATCAAGAGGCCATGGTTAGGCCAAAGGTGGAAATGGTATGGGCCGTGGTCGTGGAGCATCGAGCAGAGGTGCTGGTCATACTAAGGCGAGGCAGCCGAAACTAGCTTATGCTGTACATCGCTGAGAGGATGGAGACACCCCAGATGTTATTACGGGTACGTTATTTATCCATAATGTACCTTATACTGCATTGATTGATGTTGGGTCTATGCATTCTTATATAGTATGCACTGTGTCTGAGACTTTTAGTGTAACGGTTGAAAACACTGCGAGTGAGGTTACGATGTTGTGTCCATTAGGGCAGTCTATAAAGGTGAATAAACTATTTAAGGATGTACCTTTGGAGGTCCAAGGAATGATCTTTTTGGCAGATTTAATGGAACTTCCTTTTGGGGAATTCGACTTAATACTAGGCATGGACTGGTTGGTTAAGCACCAAGTGAAGTTGGATTGTGCTGCTAAACGGGTGGTACTGAAAACTGTGGATGGTGATGAGGTAGTGGTAATTGAGGAATGTCAGAATTATTTATTAAATGTGATTTCTGCACTTAGGGTCGAGAAATTTTTTACCCTATGTTGGTGTTACTGATTCTAGGGTTTCTTCTATTAAAGATATTAGAACGGTTAAAGATTTTTCAGATGTTTTTTCTGATGAACTACCTGGGTTACCTCCAAGCCGTGAAGTGGAGTTTGGGACTGAGCTCTTGCCTGGTATAGCTCTAGTGTTTATCACCCCTTATTGAATGGCACCGAAGGAACTTATGGAGCTTAAAGCTCAAATTCAAGAGTTACTGGATCGAGGATTCATTTAACCTAGCGTGTCTTCATAGGGAGCACCGGTCTTATTTGTGAAAAAGAAGGATGGAACCATGCGCATGTGTATCGATTATTAGTAATTGAATAAATTGATCATTAAGAATAAGTACCCCTTATCGAGGATAGATGATCTATTTGACCAATTTTGAGGAGCTTCGATCTTCTCTGAGATTGATTTCCGATTAGGGTACCATCAACTGAGGGTCAAGGAGATTGATGTTTACAAGATAGCATTTAGGACTTGTTATGGTCATTACGATTTCCTAGTAATGTTGTTTGAACTGACGAATGCACCAGCGGCTTTTATGGATCGGATGAACCGAGTGTTCTAGCCCTATCTAGTCCAGTTCATAGTGGTTTTTATAGATGACATTCTGGTGTATTCAAGAACTGAATATGAGCATGATGCACATCTCTGAGTGGTTCTAGAAATTCTGAGGAAGAGACAACTATACGCTAAATTCAGCAAGTGTGAATTTTGGCTATGAGAGGTAACTTTTCTAGGTTATGTTGTATCTACTGAGGGGATTAGGGTTGATCCTCAAAAAATTGAAGTTGTTTTGGATTGGAAGCAGCCTAAGTTGGTATCTAAGATTCGATGTTTTCTGGGTCTGGCAAGGTATTATAGACGTTTTGTGGAGGGCTTTTCATTGATTGTTGCACCTCTGACTAAATTGTTGAGTAAAGGTGTACCATTTAACTGGACTCATAAGCAGCAAGAAAGTTTTGAGAAACTTTTTAACTGAGGGCCCTATTTTAATACAACCAGAGTCTGGAAAAGAATTCATTGTCTACAGTGATACATCACATGTCAATTTAGGATGTGTGTTAATGCAAGAGGGTGGTATATGCATCTCGTCAGCTTAAGACTCATGAGATGACTTATCCTATGCATGATTTGGAATTGGCCGCGGTGGTATTTGCACTGAAAATTTGGAGGCATTACTTGTACAGTGAGAAGTGTATCATTTACACGGATCAAAAGAGCCTCAAGTATCTCCTCACTCAAAAGGAGATAAACCTTAGGCAGCTTAGATGGATTGAGATGCCTAAGGATTATGACTGTTTGATTGAATACCATCCTGGTAAGGCTAATGCAGTGGCTGATGCACTGAGTCGTAGGGCTATGATAGATTTAAGGGTGATGTTTGCTCGTCTCAGTTTGTTTGACGATGGTAGCTTGTTGGTAGAACTCCAAGTTGAACCGAGGTGGATTGAACAGATTAAGGGTAAAAAGTTGAAGGATGAGTCATTGGGTCCTCAATTCCAAAAGATAGAGAGTGGGGAACCTTCAGGTTTTGGATTGAATAGTGAATGGGTACTTTGTTTCTGTGGGAGAGTCTATGTGCCGAAGGATACTTATTTGAGGCAGTCTATACTACTAGAGGCACATAGTAGTCTTTATGCTATGCATCCTAGTGGGAATAAGATGTACCAAGACCTTCGTGAGTTATATTGGTGGCCATGTCTTAAACGTGAAGTTACTAACTTCGTGGGTAAATGCGTTACTTGTCAACAGGTTAAGGCTAAACACCAGTTACCTTTAGGGTTGCTTCAGCCAGCTAAAATTCTGCTGTAGAAGTGGGAGAGAGTGACTATGGACTTCGTTAGTGGGCTGCCCTTAACGCCTACTAAGAAGGATTCTGTATGGGTTATCATAGATCGATTGACCAAATCTGCCCATGTCATACCTATTCGTATTGATTACTCGCTGCAGAAGCTAGCTAAACTGTATGTGTTTGAGATAGTGCAACTGTATGGAGTACCAGTTTCAATAATATCTGATAGAGATCCTCGCTTCACGTCTCGATTTTTGAAAAAGCTGCATGAAACGCTGGGTACAAGGTTAGACTTCAGTACTGCATTCCATTCTCAAACAGTTGGTCAGTCAGAGAGGGTGATTCAGATATTGGAGGACATGTTAAGGGGTTGTATGATTGAGTTCCAAGGCAATTGGGAGGATTACTTGCCGTTAGCAGAGTTTGCGTATAACAATAGCTACCATTCTAGCATACAGATGGCACCTTACAAGGCACTATATGGTCATAGGTGTCGTACTCCTTTGTGTTGGACTGAGTTGGGCGAGCGGCGTATTCTGGGCCCTAAATTGATTTCTGATACCGAGGATGAATTTAGATTGATTTGGGACCGGCTAAAGGCGGCATCTGACAGACATAAGTCATATGCGGATCTGAAGTGTAAGGAGATTGAGTATTCAGTTGGGGACTCAACATTTCTCAAGATCTCACCCTGAAAGAAGATACTAAGGTTTGGACAGAAGGGCAAGCTAAGCCCTAGGTTCATTGGGCCCTATCGCATATTGAAACGGGTGGGACCAATTGCATATCAGATTGAGTTGCCTCCAGAGTTGGACCAGATTCACGATGTGTTCCACGTCTTTGTGTTGAGATGCTATCGCTCTGGTCCCACGCATGTCATCTCAATTGCGGGGATTGAGGTTAGACCAGATTTGACTTTTGAGGAGGAACCAGTTCAGATTCTAGAGCGTGATGTAAAAGTGTTAAGGTAGAAGTCTATCCCACTGGTTAAGCTACTTTGGCGTAATCACAGCTCAGAGGAAGCCACGTGGGAACCCGATGAGGCGATGCGGCAACAATACCCTCATCTGTTTTGACCAGGTAAATTTTGAGGCTGAAATTTTCTTTAGGGGGTAGAGTTGTAAGACCCCAAAATCTAAGTATTTATGTTTGTATGTTATGTTGCATAAATTCATTGTTGCTTTAGTGGTTGAGTGTCTTGACAAGTGTTGGAGAAGTCCTGGGTTCAAGCTTTGACTTGTACAAAACTTTATTTTTACTTGAATAAACCTTGTCTCTAGTCAGTAGGCTTCTTAAATAAATATGGTTAAAACATGACATAAAAAGCCTGCTGGTCCAGGGGATAGTGGCGTGTTACTACTACTAAGGGTCTTGAGTTCGAGTCCCGTTGTGCTCAAGGAATGTTTTATTTTGCTTCTCTTGTCGTGTGAGAAGTAGAAGTTGACTGAAATACTGCTAGTTAAGGAGAGTTTTGAATTTGGTGGTTGAGGATGTAACACCCCGAACCCGAGACCGTCGCCGGAGTCGAACACGAGGTGTTAACAGACTTCAAACCACTTATTGAGAATTTCCCAGACAAGCTGCCAATCTGTGTACTAGTCGCTTCAAAAATCATAACTTGAGTTTTACAACTCGAAAATCAGTTTTGTAATTTTTCTCTGAAACTAGACTCACATGTTCATCTACAGGTTTTTTTCTAGAATTTTTGGTCAAGCCAATTAGTACATTTTATTAGTTAAAGTCTCCCATGTTACGAGGGTCGACTACACTGACCTTCGTGCGTTACAACACAAATAACTCCCTGTGCAGGGCTTCAATACTGATGCCGTTTGTTTATATAGAAACTAGACTCAAAGAGAAATTTATACATGTATGGTATGACTCCTAATTATCTCTGGTTAATTTATAATGAATTTTCAAAGTCGTAACAGGGAATCCAGAAACCGTTCTGGCCCTGTTTCACGAAAACCAAAATATCTTTTAACATACAACTCATATGACCGTTTCGTTTCTTCCATATGAAAACGGATTCATCAAGGTTCATTTACATAATTTATTAACTATTTAATTCCATTCCTAATATTTTTAGTGATTTTTCACATCCACGTCACTGTTGCTGCCAGCATCTATTTCTAGGGTAGACTTTCTCTAACACATAGTTTCTAGGATTCAACCACCCCTTTTTCATATATAGTCCAAAATATAATCATGATGACCCATTCTAATGGCTGGTCATTGCCAAACATTTCCGTGCTTCTTAATGAGCATATACATACCAAATGATTATAACATTCTGCTCAAAACATTTATACGCCATTTTCGCATGGCTATTCAAAATTTTACATACCAAGTTCAAACAAAACATAATAGCCTATACATGCCGTAATGTACTCCAAGACCAACTACGAAGAAAATACCAAAAGTTGTTAGCGGTGTGATGACTTCATGAAGGTCCCGAATACGCAAAAAGTCGAGTCCAAGAAACCTAAAATAGGTGACAAGCAAACACCGAATGAGTATATAACTCGAAGAAGTCATAAGCAATGCACTAACAACCATTAATAACATTATCGCAAGAGGAAACAAAATCGAACGAGGCTAATTACTCCATTCAAACCGAACTATACCATAGTTCCTTAGACCTTCGATTCAATCATACATCTACATGACCTTTCACTCATTCCGCGATAATTCTTATGTACGTGACTTCAATTTACATTGTCACATAGGTTCAAACTTACCAAGCTCAACTCCAAATATAAACATAGCGCCTATTAGCCATGAACTCAAGGTACTTACCCGACCACCGTCCGTGGTCAACTCAATAATGTTGCACACTCAGTGTCAATAGTGATTCAAAAGCATATAGTGAGTCTGCACACTCAGTGCTATATAATCAACTCGCACACTTAGTGCTATATGATCAAACTCGCACACTTAGTGCTGTACAAATTTTAAACCCGCACACTTAGTGCCATTCTCATGATCACAAATGTTTATACCCGCACACTTAGTGCCGAAATCAACAACTTAATACTTGTCACCTCTTTTCTTTTCATTCAATACTTTCATCACCACATACATACATGTATATAAATTTATCATTCCTTTCGGCATAATTACATAGACATTATTTCTATTTAAATCAATACAAAATATATGCTTAGTGACCTACCTTGTGTTGGGTAAAACAGTCCAAGTCGGCTACTCGATGACCTTCGTCTTTCCCTTGCTTGATTCTCCTTCTTTAACTCCTTGAGCTTAATCAATAAATCAACTAGTTTAACCATCTTGCTAAACATTCATAATTCAATTACACATGCATATGTATGTTTGTATATTCGCAACCATCCTCACTTATTACCCATTTAGTCAATTATCTAAGCCAAGATAAGGCTTCAATACGGTTGCCTCTAACCGAATACATGCACACCAATCTACTTCATTTGGCCGAATATGCATATCTATGTTGAGGCCAATTTTACACTTAATACCACACAAAAAACAGCATACATTTTACTAACTAACGCATTACATATTGTAGCTCAATACACATCTCTCATTTACTACATAACCAAAACATCATCACAAGCAAATATACACCTTGAAATAGTATATATGTCATACCAATTCATCATGTGCAAACACATATTCATGTAGGTGCAAGGGCCGAATCTCAAGTTGTTTATATCCAAATATAAACACATATCCAAAGCTCAAATCTTACCTACCATGCAACATACATGAATCATACTTATGGATATACCATGACCGAATACATCACAACACCATAATTTTGGTCATGATTAAGCAAAGAACTTAATGTCTTACTCAAAAATACTAAAAAGAAAGTCCAAGAACCATCAATCCCCTATCACATATACCATTAACAAGCTTCATATTTAACATGCAATGGCATTAACACAAAATCCACCTTGGCCAAATACCATCCCCATGATATAACAAAGATTTGAGCCATGGGCTAATAAGAACATCAAGCTAGTAACTAAAAACATGCATGAATCTCATGGCACAACCTCAAACATACCTTAATCTTGATGCAAGTATAGCCAAACCCCTTCCCAATCCTCTTCCAAACCAAACATGAAGCAAAAATTCCCTCTTCTTCCTTAGGATTTTCGGTCAAGAGAGAATGAAAGGATGATCAATTTTTTTTCTTTTCTTTTCTTCAATACACGGCAATAGGGGGGTTCACTCACACACATTTTTTTTTCATTCTTTATTACCCATGCTTATTTGTTTATTTCTTTTCTCCTAATGCACCAACAAAACATGTCTATGACATGTTTTGCCCATCCCTCATTGTCATGGCCGGCCACCTCTTATAAAAAGAGGGATATTTGACATGCAAGGCCATTGTTTTGCATGCATGCTTTAATCAGTCATTACACATTCCCCCATCATACTTCCAAAGTTTTCTACTAGGTCCTTTCTAGTGAAATTCACATTTATAACTCTAAATCAAAACATCAAAAATGTCACACATGAGTTAACACATATTATAGGCAATAAAATAAATATTAAATTATTTTTATGCCTCGGTTCTGTGGTCCCGAAACCACATTCCGACTAGGGTCGTTTTAAGGCTGTCACAACTCTCCCCCTCTTTAGAAATTTTCGTCCCCGAAAATCTACCGGCAAATAAGTTTGGGTATTGCTTTTTCATAGAGTTCTCGGGTTCCCAAGTAGCTTCTTCCATCCCGTGTTTGAGCCATAACACTTTCACTAATGGAACTCTTTTGTTTCGCAACTCTTTCACTTCACGAGCTAGGATACGAATCGGTTCTTCTTCATAACTCATATCGGGTTGAATTCCAACCTCTGATGGATTAATTATGTGCGATGGATCAGATCTATAACGTCAAAGCATCGAAACATGAAAGGCGTCGTGAATCTTTTCAAGTTCAGGAGGCAAAATCAATCGATATGCAACTGGACCGACTCGTTCAGATACTTCATATGGCCTGATGAACCTCGGACTCAATTTGCCTTTACGGTCAAATCTGAGTATCTTCTTCCAAGGCGAAACTTTAAGAAACACTTTATCTCCCACCTGATACTCAATGTCTTTTCATTTCAGATCCGCGTACGACTTCTGACGATCGGAGGCTATCTTCAGACTTTCACGGATTACTTTTACTTTCATTCAAATCTTTAATCAAATCCACTCAAAATTTTGCTTTCACCGAGCTCGGTCCAAAACAATGGTGTACGGCATTTACGCCTCGCACAAAGCCTCGTAAGGTGCCATCTTAATACTTGATTGAAAACTATTGTTGTGGCGAATTCAATCAAAGGTAAATATCGTTCCTATGAACCATCGAACTCGAGGATGCAACATCTCAACATATCCTCAAGCATCCAATTATTCGCCGGATTGACCATCGGTTTGGGGGTGAAAGGCGGTCTTGAAATGCAACTTGGTACCCAAAGCTTCTTGCAATTTCTTCCAAAATCGCGAGGTGAACCTCGGATCTCTATCCGACACAATGTAAATCGGTACCCGTGTAATCTCACAACTGAGAAACGTACAATTCAGCCAATTTATCTAATGAAAATCCGTACACACAGGATAAAGTGAGCCGACTTAGTCATCTATCAACAACAACCCAAATCGCATCCTTCTTACTAGTGACAATGGCGGCCGGACACAAAGTCCATTGTGACTCGATCCCATTTCCACTCGGGTATGATGATCGGTTGAAGTAACCTCAAGGCACTTGATGTTCCGCTTTCACTTGTTGACATATTAAACATCTCAAACAAAGTCGGAGATGTCTCGTTTCATACCATGCCACCAAAACCGACATTTCAAATCGTTGTACATCTTCGTACTCCCGGGTGAATTGACATTCGGCTACAATGAGCTTCGCTCGTAATCATCGAAATGAGTTCTGAATTTCTTGGAACACATAAACGATTTCAACCTCAAACAATCGTCATCATCAATTTGAAACTCCGATTCCTTGTTCGAACACACTCACCCGCTTTTGCAACCAACTCATCGTCAACTTTCTCGAGCTTCGCGAATTTGATGAGTCAATAACGGTTTGGCCTTTAATTCACTATTAACACATTGTCGGGTAGGATAGACAAGTGTACATTCATTGCTCGTAAAACAAAGGTGATTTCGGCTTAAGGCGTCCGCAACCACATTAGCCTTTCCCGGGTGATAATTAATGACAAGCTCATAATCGTTCAACAACTCAAGCCAACGCCTTTGTCGCAGATTCAAGTCTCGCTGAGTCATCAAATATTTGAGACTTTTGTGATCTGAAAATATATGGCACTTCTCACCAAACAAATAATGTCGCCATATTTTCAAGGCAAATACGATGGCGGCTAGTTCGAGATCATGGGTCGGATAATTTCTCTCGTGTGGCTTCAATTGTCTCGACGCATAGGCCACAACTCGACCTTCTTGCATCAATACGCAACCCAACCCAAGTAGGGATGCGCCACTATAAATGACAAACTCTTTGCACGATTCGGGTTGCACTAAAATTGGAGCTTCAACAAATAAGTTTTCGCTTGATCGAAACTTTTCGACATTTCTCCGTCCATTCGAACTTAACATCCTTTTGAAGTAGCCGTCATTGGTGTGGCTATTATCGAGAAACCTTTACAAATCGTCGGTAATAACCGGCGAGCCCCGTAAAGTCGAACTTCGGTAATATTTCTTGGAGGCTTCCAGTTAAGTATGGCTGAAATTTTGCTCGGATCAACTCGAATGCCCGATACAGATACTACATGACCCAAAAAGCTAACTTCTCGTAACCAAAACTCATATTTACTGAACTTGGCATATAACTGCTTATCCCGTAAAATTTGTAACACTAATCTCAGGTGTTCAGCATGTTCGGTCTCATCTCTTGAATAGACCAAGATGTCATCAAATATGGTCTGAAGATCCGATTCAAATATGGTCTGAAGATCCGATTCATCAAATCCATAAATACCGCAGGGGCATTAGTGAGCCCAAACAGCATCACTAAGAACTCGTAGTGACCATATCTCGCTCAAGGCGCTTTGGGTATGTTGAATCTCGAATTAGAATCGATAATAGCCCGATCTCAAATCTATTTTGAGAACACCGAGGTTCTTCAGTTGATCGAACAAATCATTGATACGCGATAACTAATATTTGTTCTTTATTGTCACTTTATTGTCGACGAGTCGATGCACAACCTCATGGTTCCGTCCTTCTTTTCACAAACAACACCGGTGCACCCCAAGGTGAAAAACTCAAGCGAGCAAAACCTCTATCCACCAACTCTTGCAACGAGCTTTCAACTCCTTTAATTCCGTTGGTGCCATACGATACGGAGCTATCAAAATTGGCGTAGTCCTGTACAAGCTCAATACCAAACTCTACTTCCCGAACAGTGGTAAACCCGTAATTCTTCAGAAAACATCCGGTATTCACAAACCACCGCACCGATTCGGTTTCTTTTCCAATTCCTTATCATCAAGTACATACGCAAGGTATGCTTCGCACCCTTTCTTACATGTTTCGGGCCAACATTGTTGATATTACAACCGGCAACCCTTTAAGTCAGAGACTCAACTCGGATTATCTCGTTATTCACAAGACCTCAAATCAATAGTCTTGCTTTTGCAATTCACAACCGCATCATGCACGGTCAACCAATCCAAACCAAGAATAACATCAAATTCATCAAACGGCAAAAGCATCAGGTCCGCCGGAAAGCAGGACCCTCGGATTACTAGGGGACATTTCTTGCACACTTTGTCGACAAGCACGTAACTACCCAAGGGATTTGACACCCAAATTACGAACTCAGTAGACTCAATAGGTAAAGTCTTACTGGATGCTAAGGTTTCGCATATATAAGAATGAGTAGAACCAAGGTCAATCAAAGCAATCACATTAGTATCAAAGAGAGTGAAAGTACCAGTGATAACATCAGGGGAGGATGCTTCCTCTCGTGCACGGATGGCATATGCCCTAGCAGGAGTACGGGTCTCAGATCGAACAGCCGTATCAGTGGCCCCTCTCTGACTACCACCCCTAACTCCTGAAATTCTTGGTGGTCTACCTCTAGTCATCATTCCACTAGGTCTTGCACCTTGCATCCTATTCTTCTCATCAAGCTCCATGCAATCTCTAATGAAGTGGTCCTTCAACCGCATCCGTAATAAGCCCTATTGGTAGACTTACCCCAACATTCACCTATGTGTCTTCTCCCACATTGGGGGCATTCAGTTTCTCTTGACGGTTATTGCCCACACTAGCTACCAAGTAGCTCGAGTCCGTCAATGGTCGTGCTCTAATGGAAATTCCCGCATGTCCTCGATTTATTGGTGTCCTCCTTGAACTTCTTTACAGCCGAGAACGGAGCTTTACCCACGATCTTTTGCGATAGTCTCTAGCTTCAAATTCAGCCTTCTTCTTCTCCTTTCCAAGTTCCTCCGCTTTGCGTGTTCGCTCAACTAGTGTTACGAATTCTTTTATCTCCAAAATACCCACTATTAGCTTTAGATCTTCATTCAATCCTTCTTCAAACCTCTTGCACATAGCAACCTCATCAGCCACACACTCTCGGGCATACCGATCGAGTCTTACTTAACTCATGGTCGATTCAGATCTCACATACGGCCTTGCTTGAGTTCCAAGAATTCCTTACGCTTTTGATCGATGAACCGTTGATTAATATATTTCTTTGAAACTCCGCTTGAAAGAAATCCCAAGTAACTCGTTCGCTTGGAACTATGGAAATCAAGGTCCTCCACCAATAGTAGGTCGAGTCTCGCAACAAGAATATAGCACACTTTAGACATTCATCGGGTGTGCATGATAGTTCATCAAACACCAATGGTGTTATCAAGCCGTAACTTCGGCCCTTTCGGCATCATCAAGAATTATGGCCTGAACTCTTCAGCCCCGCTTCCTAATCAAGTCTACAGTGGCTTACTCACCTCACGTGGTCGATGAATCGATGGCATTACGGGCTCTTGGGGTGGATTATTCAAATTCGGAATTGTTAGACAATAGGATTGGTTCGCATATTATGCGACCCACTCATTCATCATGGTAAAGAAGGCTTGTCTAGCCCCTCACCCCGATTATTCGCAGATGACCGAGGTTCAACAGCGGCGTCTCTTGTGCAGAGCAGCCGCTACACTTTCAACGCCATCCGCCAAGGTTCTCTCTACACCGGATCCATTTACTAATCAAAACAATAATTTTAACCGTCAAGTCATCACACATTTAAACATTAACATTAAGGCATGTATAGCTAGACTCATACGTGCTATGGTAGTCCTAGAACCGACTAAACCATAGCTCTGATACCAATAAAATTGTAACACCCCGAACCCGAGACCATCGCCGGAGTCGAACACGAGGTGTTAACAGACTTCAAACCACTTATTGAGAATTTCCCAGACAAGCTGCCAATCTGTGTACTAGTCGCTTCAAAAATCATAACTTGAGTTTTACAACTCGAAATTCAGTTTCGTAATTTTTCCCTGAAACTATACTCACATGTCGATCTACAGGTTTTTTTCTAGAATTTTTGGTCAAGCCAATTAATACAGTTTATTAGTTAAAGTCTCCCATGTTATGGGGGTCGACTACACTGACCTTCGTGCGTTACAACTCGAATAACTCCCTGTGCAGGGCCTCAATACTGATGCCGTTTGTTTATATAGAAACTAGACTCAAAGAGGAATTTATAAATATATGGTATGACTCTTAATTATCTTTGGTTAATTTATAATGAATTTTCAAATTCGGAACAGGGAATCCAGAAACCGTTCTGGCCCTGTTTCACGAAAACCAAAATATCTTTTAACATACAACTCATATGACCGTTTTGTTTCTTCCATATGAAAATGGATTCATCAAGGTTCATTTACATAATTTATTCACTATTTAATTCCATTCCTACTATTTTTAGCGATTTTTCACATCCACGTCACATCGTTGTCGCCAAAGATCTATTTCTAGGGTAGACTTTCTCTAACACATAGTTTCTATGATTCAACCACCCTTTTTCATATATAGTCCAAAATATAATCATGATGACCCATTCTAATGGCTGGTCATTGCCAAACATTTCCGTGCTTCTTAATGAGCATATACATACCAAATGATTATAACATTATGCTCAAAACATTTATACGCCATTTTCGCATGGCTATTCAAAATTTTACATACCAAGTTCAAACAAAACATAATAGCCTATACATGCCGTAATGTACTCCAAGACCAACTACGAAGAAAATACCAAAAGTTGTTAGCCGGTGTGATGACTTCGATGACGGTCCCGAATACGCAAAAAGTCGAGTCCAAGAAACCTAAAATAGGTGACAAGCAAACACCGAATGAGTATATAACTCAGTAAGTCATAAGCAATGCACTAACAACCATTAATAACATTATCGCAAGAGGAAACAAAATCGAACGAGGCTAATTACTCCATTCAAACCGAACTATACCATAGTTCCTTAGACCTTTCGATTCAATCATACATCTACATGACCTTTCACTCATTCCGCGATAATTCTTATGTACGTGACTTCAATTTACATTGTCACATAGGTTCAAACTTACCAAGCTCAACTCCAAATATAAACATACCGCCTATTAGCAATGAACTCAAGGTACTTACCCGACCCACTGTCCGTGGTCAACTCAATAATGTCGCACACTCAATGTCAATAGTGATTCAAAAGCATATAGTGAGTCCGCACACTCAGTGCTATATAATCAACTCGCACACTTAGTGCTATATGATCAAACTCGCACACTTAGTGCTGTACAAATTTTAAACCCGCACACTTAGTGCCATTCTCATGATCACAAATGTTTATACCCGCACACTTAGTGCCGAAATCAACAACTCAATACTTCTCACCTCTTTTATTTTCATTCAATACTTTCATCACCACATACATACATGTATATAAATTTATCATTCCTTTCGGCATAATTACATAGACATCATGTCTATTTAAATCAATACAAAATATATGCTTAGTGACCTACCTTGTGTTGGTAAAACAGTCCAAGTCGGCTACTCGATGACCTTCGTCTTTCCCTTGCTTGATTCTCCTTCTTTAACTCCTTGAGCTTAATCAATAAATCAACTAGTTTAACCATCTTGCTAAACATTCATAATTCAATTACACATGCATATGTATGTTTGTATATTCGGCAACCATCCTCATTTATTACCCATTTAGTCAATTATCTAAGCCAAGATAAGGCTTCAATACGGTTGCCTCTAACCGAATACATGCACACCAATCTACTTCATTTGGCCGAATATGCATGTCTATGTTGAGGCCAATTTACACTTAATACCACACAAAAAAACAGCATACATTTTACTAACTAACGATTACATATTGTAGCTTAATACACATCTCTCATTTACTACATAACCAAACATCATCACAAGCAAATATACACCTTGAAATAGTATATATGTCATACCAATTCATCATGTGCAAACACATATTCATGTAGGTGCAAGGGTCAATCTCAAGTTGTTTATATCCAAATATAAACACATATCCAAAGCTCAAATCTTACCTACCATGCAACATGCATGAATCATACTTATGGATATACCATGACCGAATACATCACAACACCATAATTTTGGTCATGATTAAGCAAAGAACTTAATGTCTTACTCAAAAATACTAAAAAGAAAGTCCAAGAGCCATCAATCCCCCATCACATATACCATTAACAAGCTTCATATTTAACATGCAATGGCATTAACACAAAATCCACCTTGGCCAAATACCATCCCCATGATATAACAAAGATTTGAACCATGGGCTAATAAGAACATCAAGCTAGTAACTAAAAACATGCATGAATCTCATGGAACAACCTCAAACATACCTTAATCTTGATGCAAGTATAGCCAAACCCCTTCCTAATCCTCTTCCAAACCAAACATGAAGCAAAAATTCCTCTTCTTCCTTAGGATTTTCTCACAAGAGAGAATGAAAGGATGATCAATTTTTTTCTTTTCTTTTCTTCAATACACGGCAATAGGGGTTCACTCACACACATTTTTTTTTCATTCTTTATTACCCATGCTTATTTGTTTATTTCTTTTCTCCCTATCGCACCAACAAAACATGTCTATGACATGTTTTGCCCATCCCTCATTGTCATGGCCGCCACCTCTTAAAAAAGAGGATATTTGACATGCAAGGCCATTGTTTTGCATGCATGCTTTAATTAGTCATTACACATTCCCCATCATACTTCCAAAGTTTTCTACTAGGTCCTTTCTAGTGAAATTCACATTTATAACTCTAAATCAAAACATCAAAAATGTCACACATGAGTTAACACATATTATAGGCAATAAAATAAATATTAAATTATTTTTATGCCTCGATTTTGTGGTCCCGAAACCACATTCCGACTAGGGTCGTTTTAAGGCTGTCACAGAGGAGGTAATGGTGGAGTGATATTAGGAGGATTTTGTGGGTTTGAAAGTGGAGGAGTTGTAGCCAAATAGTTGCTTTGACCACTCAAGAATTTGGATTTGAGTTGGTAATTGGTCACTTTATTTTGGGTTTTTGCCAAATTGTGGTTCTTCTCACACTTTGTTTTTGAAGCCGAATATTGCTATTGTTCTTTTCAGGTATCTTTCGGTTCTAGTGTGTTTCGATTCTTCCTTCTCCCCTCTTCACTTTGTTGTCTAGGACGATTACCTTCCTGCTTTTGTTTTCAGTTTTGGCAAGTGCTCTTTGACTCCTTTTTGTCTCTTTTTCCCCCCAATCAATTCTCCTTAGGCCGAATATACCATCTCCCCCTTTTTTGACTCTCGTGGTTATCAGAGTTCATTTCTATCCATCTTGCTATTATGACCGAATACCCCTTACTTCTCCTCTCTTTTCTCCCTCCAAATTATTTCTCTTTCTGTCTCTTCCTATTTGGTAGCCAGGTTGAATACTCCATCCCTTTCGTTGCGGTTTGGTTTTTGTTCTCTGACAAATCGGTAAGTACTCTCGCATTGTTTAAAGCTAAATACTCCTTTCTCTTCTTGCCGATTCTTATCTTCCTTCTCATCGGTGTGGTTTATCTTCAATTTCTAGAACTCCTCGAGGAGTGAAGGAGTTTGCAAGTAAATACTGAAGCAGTCGAAACCTTTCCCTCATCACTCGATCAAAGGTAACTCTGTTTGCGATTATTGTGTTCAACTGAAGCATGACTTGTATATAAGGGTGTTGGTCGATTGCCCTATTTTCCCCTATCTCTAGTTTTTTGTTTCCAATAAGCCAATATATTGATTCAAGTCATGTGTTGTGTGACCATAGTTAATAGATTTCGTTGTTAATGTAACTATTCAATAAGGAAGGTGAATCAGCCTTTGTCAACGGTTTAAACAGGGCTAAACCACACTCTTTCAATCATGGCAAGTATCAAATGTTATTTTGAGTTAAGTGATAGAAAAGGGTGATTAACCCTATTATGAAGTGACTAACGTAATACCTTGATTGAATGTATGTTTGGTACCAGTGGGCTATTCGCAAGTTTTCGTAAACAGGTGTGTAACCACACTGCTATATTCATCTGTCGACAAAAGCCGAAATAGGAGACCGTCGATACTACACGAACATGGGTTCACTTGTGTGGTAGACTGAACTCGTAAATGAGGGCGTAAGATCGTTAAGGCCAACCATCAGCGACTTCATGGTTTAAGGCCGATTTGGGCCATGATGGGTCAAAATGGGCCGTGTGGGCTCCATAGGCTCGTGGGCCCAACACGGCTAAACCACACGGATATGTGGAGATTATTGGGCCAGACTACATAAACCACATGGCCAAGGCTATTTTTAGGCTTGTAGGCCATGCGAGCGTGTGGGCCCACATGGGCCGTATTATGGGCTTTGGGCCTATTTTCACTGTTTGATTGCTAAAGTTGCACGGGTCACCTGAGATTACTGTGGACCTACTATTGGGTCGGTAAGAATACCTAGACCTCAATTTGATGAAATGATTGTTATACCCCTATGAGGTTAAATGACTAATATACCCCTATGAGATGTATGATTGTAATCGAACGTGACATTTTTGCATACACATATGATATTATGACATGACATATTGCATGGGGACGGTTTTATTATATTTAGAGAAAGTGTATTGTAATAGCAACTTTGTTGTAAACATTGTTTAGTGTCGCAACTGGTGCTATATTTTGGAGTGTAGGGATAGGTGGGTTGATTTTATCCCCACATGGAATGTTGGGCTAGGCGGAGTGGAGTGTAGAGGATGGATGGGTAGGATTTCTGATTGCATTTCTATTACTGTTACTGAAATGGGCTAAGGCCCACACTGATAGTGATACTGTAATGGGCTAAAGCCCTAGCTGAGATTGCACTGCTACTCAAACGGGCTTAGGCCCAGACTGTATTTGCCTATTGTATAACTGACTGTATGTTTTATAAGGGATTACACACTGAGTTTTCATAAACTCACCCTTTTTCTTTTCTGCGCAGGTAATCCTTCGACGGATCGTGCTGGGGGGGACTCGATGGTGGCCACACAATAGCATTTGCTCTCATTTTTAACTTTTAATTTATAAGTATTTAATTTGGGTGTTTGTTTTGTAATAAGGCCTCTCTAAGTTTTATTTTAATTTGTGTTTGATTTACTTGAATCATATCTACTCGTAGTAGGCCGCAGGTTTTTTTAAAAAAAAATACTTTTCAAACACCACGTTTACGCAACATATGTTAAAGAGCTTCCGCAACAAACACTATTTTAAAAAACGTAATGACAATCTAATAAGTTTAGCATTTTGCTATAACAACTTGAGTTTTAATAATGAGCAAGATATCCTAAACTTACGTTAAGCTCACAAAGAAGTTTTATTATAAAACAAATTTTCAACGAGATTATGTTAGACGAAAAGCACTTCAATGTGACATCGCAGATTCGGCCATAACATCTAGGTCAGGTCTGGGGTGTTACAGTACAACAGGATTTGTTATTAAATATTCAGTAAACTACTCATTCATCATTTGAAAGAAGGCTTCTTTCGCCTCATCACCTCGGCCCCCAGATATGGGCCTTCTACTACTAGTAGATACAACTCTTTGAATCAAGTCGAGCATTGCTATCGCTTCATGATTCAGCTCTAGCTCAGTTGGACGACATTACTATAAGAAAAACACATTTAAAATGGTCAGGAGATATCACACTATCACAAAGTATATATAATGCCATGTATAGCAAATCTCGTTCTTACTACATTAGTCTGAGAATCAACTAAATTGTAGCTAACGAATGTAACACCCCTAACCCATATCCATCACCAGAACAGGGTTATAGAGTATTACCAGAGTTTACAGAACTAATACAATTAATTCATGTCATTTAATATTATTTCTGAAAAAAATAGTAATTCAATCATATTATCCATTAAATCGACCATCGAGGTAAAATATATACATTAGAAAAAAGTCAGGACTAAATTAGAACTCAGAGAATTTTTCACAAAATTCCAAAACTTTTCTTAAATACAGGGGTCACACGCCCATACGGGTAGGCTGTGTGGCTAACACGGTTACATGACACACCTATGTTCTAGCCAGTATGGGCATTCCATATAAGGCACACAGCCATGTTCCAGCATGTGTTCATACTCGTGTAACTCTCTAAATTTGGTCACATGGTCAGTCACACGCCCGTATGCTAGGTCGTATGGACAATTTAATTTTCAAAAATTAGGTACAGGATTCATACGGCCAAGACACACAGCAGTATGTGGGGCCGTGTGTTTCACACGACTGAGACACATGCCTGTATCTCTGCCCATGTGACTACATTTGACCATTTTGTTTCTAAATTTTTAAGATGCTAGGGACACACGGCCACACCACACGTTCGTACACATGGCCGTGTGTCACACACGACCAAACCACACGTCCGTGCACATAGTCGTGTGTCACACACGGTTGAGACACATGCTCGTGTGTCTACCCGTGTGGATAAAATAAGACCATTTCCATGCTTATTTCACACCCAAATTTTTCCTTGTACCTACATTAACATTTTAACACATTTCCAGACCAATTCAAGTCATTAAAATCAAGCCAAATACATGTATTGTTTATAACATATTAGCACATATGTTCAACTGATTAAACTTACCAAATTTTTACTTATGTTTATATGCAAATTTTATCAATTATACTAATTCAACTCCATTCATCAAATGATTTATATAGCATTCTCCATAAAACCATTTTTCCACAAATACCAAACATGATAAGGCCTTATATAATTACATCAAAGTATGCTTAACACTAGCCATTCCAATGGATAGTTACAACCAAAATATTTTATCATTTAATCTATTTAACCTATACATTCCATTATTGTAATAACCCGATTTTAGCTAAACCGGATTAGTGGTTTTGGAACTACAAATGTAACATCTTGAATTAGGGTCTAGTCAGAACAATGGTTTTGAAACCATAAATTCAAAGTATAAATAATTATTTTATGATTATTTGGTGATCCATGATATGATTGCATATTTGTCTAAAACTTTCATGAAGAAATTTTATGCCTAAGATGTCCAATTTGACTTTAGGGACTAAATTCAATAAGTTATAAAACTTGTGTTCTAGAAGCTTCAAGCTTTTAATTGCATTGGATTATTAATTAGAGGTCCTTAAATAGAAATTTGACCAGTTTCTAAAATTTTGGACAAAAATGGGCATGAATAGGAAAATTTTGAAAGAATAAGGGCATTTTGGTCATTTGGTTAATAAAAGCATAAAAAGGGAAAAATCAAGAAAAAATGATGTTCAGCTTCTCTATGGGTGCCGAAATTTGGGGAGTCTCCATAGCTAGGGTTTTCAACATTTCAAGCTTGATTGTAAGTGCTCCCTATGCATGTTTTTAATGTTCTTTAAATTTTTAAAGTTGTCATCAACCGGTCTAGCTATTTCTACCATTATTTTGAGCTAGGGTTCATATTCAAAAACTTACCCATGTGTGACATGCATGTATTGGTGTTTAATGGAGGAATATGAATGTTTGATGTGTGATAAACATCTTTTACTAAGTGACTTTTAGTGAAAACACCTAAAAATGACTTGTTTGTAAAAGATGAAGAAATGGGCAGTATAAATGTGGTTTAATGAGAAATATGGGATGATATGAGTTAGAATATGAATCGACTAGGCTTGGGTAACAAAGAAAATGCATGCATTTCATTTTACGAGCCTAAAGACTAAAGTGTAAATAAGTGAAAAGTTAGGGTAAAAAGGTAATTTTAACAAAGTATGTGTTATGGATCGATATGAGCAATGTGTGTATTGAACAAGTTAAATTTGGCATTATAGATCAAGAAAAAAGTGATTCAGGTCTTGATCGAGGGAAAAACAATGTTTACGAGGATTAAGCTCGTTTCTATCATTTTGTACCGAGGTAAGTTCATGTGCAAATAATGCAACATACACCATACTTTAAATGCTTTAATATTTCATGTATGATAAGTACATACATATTTAATGTGATGTTGTATCATGTGTTTTTTGCCTAAATTTTATCATGAATTATGCTTTGATTACTCCATGAATATGTGATTGGTGATATGAGTATTGAAATCGACGTTACGAGCAAGTTTGACAGAAATGTGGTATCGAAGAATCCCATTTGAACCTTAGGAATAGTTTAGGATACAAATGACATGTCACTAGAAACTATGTGATCTGAGCTCATGAGTTGTGGTCTGATTTCATGATATATGTGACACATGTTTTGGCTTTTCGGGTACTGGTCTTATATGTTCTACCAGTGGCGGGGTAGTTCGGCATGTGTTGAGGATACCTGACAGCTTGTGTGAGCAGCTCGTGTAGCTACATCCAGACTGATAGCTTGTGTGAGCAAACCCATGAGTAGCTCGAAAATGAGCAACATGTGATATGTGATATAAGGTAGTGTTGGCTACGTATGCGGCACTTAGGTGTGAGATTCCGTTGTATCCGATGGTATTCCAAGTGTTCAATGGGTAGTTCTAAGAGAAGTTAATGGGTAATCTTGATGAATACGTCAAAGACAAGAAATTATATTATTATGTGCAAGTCGGCATAGGTATGTACATCGAACTCATGAGAATGACATGAGATATGATGGTCTTGTGGTTAGAATATGTATATGTATATGAAGAATAAGTTTAAGAGATTGATAAAATGTAATATTATGTTCATTATGTTAAATGTAAGATTAATGCTTATTTCAGTTTCATTTTATTTGCATCTGAACTTACTAAGCTTTAATGCTTACCCCCTTTCCTTTCTATCTCTTATAGTGTCACCAAGCTAGCTCGGTCTCATCATTTTGAGTATGGCATGTATAGGGACTTGGTCTTTTTGTTATGTCTCATATTGATTAGCCAAATGTGTTGGCTCATGAAGGTATTATGATTATTTTGTATATGGCCATGAGAGGTGGTTTATATTGGTTATTTGGTTTGTAACCCTAATTATTTGTGCATGCATAAAAATGTGTTATGTTTGATGTGGTTGCTTGGTGGATGTGTGGTGAAGTGTGATTTTCATGTTATATGTATGTGTTTTATGAGCTTCATGATTGTTTATGTTAATGAGTGTGATGGATAGCATTTTTGATTAATGTATGAAATATGATCAATGGGTATGACAATAATTGAGGTATAATGATGAATAGACATGAAATTGGTGTGGAATGCCATATGAAAGCCTAATGGTTTAAGTATGTGATATTTTGACACTACCAAGTCATAAATTAACCATGTATGTAAATGCTTGAGTAACCAAATGTGCCATGATGTATGCCATGAAGTGAGTCTAAGTGTGTGAGTGCTTATGGGTGGCAAATGGCTTGGAAAATAGCCTAGAAATTTTCCACATGGTTAGACACACGGGTATGTGTCTTGGCCGTGTGTGACACACGGTCTGCCCCATAGGCGTGTGATCCGGCCGTGTGTCCCCTGCACCCTAATTATGCAAAGCAGAATGCTCAGTAGTAAACACACAGGCAGAGAAACGATCGTGTGTCTCAGCTGTGTGAAGGACACGACCTTAAGACATGGGCGTGTGCCCAGGTTGTGTGAAGTCTGCACTTAATTTTTAGAATATAATTCGCCACACGGCCTAAGCACATAGGCGTGTGACTTGGCCGTGTGACCTTTTTTTGTAGATGATGTCATAGTCAGAAAGTTACATGGCCTGAGGACATGGGCGTGTCCCAAACCACATGGGCGTGTGTGACCACACGGCCTACCCATTTGGGCGCAGGATTTTCCAAAACAAGGAAATTATCTAAGTCTCCCTATTATTATTATTATTTTTAAAGTTCCCAATTTAGTCCCGAACCTCTTCCAAAGTATGTTTTGGGCCTCAGAGGCCCATATAAGGGATGTTATGCTTGTAAATGAAAATTTTAAATTTGGACGAAAATTCATGTCTTGGTTTTGTATGTTTGAGTGAGTTTAAGTCCCAGTAATGCCTCGAATCCTATCCCGATGTTGGATGCGGTAAGGGTATTACAACAAACCGAGGTCGAAAAGTTATTTTAATATTATTTTTGGTGTTTATAGCATGTGATTATATATGTGTGAAAATTTCGTGAAATAATTTTATCATTTAATAGTTCAATTTGATGAAAATAATTAAATCGCGTAAAGTGTAAAACTTGTGTGCTATTAGTTAATGTGCCTAATAGCTATGGTTTGTTAAATTAGAAGTACTTAAGTTGTAATTAGACCATTGGGTGTTTAAATGGACATTTTTGGGCTTATAATAAGTGTTATAAGTTATTATTATTAAAGGTTAATATTGTAAATGATATATTAAACATAGTACTAATAAAGCAAAAAATAAAAGATGAGTGTTGTTTATCTCTTTTACCGTGTATAGCAAAGAAGAACACAATTTTAGGGTTGGTGATATTTGGCTACTCCATTTCTCAATTGTAAGTCCATTTTTAATCGATTTTTTTATGATTTTTACGTTTTTGTGATCGTTGCTTGGAGTACTAGCTAGCCCAGGGACTAATTTGCAAAACTGCTTAATGTTTTGAAAGTTGCCATTGATGAATTCATGTGTTTTTGAATGATTAATGATGAATTATGAAAGCTTAGTGATAGATATATATGTCTTGTAAAGTGATTTTTAGTGAAATTGCATAAAAGGCATTAAATTGTGAAAAGATGAAAATGTGTGGTTAAATGTGTGAAATATTGGTAAACATGGGCTATTGTGGAGCCTATAGAAATTTGGCTAGCTTGGGTTTAATTGAAATTGTTGTAAATTGTGTTTTTATGAAGTAAGGACTAAATTGAATAAATGTGAAACTTTAAAGGCTAAAGTGTAAAAATGCCCAAATATGTGTTTATGGATTAAATTGAATGAGTTGGTGATTAAATGGGTTAATTTTGAATATATTGAGATCAAGGAAGGAGGAATTCGGATTTAGATCGGCAAAAATCGAAGGTTATTGAGTAATCAATCCGATTCGTCAATTCCGAGTACGAGGTAAGTTCGTATGTGATAATTTCATTATAAATGTATGTTATATGCTTTGATATTGCATAAACTGTGATTATGAGATTTCAGATAATGATGAATAGTGAAAACGCCTCTACAAATGTATTTGATGATATATACGAAATGTGTGAAAGCTCGGTTGAACCTTAGGTATAGAATTGGATAGTTGTGAAATGTTATAAGTTGATATACCGATTTGGCTTTAGCCATGCATATCAGATGAGTTGGCTTCAGGCCATGATATTGGCACTTCGGGTGTGAATAATACCTAGATTTGGCTACGGGCCATGGTATAGGTTTTTAGAGAGGAGTTACCTTGACTTGGCTACGGGCCATGGTATAGATACTCTGGGATAAGTTACCTTGATTTGGCTATGGGCCATTGTATAGGTACTATAAAACAGATGAAAATAAAACAAAGTAAGCACTTAATGCTTAGTAAGTTCACATAATGGGAATTTAACTTACCATACATTTACATTTAAGGTAAGCATATAAAGATGCATCCAAGCAATTTGGCTAATAGCCTAAAACACACAACTTCATCAAACATGTTAGTCATTATTCCACATAAATTTCGAGTATCAAAGATGAGCTCATCATATAGTAACTTTCATATACATATATTTTCCATATCATACTTCCATATTACATGTACTTTCCATGACATTTCATTTCAAGTTCAATTTAGACATGTCAGAACATTACCTGTGGAATTTTATTTGAAATATCGATGAATACGCTCATGTAGTACACTTGAAGTGTACAAATATGTAAACAATCAACTCATAATCAGGGGTACCTAATTAAGGTACATAATCAGGAAGCACTCTCTCGAGCCTTATATCAAGATGCTCATGTGATCCATGTAATAGAAAGCTTATATGGGTTAAATCAGAAAACTCATAAAAGTTTAAGATCACTACTGATCAGGATGCTTGTAGGAACCAAATAACAGGAAGGTCGAGGGGGCTCATAACAAGATGCTCATAGGAGTTGTGGTGTGTCCGTAACATATGCTAGACCACAACCAATACGGGAAATCCTATATCCATCGAATTTCATTTATTTAAATGGGACTCATTATTTATCGGGCTTTGTCGGATATGTAACCAATTTCATATATTTGGCATTCATACAATTCACATACACAACATTTAATTCAAACATATAAATATACACAATTTAGTTACACGAACTTTGTAACACCCCTAACCCATATCCATCGTCAAAACAGGGTTACAGAGCATTCTAGAATTTACAGAACAAATACAATTAATTCATGTGTTTTACTATTCATATCCGAAACAAATCATAATTCGATAATGTTGTCCCATAATTAGGCCCTCAAGGTCCTATTTATACATTAGAAACAAGTTGGGACTAAATCGGGAACTCAGATAAATTTTTGCAAAATTTCAAAATTTTTCTTAAGTGCAGGGAACACACGCCTGTGTGGTCAGGCCGTGTGACTCACACGGCCAGGTGATACACCCATGTTGTAGCACCCCTTATCCGTATTTAATGCCGGAACAGGATACAAGACATTCCTGGACTCACATTACAAGAAAACATACAATTCCGAGTCATAAATTTTCATCCAAGTTAAAAGCATTTCTATTCAATCATAAAGTCCCTAATGCGAACCTACGAGGCCCAAAACATGCTTTGGAAGTGGTTCAGGACTAAACCGACAACTCGGGAAATTTTTACAAAACTTAGAAACTTTTTTTTGATATGAACAGGGGTCACACGCCCATGTGGTTTGGGACACGCCCGTGTAGGCAGGCCGTGTGGTCACACACGCCCGTGTCCCTAACTCGTGTAACTCTTTGTTTTACAATGCATGAAAAAAATTAGATCACATGGCCAAGTCACACACTCGTATGCTAGGTCGTATGGTTAATTTAATTTTCATGAAATAGGTACAAACTTCAAACGGTCGGGAGACACACTCGTGCCTAAGGTGGTGTCCCTCACACGGCTGAAACACAAGCCCATGTCTCTGCCCGTGTGCTCAATTCTGAGCATTCTGTTTCTAAAAATTAAGGTGCAGGGGACACACGGCCAAAATACATACCCATGGGGTAGACCATGTGTCACACACGGCATAGACACATGCCCATGTGTCTACCTGTGTGGATAAAATAGAGGCTATTTACCACGCCATTTGTCACCCTCATTTACCCCTACACACACACAAGTTCAATGGCACAAATCATGGTATACTTAGGCAACATAAAACATCCATAATCAAGATTAAAACATATCATTTTATTATACACATAACATAATTCGAACATCATATTCTACCAAACCAAATCAAACCAAGCTCACATCCACAAGTACCAACACAAATACTTTTATTATGAATGATTCTCAATAAATTTCATAGCATACCAATGAGCCAATCTCAGCTACTCAACAACAAAACCATTAAGTCACATTCAATCATTCTCCAAGCATTTATAATCCACATCACACAAGAGACAATTGCACATGCATGCATATATAAATATATATATATATATATAAGTTTACAACCAATTCAACCAAAATGAGCCAAGTTACATGGCCAAATACCACATCAGGCCCTTGACAATTACAAGCCAATACATTTGGCCAAATCATAATGACACATATAACAAAATGACCAAGTACCTATACATGCCATACTCTCAAGATGTTTAAAACATCAAGACCCAAAATAACAGTTCGGTAGTGTGATATGATCTCCTACGATCTCCAATCTAAGCTAGCTTGGTGACACTATAAAACATGAAAAAAATGTAGTAAGCTACATACCTTAGTAAGCTCATATGAAAGAAATAAGCTAACCTTACCATACATTAACATGCAAGTAATACATCATAAGGAAATGTAATTTACCATATTCTCATGATCATAATTCATTCCATCACAACTTACCTTGAGTTCATCATTTCATGAATTTAATAAATCATAAGTTTTATGGACATTGTTGTGCCACTTATATGATTTCATACTCATTCTCATCTTTATCATACCCAATGAACCACTAAGAATAATAATGTCGGATACTCAGAAATCTTGCGATAAACTGCGTGATATGAAGCCATTGCTACCTTTATCTCATGTCACATTTATGCTCGCTCTCGAGCCACTAACGGGTCTCTCACACAAACTGTCAGTCGAGACATAGCTACACAAGGTCGCTTTCGGACAAGTCATCAAGTAATCGCAACATATGCCGATATACTCAGCCACCGGTAGGACGTACAAGATCAGCACCCGAATCACATAACATAAAGCCCTAGTGACATGTCACTTGTATCTTAATCTATTCCTAAGGTTCAATTGGGATTTCTCGCTTGCCAAATCATCGTCATATATTTTTGTAAGGTCGATCTCACAATTCATATATAAATTAAAGCAATTAAAAATACAAAGTAAAGCTTATTTAACATATGAACTTACTTCGGTTACAAAAACGACCAAAAGGACCTAATCATCAAATACTTTGTTTTTCTTGATCTATAATACGACATTTAACTTATTTAATCATCACATTATTCAATTCAGCCCCAAAACACATTATGGCAAGATTTACATATTTTCCCCTAAGTTTTCAACATTTAACGATTTAGTTCCTAGGCTTATAAAATGGATTTCATTAAATTTCATCACAACCCAAGTGGTTCCCACGTAACCTCTTCGACCCCATGTCGTTGCCACAATACTTTCACTAGAGCTATGCTTTTGTTTCTCAACTATTTAACCTCTCGAGCTAACACTTTGATCGATTCCTCACCATATGTCATATCGGATCAAATCTGAATCTCTATTGGGGAAATTACATGCGAAGGATCTATCGGTATTACTGCAACATCGACACATGAAATACATTGTGGATCCTCTCTAATTCTGACGGCAAAGCTAGTCGATATGCCACTAGCCCTATTCTTTCAATAATCTCATACGACCCAATGAAATGCGGACTTAACTTGCCCTTGCAACCAAATCTAAGAATTTTCTTCCATAATGATACTTTCAGAAATACTTTATTACCAACCTGAAATTCGATATCCTTCCGTTTCAAATTCGCGTATGAGTTTTGTCGATCCGAAGCTGCTTTCAAGCAATCACGAATTACTTTCACTTTCTCTTTGATTTCTCTGAACAAATCAACCCTATGAATCTGTTCCTCACTAAGCTCGACATGAAGACAAATAAGTTCGACACTTGCGGCCATACAATGCTTCATACGATGCCATCTTTATACTTGATTGATAGCTGTTGTTATAAGAAAAATTGACCAAAAATAGATATTTCTCCCAACTACCTTTGAACTCAAATACACAACAGCTAAGCATATCCTCGAGAATTTGAATCACTCTCTTAGATTGACCGTCGGTTTGTGAATGGAATGCAGTACTAAAATTCAACTTTGTACCCAATGCTTCTTGCAATTTCTTCCAAAATCGCGACATAAACCTCGGATCTCTATCCGAAATAATAGAGGTAGGCACCTGTGCAATCTAAAAATCTCAAAGAATGTACAACTCACTAGTTTATCAAGTGAATAATCGATTCGTACTGAATAAAATGTGCCGATTTCATCAATCTATCAACAACGACCCATGCAACATCTTTCTTTTTTGGATTCAGAGGTAATCCTGATACGAAATCTATCGTAACTCTATCCCATTTCCACTTCGGTATAATCATAGGCTGAAGTAAACTCGAAGGCACTTGATGTTCGGCTTTCACTTGTTGACAAATCAAACACCTTGTTACAAACTCTGAAATGTCTTGTTTCATGCCTAACCACCAATACAATTCTTTCAAATCATTATACATCTTTGTACTTCTGAGATGGATAGATAGACAACCATTATGTGCCTCGTGAAGAATTTTCTGAATCAGTTTAGTATCTCTCGAAACACATATCCTTCGTCGGAACCTCAAACAATCATTGGATCCAATTTGATATTCAGAATCACTATTCGAGATGCATTGAACTCTTTTAGCTTGCAACTTATTATCACCATTTTGAGCTTCACAAATTTGTTGAAGAAAACTGATCTAGCTTTCAACTCAGCCAGAATCGATCCATCATCAGATAAAGTGAACATCGTATTCATTTCCCTCAAAGAAAACAAAGTATTTCTGCTTAAAGCATCTATGACTATGTTCGCTTTCCCCAGATGATAATCAATCACTAATTCATAATCTTTCAACAATTTGAGCCACCTCCATTGTCGCAAATTCAAATCTTTCTAAGTCATCAAATACTTCAAACTCTTGTGATCAGTAAAGTTGCGACACTGCTCACCAAATAAATGATGTCTCCAAATTTTTAGAGCGAACACAATAGTAGCCAATTCCAAGTCGTACGTCGGATAATTCTTCTCGTGCGATTTCAATTGTTTGGAGGCATAAGCTATCACTTTAGCCTCTTGCATCAGCACACAACCAAGACCGTTCAAGGATGCACCACTAAAAATCACGAACTCTTTTCCCAACTCAGGTTACACTAACACCGATGCTTCAATCAACAATGCTTTCAACTATTCAAAACTCTTTTGAGTTTTCTCGGACCACTCGAATTTCACATCCTTTCGTAACAATTTGGTCATAGGTGTAGCAATCATCAAAAATCCTTTAACAAGACATTGATAATAACCAGACAAACCCAAAAAGCTTCTAACTTTGGATACATTTCTCGGTGGTTTCCAATCAACGACTACCAAAATCTTACTAGAATCAACTCGTATACCTTCCACTGAAACAATGTGTCCCAAAAATCTAACTTCTAGGAGCCAAAACTCACTTTTGTTGAATTTAGTAGACAATTTATTATCTCTCAAAGTCTGCAATACGATTCTTAATTGTTTGTCATACTCAAACTCATCTCGGGAATAAATCAGGATGTAATCAATAAAAACAACCACAAACTTATCTAAATACGGTCGGAAAATTTGATTCATCAAATCCTTAAAAACTTCAGGAGCATTTGTTCAGCCAAAAGGCATAATAAGAAATACATAATGCCCATACCTTGTTCTGAACGCAGTCTTCGGCACATCCGACTCTTTAACTCTCAACTGATAATAGCCTGATCTCAAGTCTATCTTCGAGAACACTGTTGCCCCTTTCAACTGATCAAACAAATCATCAATTCTCGGTAAAGGACACTTGTTCTTTATCGTAACCTTTTTAAGCTGACGATAATCAATACAAAGTCTCATGGATCCGTCTTTCTTCTTGACGAATAACACCGGTACACCCCAGGGCGAAAAACTCGATCTCTTAAAACCTTTATCTGTCAACTCTTGCATCTGAGATTTTAATTCTTTCAATTCAGTCGAAGCCATTCTATACAGAGCTATTGATATCGGTGAAGTCCCTAGTACTAAATCGATAGTAAACTTGTAACACCCCGTACCCGAGACCGTTACCGGAGTCGAACACGAGGTGCTAACCAACTAATTCATTTACTCTCGCAGTCCAATTAAAAATTTTTCCAGATGACTGCCTAACTGCGTCACTGTCACCTTAACAATCATAACTTGAGTTCCACAACTCGAAAATCAGATTCGTAATTTTTCCCTGAAACTAGACTCATATTTCCATCTATATATTTTTTCTTAGAATTTTTGGTGGCCATGTAGTACAGTTTATTAGTTAAAGTCTCCCCTATTCCAGGGTTCGACTACACTGACCTTCATGCATTACGAATGGGATATCTCCATGTACAGGGCTTAAATACTGATATCGTTTCTTTTTATAGAAACTAGACTCAAATAGGAATCTATACATATATGGTATGACTCCTAATTATCTCTGGTTAATTTACAATGAATGTCCAAAGTCGGAACAGGGATTCCAGAAACCGTTCTGGCCCTGTTTCACAAAAACCTAAATATCACTTAACATACAACTCATATGACCGTTTCGTTTCTTCCATATGAAAGTAGATTCATCAAGGCTCATTTACATAATTTATTCACTATTTAATTCCATCTCTACTATTTTTAGTGATTTTTCACATCCACATCACTGCTTGCCAAAGATCTATTTTAGGGTAGACTTTATCTAGCACATAGTTTCTAGGACTCAACTAACCCTCTTGCATATATATAGTCCAAAATATAATCAAGATGAACCATTCTAATGGCTGATCGTTGCCAAACATTTCCATGCCTCTTAATGAGCATATACATATCGAATGATTATAACATTATGCTCAAAACATTTATAAGCCATTTTGGCATGGCTATCCAAAATTATACAAATCCAAAGGGTCCATGACCCACAACAAAAGGGGTAGTCCTATACATTGACCAAAATATCCTCTCCCTACTAGTCTATTCCATACATGCCATAAGATATTCCAAAACGTAGCAGTACCAAACGGTGGGTAGTGATAGTGTGACTAGTTGCTGACGATCCCCGAGCCTGTAGCTTCCAATGAGATCTATAAAATGAGAGGAAAACAAAGTAAACAGAGTAAGCATTACAATGCTTAGTAAGTTTTAAGCAAGGTCAACAGATAACAACCAAATCATAACATAGTTGTTCGTAGTTTTATTTCACTCTTCCTTCGGCATACTATCCCTTTTCCTAATATGCACATCTCATCATATACAATAGGCGATAAACTCTCACATAAAAGTGAGCTCATGTGACATAGATATATCGTATGATTTCACATAACCTCTCACACTAAACCGATGTCACATAATCATAGGAATAGTCCCATAGATTGCTCTCGTGTGCATCATATATAAACTTGGAGTACATACTGTTTAACCTTTCGCATTATGATATTTATAAACAATTCTTATTACGAAGTCTTACCCGACATAATCTCCACATGTAGTCATCGGGTCTTACCCGACATAATCTCCACACGTAGTCATCGGGTCTTACCTGACATAATCTCCACACGTAGTCATCGGGTCTCACCCTAACATATTTCAAGTTTCATGTACATTTAATCACATGTTACAACATTCACATTAGCCATTCTACTTTACCACACATACATATCACACATATATTTCACATTAGCCATTCGGCTTTACCACATATACATATCACGCATATATTTCACATTAGCCCTTCGGCTTTACCACATATACACATCACACATATATTTCACATTCATCACATCGGCCATTAGGCCTTATCACATATATATACACCTTCACATTCATCACATCGGCCATTAGGCCTTATCACATATATACTCTTTCACATTCATCACATTGGCCATTAGGCCTTATCACATGTATATACACTTTCACATTCATCACATTGGCCATTAGGCCTTATCACATATATACTCTTTCACATTCATCACATTGGCCATTAGGCCTTATCACATGTATATACACTTTCACATTCATCACATTGGCCATTAGGCCTTATCACATATATATACACTTTCACATTCATCACATTGGCCATTAGGCCTTATCACATATATACTCTTTCACATTCATCACATTGGCCATTAGGCCTTATCACATGTATATACACTTTCACATTCATCACATTGGCCATTAGGCCGTATCACATATATACATCTCATACATATTTCATATTTTTCTTGTACATCAATTTCAGCAATAGCTCATAAGCAACTCAAATAATTTCATCAAAGTTTACAACAAAATCACCTATTCACTACAAGCGTTTTCTTTTCCGAGCAACAGTCACTAAATTGTTTATAAATGGAGCTACAAAACTCAAAATCAATTGCCGTTAATTTTCCCCGAATTTAGACTCATGTATCTTTCATCCATAAAATTTTCAGAATTTTAGGTTTGGCCAATCAATACCAGATTTTTCTTAAAGTTTCCCCTGTTTCACTGTTTGACCAATCTAACCACTCTTCACTACGAATCAAATTTTTCATTGTACAGAATTCATAATGTGTTTTATTTGATTCCATTTGAAACTATACTCATTAAGGAGTCTAAGCATATAAATCTTATCTCATAACCATTTTTGTACAAATTATAATGATTTTCCAAAAATAGAACAGGGATTTCGAGTCATTCCGACACTCGTCCCGCACAACTTTAAATATCTCTTTATAGGAAATTCCTTTGCTTCCACGGTCTCTTTTATAAGAAACTAGACCAACTAAGCTTTGATTACATGTTTTATTCAGCCTATAATTCCACACCAACAATTTATAGTGATTTTCTAAAATCACATTACTGCTGCTGTCCAAGCAATTTATTACAATTTGCTCTTAACTTTCCAAGTCCAAACACTTATGAACTTACCATTTGGGCTTAAGACATATCATGGCCACATCATATCTTATCAAATCAACTCATTATGTCCTATTATGATTGAATTTACTCAATGATTAATCACTTAAAACTTACCTCGGATGTGGTCGAATGATTTCATGGCTATTCGATCACTTCTTCCTTCCCTTATCCAACTTGATCCTCTAGGCTCTTGAGCTTAATTAAACAAACAAATTGACTTAATCATTTGAGCATCGAAAAGAGGAATACAAGGCACTTAGCCCATATTTATACATTAGACATTAAAGTCACATACATGTGAAATCATGCATCAACTCAACATATTAACTCACATCCCTTTTAGTCGATTTTCCTAACCAAGATAAAGGCATCAATATGCTTGCCTCTAACCGAAAGCATGCAACACTAATCTTCTCATGTGGCCGAGTATGCATGTATATGTTGAGGCCAATTATGCTCAATACTTCCTACAAGTATGGTTACTCGTATTGATTATATCTCGTTTCATTTCAAATTCAAAACTCTAATAATACGCATTTATACACTAGAAGGCAAATACTAACATTTTGCATTTCATCTTACTACCATGGCCGAATGCTCCTTCCACACCATTTACCTTCACAAAGCATAAATTTCATCATCCAAATTACAAGCTTACAACCTCATGAAGTTTAACCTCATAGTATCTATCAAACTCTCACTCATTAGCAAGCTTCATATTTAACATGCAATGCCATTAACACAAAATCCACCTTGGCCAAATACCATCCCCATGATATAACAAAGGTTTGAACCATGGGCTAACAAGAGCATCAAGCTATCCACTAAAAACATGCATGAATCTCATGGCACAACTTCAAACATACCTTAATCTTGATGCAAGTATAGCCAAACCTCTTCCTAATCCTCTTCCAAACCAAGCATGAAGCAAAATTCCTCCCTTCCCCTCTAGTATTTTCGGTCAAGAGAGAATGAAAATGGATGAACAATTTTTTTCTTTTCTCTTCCTCAATGCACGCAAGGGGGTTACTCACACACATTTTTTTCTTTCTTTATTACCCATACTTATTTGTTTATTGTTTCTCCCTAATGCACCAACAAAACATGTTTCATGACATGTTTAGCCCATACTCCTTGTCATGGCCGCCACCTCCTATAAAAAGAGGGATATTTGACATGCAAGGCCATTGTTTTGCATGCATGCTTTAATTAGTCATCACACATTTCCCCATCATACTTTCAAAGTTTTCTACTAGGTCCTTTCTAGTGAAATTCACATTTATAACTCTAAATCAAACATCAAAAATGTCACACACGAATTAACACATATCATAAGCATCAAAATGAGCATTAAATTATTTTTATGCCTCGGTTTTGTGGTCCCGAAACCACGTTCCGACTAGGGTCAAATTTGGCTGTCACAACTCTCCCCCACTTAAGAAATTTTCGTCCCCGAAAATCTTACCGACATATGGTTTAGGATAATGTCCTCTTATTGAATTACATCCATATGAACATTTCCTCATTGATAGCAATTGTAATTCATTACTGATTTCGCATCGATCAAAAAAAAAAAATCTTTTTCTTATCTTAAAACAAACACATGAACATTTCTACAAGTATGCACATATATCTCATTCTCTTGATTTCATAAGCAATAATCACTTAATTTAATTCACAAATGCATTTCAAACACATATCAAGCACATACTAACATGTATAATTCACATCATCAACCCACATATTTGTAACCCACATTTTCATCCATGTATAAGCCGGAAACCTGGCGAAATTACACATATACTCAAACATCCCAATAAATATCCTTTATAACTCCATCGTATCTCAATATTCAACTTCCACACACTTGAACATTTAATTCATTCAGACATACTGAACATACCTCATTGCTGGAATTTTTGCAAGCGTATTAACTGAAATTTTACAGCAAGATTGCTCATCTCCGAATCACGTACCTTCTGGATTTAACCGGATATAGCGACTTGCTCGATTGTCTTCGGACATAGTCCGGTTATAGTGATTCGCATAATTGCCTTCGAAATTAGCCCGGATTTAGTCACTTAGCACAAAAGCCTTCGGGACTTAGCCGGATACCATTCAATAACCAAGCACATATATCAACAAATCAATACACATTCTTATTACATTCTCATTACCAAAGCTCAAACACAAGACACTTATCATATTTACAATTTCGCTCAATAGCCACACACCAAGAGCATGATTTCGATTTGCTTAAAACATGATCTAATCAAATCATAATTTAAGCTCTATTTACTCAAAACTTACTTCGCATTACCAACCCTTATGTTCATACACAAAGATCAACTTAGCTAAGGGCGGTAGCTCGCTTTATCAACCGAGCGACTACTTACTTGTAAGGGCTCAACTAATTCAAGCACATATAGTCTTACAATGCCATATCCTAGATATGGTCTTACATATTCTCATATATCGAGCCGATGCCATGTCCTGCATGGTCTTGCACATTATCTCAAATCAATGCCTTCGTCCCTGCATTTAGGTCTTACATGAATTCCACTTCACACACTTAGTGCCCATCGACCGATCTCGCACTCATAGTGCTCGGTTAAAGGGATTTACACACACACAGTGCCTCTAATCACTCACACACATAGTGCTCTTATTCATTCGTTATTACACATTGAAATGACTTACCCAAGTCTATAAACATCACGTATGTACACTTTTAAACATATCGTCTCATATAAATTTGAATTGTATAGTAATGAACACTTAAACTTTGCTCAATTTACCAAGACGAAGCCTACTAGGCACGAAGGCGAATACACGTCACCAGCATGATTGCTCTTCGACCTAGCCGGATACATCACTAGCACGAATGCTCTTGAACTTAGTCCGGATACATCACTAGCACGAATGCTCTTGAACTTAGTCCGGATACATCACTAGCACGAATGCTCTTCGAAATTTAGCCCGGATATATCATTAGCACGAATGCTCTTCGGAATTTAGCCGGATATAACCACAAGCACAATTGCCTTCGGGTCTTAACCCGGGTATAACAACTCACACAAATGCCTTCGGGTCTTAGCCCGGATATATTCACTAGCATAAATGCCTTCGGGACTTAGCCCAAGTATCATTCAAAGGCTCATGTACACGTATATTAATAATCACGTCACATCCATATTTCATTCTCAATTCTCATGTACATATACACATATAGCAATACACATTAGTATATCATTTACATTACTTGAATACAAACACAACATGCTTATCGACCATTCAACTTCCAAATCCATAGCCACATACAAAAATCACATATACCCTTAATTCAATCCGAATCGAAATTCAAATACGAGTACATGATACGCACTGATCAACTTAATAGTTTAGGCATATTTAAGTGAAGTTATATCGCAAATTCTCATAGTAAGAAGCTTGCTACACTCGATCGGGATCAAGATTCATTACAATACAAAGAACCACCTTTTACTAGTCAAAAATCATCACACTATCATTTTATCACTTTATGGCATGTATAAATAGACTCACGCGTGCTACGTTAGTCCTAGAATCGACTAAACCGCAGCTCTGATACCAATAAAATTGTAACACCCCGTACCCGAGACCATTACCGGAGTCGAACACGAGGTGCTAACCGACTAATTCATTTACTCTCGCAGTCCAATTAAAAATTTTTCCAGACGACTGGCTAACTGCGTCACTTTCACCTTAAAAATCATAACTTGAGTTCCACAACTCGAAAATCAGATTCGTAATTTTTCCCTGAAACTAGACTCATATTTCCATCTACATATTGTTTCTTAGAATTTTTGGTTGGGCCAATTAGTACAGTTTATTAGTTAAAGTCTCCCCTATTCCAGGGTTCGACTACACTGACCTTCATGCATTACGAATGGGATATCTCCATGTACAGGGCTTAAATACTGATGCCGTTTGTTTCTATAGAAACTAGACTCAAAGAGGAATCTATAAATATATGGTATGACTCCTAATTATCTCTGGTTAATTTACAATGAATTTCCAAAGTCGGAACAGGGATTCCAGAAACCGTTCTGGCCCTATTTCACAAAAACCTAAATATCTCTTAACATACAACTCATATGACCGTTTCGTTTCTTCCATATGAAAGTAGATTCATCAAGGCTCATTTAAATAATTTATTCACTATTTAATTCCATCTCTACTATTTTTAGTGATTTTTCACATCCACATCACTGCTGCTGCCAGCATCTATTTTTAGGGTAGACTTTATCTAGCACATAGTTTCTACGACTCAACTAACCCTCTTGCATATATATAGTCCAAAATATAATCAAGATGAACCATTCCAATGGCTGATCGTTGCCAAACATTTCCATGCCTCTTAATGAGCATATACATATCGAATGATTATAACATTATGCTCAAAACATTTATAAGCCATTTTGGCATGGCTATCCAAAATTATACAAATCCAAAGGGTCCATGACCCACAACAAAAGGGTAGTCCTATACATTGACCAAAATATCCTCTCCCTACTAGTCTATTCCATACATGCCATAAGATATTCCAAAACGTAGCAGTACCAAACGGTGGGTAGTGATAGTGTGACTAGTTCTTGACGATCCCCGAGCACTGTAGCTTCCAATGAGATCTATAAAACAGAGGAAAACAAAGTAAATGAGTAAGCATTACAATGCTTAGTAAGTTTTAAGCAAAGGTCAACAGATAACAACCAAATCATAACATAGTTGTTCTTATTTTTATTTCACTCTTTCTTCTAGCATACTATCCCTTTTTCCTAATATGCACATCTCATCATATACAATAGGCGATAAACTCTCACATAAAAGTGAGCTCATGTGACATAGATATATCGTATGATTTCACATAACCTCTCACACTAAACCGATGTCACATAATCATAGGAATAGTCCCATAGATTGCTCTCGTGTGCATCATATATAAACTTGGAGTACATACCTGTTTAACCTTTTGCATTGCGTATATTTATAAGCAATTCTTATTACGAAGTCTTACCCGGACATAATCTCCACACGTAGTCATCGGGTCTCACCCGGAACATATTTCCAAGTTTCATGTACATTTAATCACATGTTACAACATTCACATTAGCCATTCGGCTTTACCACACATACATATCACACATATATTTCACATTAGCCATTCGGCTTTACCACATATACATATCACACATATATTTCACATTAGCCCTTTGGCTTTACCACATATACATATCACACATATATTTCACATTCATCACATCGGCATTAGGCCTTATCACATATATATACACCTTCACATTCATCACATCGCCATTAGGCCTTATCACATATATACTCTTTCACATTCATCACATTGGCCATTAGGCCTTATCACATGTATATACACTTTCACATTCATCACATTGGCCATTAGGCCTTATCACATATATACTCTTTCACATTCATCACATTGGCCATTAGGCCTTATCACATGTATATACACTTTCACATTCATCACATTGGCCATTAGGCCTTATCACATATATATACACTTTCACATTCATCACATTGGCCATTAGGCCTTATCACATATATACTCTTTCACATTCATCACATTGGCCATTAGGCCTTATCACATATATACTCTTTCACATTCATCACATTGGCCATTAGGCCTTATCACATGTATATACACTTTCACATTCATCACATTGGCCATTAGGCCTTATCACATATATATACACTTTCACATTCATCACATTGGCCATTAGGCCGTATCACATATATACATCTCATACATATTTCATATTTTTCTTGTACATCAATTTCAGCAATAGCTCATAAGCAACTCAAATAATTTCATCAAAGTTTACAACAAAATCACCTATTCACTACAAGCAGTTTTCTTTTCCTGAGCAACAGTCACTAAATTGTTTATAACTGGAGCTACAAAACTCAAAATCAATTGCCGTTAATTTTCCCCGAATTTAGACTCATGTATCTTTCATCCATAAAATTTTCAGAATTTTAGGTTCGGCCAATCAATACCAGATTTTTCTTAAAGTTTCCCCTGTTTCACTGTTTGACCAATCTAACCACTCTTCACTACGAATCAAATTTTTCATTGTACAGAATTCATAATGTGTTTTATTTGATTCCATTTGAAACTAGACTCATTAAGGAGTCTAAGCATATAAATCTTATCTCATAACCATTTTTGTACAAATTATAATGATTTTCCAAAAACAGAACAGGGATTTTGGAGTCATTCGACACTCGTCCCGCACAACTTTAAATATCTCTTTATAGGAAATTCCTTTGCTTCCACGGTCTCTTTTATAAGAAACTAGACCAACTAAGCTTTGATTACATGTTTTATTCAGCCTATAATTCCACACCAACAATTTATAGTGATTTTCTAAAATCACATTACTGCTGCTGTCCAAGCAATTTATTACAATTTGCTCTTAACTTTCCAAGTCCAAACACTTATGAACTTACCATTTGGGCTTAAGACATATCATGGCCACATCATATCTTATCAAATCAACTCATTATGTCTTATTATGATTGAATTTACTCAATGATTAATCGCTTAAAACTTACCTCGGATGTGGTCGAACGATTTCATGGCTATTCGATCACTTCTTCCCTTCCCTTATCCAACTTGATCCTCTAGGCTCTTGAGCTTAATTAAACAAACAAATTGACTTAATCATTTGAGCATCGAAAAGAGGAATACAAGGCACTTAGCCCATATTTATACATTAGACATTAAAGTCACATACATGTGAAATCATGCATCAACTCAACATATTAACTCACATCCCTTTTAGTCGATTTTCCTAACCAAGATAAAGGCATCAATATGCTTGCCTCTAACCGAAAGCATGCAACACTAATCTTCTCATGTGGCTGAGTATGCATGTATATGTTGAGGCCAATTATGCTCAATACTTCCTACAAGTATGGTTACTCAGTATTGATTATATCTCGTTTCATTTCAAATTCAAAACTCGCTAATACGCATTTATACACTAGAAAGCAAATACTAACATTTTGCATTTCATCTTACTACCATGGCGAATGCTCCTTCCACACCATTTACCTTCACAAAGCATAAATTTCATCATCCAAATTACAAGCTTACAACCTCATGAAGTTTAACCTCATAGTATCTATCAAACTCTCACTCATTAGCAAGCTTCATATTTAACATGCAATGCCATTAACACAAAATCCACCTTGGCCAAATACCATCCCCATGATATAACAAAGGTTTGAACCATGGGCTAACAAGAGCATCAAGCTATCCACTAAAAACATTCATGAATCTCATGGCACAACCTCAAACATACCTTAATCTTGATGCAAGTATAGCCAAACCTCTTCCTAATCCTCTTCCAAACCAAGCATGAAGCAAAATTCCTCCTTCCCTCTAGTATTTTCGGTCAAGAGAGAATGAAAAATGGATGAACAATTTTTTTTCTTTTCTCTTCCTCAATGCACGGCAAAGGGGGGGGTTCACTCACACACATTTTTTTTCTTTCTTTATTACCCATACTTATTTGTTTATTGTTTCTCCCTAATGCACCAACAAAACATGTTTCATGACATGTTTAGCCCATACTCCTTGTCATGGCCGCCACCTCCTATAAAAGAGGGATATTTGACATGCAAGGCCATTGTTTTGCATGCATGCTTTAATTAGTCATCACACATTTCCCCATCATACTTTCAAAGTTTTCTACTAGGTCCTTTCTAGTGAAATTCACATTTATAACTCTAAATCAAACATCAAAAATGTCACACACGAATTAACACATATCATAAGCATCAAAATGAGCATTAAATTATTTTTATGCCTTAGTTTTGTGGTCCTGAAACCACATTCCGACTAGGGTCAATTTTGGGCTGTCACAAAACTCAACCTCTCTGATTGCTGGTAATCTAGGTAATTCTGCTAGAAACACATCCAGGTATTCACAAACTACTGGCACAAATTCAATCTTCAATTCAGACTCTTTTTTATTTAGTATATATGCAAGATAAGCTTCACATCCTTTTCATACATACCTCTGAGCCGACATCAACAAAATCGCGATAGGCCACTCACCCTACTCATCGGGCTCAATCTGAATAATTGCATCATTTTGACATTTCAATTCAATTATCTTTCATCTACAATTCACTACGACATCATATAAAGTCAACCAATCCATTCCAAGAATTACATCGAACTCATCAAACGGGAAAAGCATTAAGTCAGCCAAAAAATAGTAACCTCAAATCATTAAAGGACAACTCTTGCAAACTTTATCAACTAGAACATATTTGCCTAAGGGGTTCGACACTTTAATCACATACTCAGTAGACTCAAAAGGAAAATTGTTACTAGATACCAGATTCATGAAAATATAAGAATGAGTCAATCCAGGATCAATCAATGCAACTACATTAGTATCATAGAGAGAAAATGTTCCAGTGATAACATCAGAGGATAATGCATCTTCACGAGCGCGAATAGCGTAGGTTCTAGCAGGTGATCTGACCTCTAATCTCGCAGTTAACTCTTTTGTCACACCTTTGCTACCGTTCCCACTTCTAGTATTTCTCAGTGGCCTCCCTCTAATGGCAGTGTTACTCAGCCTTGCATTATGAAAATTATATTTCTCAGTCATTTCAGGGCAATCTCGAATGAAGTGATCTTGGGAGCCACATTTGAAGCAAGCCTAGTTATTCATTATTCATTCACCAGGATGTCGTCTACCATAGTGTTGACATTCAGATCTATTTGACCTAGCATTACCAATGCTTGCTATTGACGTAGTTTGGGCCTTGGAACCTGAATATTGCTTCCCACGATCTCTATTGGGATACCCAGCTGAAACATTCGAACGAGTATACAAATCCCTCAATTTCTTTAACGAAGACTGAAATGACTTATTCGACAGTCCTTTTCTCAAATCTCTAGCCCTAAACTTAACTTTTCTCTTTTCTTTGCTTAGCTCTTCGGCCTTGCAAGCTCGGTTGACTAGCATGACAAATTCTTTCAACACTAAAATCCCAACTAATAGTCTGATATCCTCATTCAAACCATCTTTGAATCTTTTGCACATGATATTCTCGATGGAAACACATTCCCTAGCATACTTACTGAGCTTAACAAACTCTCGCTCAAATTCAGTCACAGACATATGGCCCTGTTTCAGCTCTGAAAACTGTTTACATTTCTGATCAATGAACCATTCACTGATATATTTCTTTCTGAACTCTTCTTGGAAGAAACCCTAGGTAACTCTTTCTTCCGGTACCACAAATACGAGAGTATTACACCACTGGTATGTTGAGTCCCTCAGTAGTGATATAGCGCATTTCAAGCACCCATCCAGTGTGCAAGAAAGCTTATTAAATACCCCGATAAAGTTCTCAAGCCAAAACTCTACCCTCTTGGTATCATCGTAAACATTGGCTCTAAATTCTTCGACCCCTTGTTTCTGAATCTTATCAACTGGAGGCTTGTTCAGTCTTAATAATTCCACACCTTAGAGAGCTACGGGAATCGGTTGTGGCTTAGGTGGGGTTGGAGGATGTTGGGCAGCCAGATTTGTTCAAACAAACTCAGCAAACCACTCATTCATCCTTTGGAAGAAGGCTTCCCTAGCCTCTCCTCCCTGACTAACCGTTACTGATGTACTTTCATATGGCGCTGTCCCTTCGACAGGAGTCTGTACATTACTTTCAACATCATCAGCTACCTCAAGGTTGGGATCCATTTGCTCGATGAAAACACAATTTAAATTTTCAGGAGTCGTCACACTATCACAAATTAAATATGGCATGTATAGCTAGACTCTCATACATGCCACGTTAGTCCAAGAACCGACTAAATCATAGCTCTGACACAACTAAATGGAACACCTCTTATCCATATTCAATGCCGAAATAGGATACGAGGCATTACCGGACTCACATCATAAGCAAACATACAATTTTGACTCATTAAGTCCCTAATACGAGCCTACGAGGCCAAAAACATGCTTTGGAAGTGGTTCGGGGCTAAACTGACAACTCGAGAAATTTTTACAAAACTTGGAAAATTTTTTTTGCTATGAACAGGGGTCACATGACCGTGTAGTTTGGGAAATGCCCGTATGAGTAGGCCGTGTCGTCACACACACCCATGCCCCTAACCCGTGTAACTTTCTGTTTTGCAATGCATGAACAAATTGAGATCACACGGCCAAGTCACACGCTAGTGTGCTAAGCCGTGTGGTTAATTTAATTTTAATGAAATAGGTGTAGACTTCACATGGACGGGACACACTCCCGTTCTTTAGACCGTGTCCCTCACACGGATGAGAAACAAGCCAATATTTCTGCCCGTGTGCTCAATTCTGAGCATTCTGTTTCTCAAAATTAAGATGTACGGGACACATGGCCAAAAAACAAGCCCATGGGACAGACAGTGTGTCACACACGGCCTAAACACACTCCCATGTGTCTACCCGTGTGGACTGAATAAAGGCTACTTACCAAGCCATTTGTCACCCCCATTTACCCCTACATACACACAAGTTCAATGGCACAAATCATGGTATACTTAGGCAACACAAAACATCCATAATCAAGATTAAAGCATATCATTTTATTATACACATAACATACTTCGAACATCACATTCTACCAAACCAAATCAAACTAAGCTCACATCCACAAGTACCAACACAAATACATTTATTATGCATGATTCTCCATAAATTTCATAGCATACCAATGAGCCAATCTCAACTACTCAACAACAAAACCATTAAGTCACATTCAATCATTCTCCAAGTATTTATAAACCACATCACACAAGAGACAATTTCACATGCATGCATATATAAATATATATATATATATATAAGCTTACAACCAATTCAACCAAAATGAACCAAGTTACATGGCCAAATACCACATCAAGCCCTTGACAATTACAAGCAAATACATTTGGCCAAATCATAATGACATATATAATAAAATGACCAAGTCCCTATACATGCCATATTCTCAAGATGTTTAAAAACATCGATACCCAAAATAGCAGTTCGGCAATGTGATACGATCTCCTACGATCTCCAATCTGAGCTAGCTTGGTGACACTATAAAACATGGAAAAAAAAAATATAGCAAGCTATATAGCTTAATAAGCTCATATGAAAGAAATAAGCTAACCTTACCGTACATTAACATGCAAGTAATACATCATAAGGAAATGTAATTTACCATATTCTCATGATCATAATTCATTCCATCACAACTTACCTTCAGTTCATCATTTCTTGAATTTAATAAATCATAAGTTTTGTGCACATACCTATGCCACTTATATGGTTTCATACTCATTCTCATCATTATCATACCCAATGAACCACTCAGAATAATAATTTCAGATACTCAGGAAATCTTACACACAAGCTGCCACATATGTAGCCATTGCTACCTCTATCTCATATCACATATATGCTCGCTCTCGAGCCATTAACGGGTCTTTCACACAAGCTATTAGTCGAGACATAGCTACACAGAGCTGCTCAGACAACCTGTCAAGTAACTACAACATATGCCGGTATACTCAGCCACCGATAGGACGTACGAAATTAGCACCCGAATCACATAACATAAAGCCCTAGTGACATGTCACTTGTATCCAAATATATTCCTAAGTTCGATTGGGATTTCTCGCTTGCCAAATCATCATCAAATATTTCCATAAGGTTGATCTCACAATTCATGCATAAATTAAAGCAATTAAATATACAAAGCAAAGCTTATTTAGCATACGAACTTACCACGGTTACAAAAATAGCCAAAATGACCTAATCGTCAAATACCTTTTTTTTCTTGATCTATAATACCACATTTAACTTATTTAATCATCACATTATTCAATTCAGCCCAAAAACACATTATGGCAAAATTTACATTTTTCCCCTAAGTTTTCAACATTTTACGATTTAGTTCCTAGGCTCGTAAAATGAATTTCATTAAATTTCATCACAACCCAAGCGATTCCCACGTAGCCTCTTCGACCCCATGTCGTTGCCACAATACTTTCACTAGAGCTATGCTTTTGTTTCTTAACTGCTTAACGTCTCAAGCTAACACTTTGATCGATTCTTCACCATATGTCACATCGGGTCGAATCTCAATCTCTTTTGGGAAATTACATGCGAAGGATCTATCGGTATCACCGCAACATCGACACATGAAATGCATTGTGGATACTCTCTAATTCCGGTGGCAAAGCTAGTCAATATCCCTCTGGCCCTATTCTTTTAATAATCTCATACGACCAAATTAAACTCAGACTCAACTTGCCCTTGCGACCAAATCTAAGAATTTTCTCTTCAGATTACTTTCACTTTCTCTCCGGATTCTCTAACCAAATCAACCCTGTGAATCTGTTTCTCACTAAGCTCGGTCTAGTACAGCTAAGTTTGACACTTGCGGCCATAAAATGCTTCATACGGTGCCATCTTTATACTCGATTAATAACTGTTGTTATAAGAAAATTCGACCAACGATAGATATTTCTCCCAACTACCTTTGAACTCTAAAACACAACAGCGAAGCATATCCTCGAGAATTTGAATCACTCTCTCAAATTGACTGTCGGTTTGTGAATGGAATGTGGTACTAAAATTCAACTTTGTACCCAATGCTTCTTGCACTTTCTTCCGACATCGCGACGTAAACCTCGGATATCTATTTGAAATAATAGAAGTAGGCACCCTGTGCAATCTAACATTCTTAGCAATGTACAACTCAACTAGTTTATCAAGTGAATAATCGATTCGTACTAAAATAAAATGACCCGATTTCATCAATCTGTCAACAATGACCCATGCAACATCTTTCTTTTTCAGAGTTAGAGGTAATCCTGATACGAAATATATTGTAACTCTATCCCATTTTCACTCGGGTATAGTCATAGGCTGAAGTAAACCCGAAGACTCTTGATGTTCGGCTTTCACTTGTTGACAAATCAAACACCTCGTTACAAACTCTGAAATGTCTTGTTTCACGCCTAACCAACAATACAGCTCTTTCAAATCATTATACAACTTTGTACTTCTGAGATGGATAGATAGACAGCCATTATGTGCCTCGTGAAGAATTTTCTGAATCAGTTCAGTATCTCTCGGAACACAAATCCTTCCTTGGAGCCTCAAACAATCATTGGATCCAATCTGATATTCAGAATCACTATTCGAGATGCATTGAACTTTCTTAGCTTGCAACTCATTATCACCATTTTAAGCTTCGCAAATTTGTTGAAGAAATATTGATCTAGCTTTCAACTCGGCCAGAATTGATCCATCATCAGATAAAGTTAACATCGTATTCATTGCCCTCAAAGCAAACAAAGTCTTACCACTTAAAGCGTCTGGGACTATGTTCGCTTTCCCCAGGTGATAGTCGATCACTAATTCATAATCATTCAACAGTTCGAGCCACCTCTATTGTCGCAAATTCAAATTTTTCTGAGTCATCAAGTACTTCAAAATATTGTGATTAGTAAAGATGCGACACTTCTCACCAAATGAATGATGTCTCCAAATTTTTAGAGCGAAACAATGGTAGCCAATTCCAAGTCGTGCGTCGGGTAATTCTTCTCGTGCGGTTTCAACTGTCTCGAGGCATAAGCTATCACTTTAGCCTTTTGCATCAACACACAACCAAGACTGTTCAAGGACGCGCCGTTAAAAATCACAAACTCTTTTCCCAACTCAGGTTGCACTAACACCGATGCCTCAATCAACAACAATTTCAACTGTTCAAAACTCTTTTGACATTTCTCGGACCATTCGAATTTAACATCCTTTCATAACAATTTGGTCATAGGTGTAGCAATCATAAAAAATCCTTTAACAAAACATTGATAATAGCCAGTCAAACCCAAAAAGCTTCTAACTTCGGATACATTTCTCGGTGGTTTCCAATCAACGACTACCGAAATCTTACTCGAATCAACTCGTATACCTTCCGCTGAAACAATGTGTCCCAAAAATCTGACTTCTCAGAGCCAAAACTCACTTTTGTTGAATTTAGCAAACAATTTCTTATCTCTCAAAGTCATGTACGATTCTTAAATGTTCAACATGCTCAGACTCATCTTGGGAATAAATTAGGATGTCATCAATGAAAACAACCACAAACTTATCTAAATACGATCGGAAAATTTGGTTCATCAAATCCATAAAAACTGTAGGAGCATTTGTTCATCCAAAAGGCATAACAAGAAATTCATAATGCCCGTACCTCGTTCTGAACGTGGTCTTCGACACATCCGACTCTTTAACTCTCAACTAATAATAGCCTGATCTCAAGTCTATATTCGAGAACACTGTTTCCCCTTTCAACTGATTGCACAAATCATCAATTCTTGGCACAGGATACTTGTTCTTTATTGCAACCTTATTAAGTTGACAATAATCAATACTAAGTCTCATGCATTCGTCTTTCTTCTAAATGAATAACACTGGTACACCCCAGGGAGAAAAACTCGGTCTCGCAAAACCCTTATCTGTCAACTCTTGGAACTGAGATTTTAATTCTTTCAAATCAGTCGGAGCCATTCTATACAGAGCTATCGATAATGGTGAAGTCTCCGGTACTAAATCGATAGTAAACTCAACCTCTCTGATCGGTGGTAATCCAGGCAATTCTTCTAGAAACACATTCAGGTATTCACAAACTATCGACACAAATTCAATCTTCAATTCAGACTCTTTCGTATTCAGTACATATGCAAGATAAGCTTCACATCTTTTTCTTACATCATAGGAAATTTTTTGCAAAATTTCAAAATTTTTCTTAAGTCCAAGGGACACACGCCCATGTGGTTAGGCCATGTGACTCACACGGCCAAGTGACACACCCGTGTTTTAACACCCTTATCCGTATTCAATGCCTAACATGATATAAGGCATTCTTTGAGTCACATCTCAAGCAAACATACAATTCGAGTCATAAATTTTTATCCAAATTAAAAGCATTTGTATTCAATCATAAAGTCCCTAATGCGAACCTACGACACCTAAAACATGCTTTGGAAGTGGTTCGAGACCAAATTGACAACTCGGGAAATTTTTACAAAACTTAGAAATTTTTTTGCTATGAAGAAGGGTCACATGCCAGTATGGTTTGGGACACGCCTGGTGTGGGCAGTGCAGTGTGGTCACACGCCTGTCCCTAGCCCATGTAACTCTCTATTTTGTAATGCATGAACAAATTGAGCTTACACGACCAAGTAACACGCCCGTATGCTAGGTCGTGTGGTTAATTTAATTTTCATGAAATAGGTGCAAACTTCACACGGTCGGGACACACGCCCGTGCCTGAGGCCATGTCCCTCACACGACTGAGACACACACCCATGTCTCTGCCCGTGTGGTCAATTCTGAGCATTCTATTTCTCAAACTTAAGGTGCAGGGGACACACGGCCAAAACACATGCCTATGGGGCAGATCGTGTGTCACACATAGCCTAGACACACGTCCGTGTGTCTACCCATGTAGACAAAATAAAGGTTATTTACCAAGCCATTTGTCACTCTTATTTACCCATACACACACAAAAGTTAAACGGCACAAATCATGGTATATTTAGGCAGCCAAAACATCCATAATCAAGATTAGAACACATCATTTTATTATCACAGATAACATACTTCCAACATCATATTCTACCAAACCAAATCAAATCAAGCTCACATCCACAAGTACCAACACAAATACTTTTATTATGCATGATTCTCCATAAATTTCATAGCATACCAATGAGCCAATCTCAACTACTTAACGACAAAACCATTAAGTCACATTCAATCATTCTCCAAGCATTATAAACTACATCACTCAAGAGATAATTGCACAATATATAAATATATATAAGCCTACAACCAATTCAACCAAAATGAGCCAAGTTACGTGGCCAAATACCACATCAAGCACTTGACAATTACAAGCCAATACATTTGGCCAAATCACAATGACACATATAACAAAATGACCAAGTCCCTATACATGTCATATTCTCAAAATGTTTAAAAACATTGGTACCCAAAATAACAATTCAATAGTGTGATACGATCTCCGATTATCTCCAACCTGAGCTAGCTTGGTGACACTATAAAACATGGAAAATAAAATATAGTAAGCTATATAGGTTAGTAAGCTCATATGAAAGAAATAATCTAACCTTACCATACATTAACATGCAAGTAATACATCATAAGGAAATGTATTTACTATATTCTCATGATCATAATTCATTCCATCACAGCTTACCTTGAGTTCATCATTTCGTGAATTTAATAAATTATAAGTTTTGTGCACATACCTGTACCCCTCATATGGTGTCATACTCATTCTCATCTTTACCATACCCAATGAACCACTCAAAATAATAATGTCGGATACTTCGAAAATCTTGCACACAAGCTGCAACATATGTAGTCATTACTACCTCTAACTCATATCACATATATGCTCGCTCTCGAGCCATTAACGGGTCTCTCACACAAGCTGTCAGTCGAGACGTAGCTACACGGTGCTGCTCACACAAGCTGTCAAGTAATCGCAACATATGTCGGTATACCTAGCCACTGGTAGGACGTACGGGACTAGCACTCGGATCACTTAACATAAAGCCTTTGTGACAAGTCACTTGTATCCTAATCTATTCCTAAAGTTTGGTTGGGATTTCTCACTTGCCAAATCATCGTCAAATATTTTTGTAAGGTCGAACTCACAATTCATGCACAAATTAAAGCAATTAAAAATACATTTAAAGTAAAACTTAGTGAACATACGAACTTACCTCAGTTACAAAAGCGGGCAAAAGGACCTATTCGTCAAATAATTTGTTTTTTTTGGATCTATAATACCACATTTAACTTATTTAATCATCACATTATTCAATTCAGCCCAAAAACACATTATAGAAAAATTTACATTTTTGCACCTAAGATTTCAACATTTTATGATTTATTCCCTAGGCTCGTGAAATGAATTTCATTCAATTTCATCACAACCCAAACCTTGCCAATTGTTATTTATGCTCATAACAGCCCACATGTTTCATTTATTCACACTTTTCTATACATTTTATAGACTTTTGCAAATAAGTCCGTATTCAACGTTTTTATCAAAAACCACTTTGCAAACATTGTTTAACTAACAATGAACATGCATTTTCTACCATCAAACACCAAAATACAAGCATATTCAACATGGGTAAAATTTTAGACTTTAATTTTCTTTCAAATTAGTCCTTGAAATAACTAAATCAAGTTACAACGATCTCAAAAATATAAAAAACGTTAAAAACGGGACAAGAACGAACTTACAATTGAGCTTGAAAGCTTGGCCAAACCCTAGCTATGTCTCCTCTTCTAATTTTCAGCTATGTGGACTAAATTGAAGGAGATGACATCTTTTATTTAGTTATTTTGGCTTTATTTACCAAATTACCTATTTACCCCTCACTTAAACTTTGAAATTTTAACTACTCCTTGTCCATTTTTGTCTATCCTAAAGTATAATGATCTAATTACAATTTAAGGACCTCTAATTTAGAATTTCATAACAATTTATTACCTTCAGCCTATAGAACTCAAATTTTGCACCTATTGCAATTTAGTCCTTCTAGTCAAATTGTGTACTCAATCTATAAAATTTTTTAACGAAATTTTCGCACAATTATTCTATCATGGTGTAGTTCTTAAAGAAATAGTAAAACAAATATTTCTAGTTCAAATTTGTGGTCCCAAAACCACTATTTCGATTTGACCCAAAAATAGCCTGTTACACGTGTCTTAAGCCGTATGGGTATTACTGCAACATCGACACATGAAATACATTGTGGATCCTCTCTAATTCTGACGGCAAAGCTAGTCGATATGCCACTAGCTCTATTCTTTCAATAATCTCATACGGCCCAATGAAATGCGGACTTAACTTGCCCTTGCAACCAAATCTAAGAATTTTCTTCCATAATGATACTTTCAGAAATACTTTATTACCAACCTGAAATTCGATATCCTTCCGTTTCAAATTCGCGTATGAGTTTTGTCGATCCGAAGCTACTTTCAAGCAATCACGAATTACTTTCACTTTCTCTTTGATTTCTCTGAACAAATCAACCCTATGAATCTGTTCCTCACTAAGCTCGATCCAGTACAGCGAAGTTCGACACTTGCGGCCATACAATGCTTCATACGATGCTATCTTTATACTTGATTGATAGCTGTTGTTATAAGAAAAATTGACCAAAAATAGATATTTCTCCCAACTATCTTTGAACTCAAATACACAACAGCTAAGCATATCCTCGAGAATTTGAATCACTCTCTTAGATTGACCGTCGGTTTGTGAATGGAATGCAGTACTAAAATTCAACTTTGTACTCAATGCTTCTTGCAATTTCTTCCAAAATCGCGACATAAACCTCGGATCTCTATCCGAAATAATAGAGGTAGGCACCCTGTGCAATCTAAAAATCTCAGCAATGTACAACTCAGCTAGTTTATCAAGTGAATAATCGATTCGTACCAGAATAAAATGTGCCGATTTCATCAATCTATCAACAACGACCCATGCAACATCTTTCTTTTTTGGATTCAGAGGTAATCCCGATACGAAATCTATCGTAACTCTATCCCATTTCCACTTGGGTATAATCATAGGCTGAAGTAAACTCGAAGGCACTTGATGTTCGGCTTTCACTTGTTGACAAATCAAACACCTTGTTACAAACTCTGAAATGTCTTGTTTCATGCCTAACCACCAATACAATTCTTTCAAATCATTATACATCTTTGTACTTCTGAGATGGATAGATAGACAACCATTATGTGCCTCGTGAAGAATTTTCTGAATCAGTTTAGTATCTCTCGAAACACATATCCTTCGTCGGAACCTCAAACAATCATTGGATCCAATTTGATAATCAGAATCACTATTCGAGATGCATTGAACTCTTTTAGCTTGCAACTTATTATCACCATTTTGAGCTTCACAAATTTGTTGAAGAAAACTGATCTAGCTTTCAACTCGGCCAGAATCGATCCATCATCAGATAAAGTTAACATCGTATTCATTTCCCTCAAAGAAAACAAAGTATTTCTGCTTAAAGCATCTAGGACTATGTTCGCTTTCCCCAGATGATAATCAATCACTAATTCATAATCTTTCAACAATTTGAGCCACCACCATTGTTGCAAATTCAAATCTTTCTAAGTCATCAAATACTTCAAACTCTTGTGATCAGTAAAGTTACGACACTGCTCACCAAATAAATGATGTCTCCAAATTTTTAGAGCGAACACAATAGTAGCCAATTCCAAGTCGTACGTCGGATAATTCTTCTTGTGCGATTTCAACTGTCTGGAGGCATAAGCTATCACTTTAGCCTCTTGCATCAGCACACAACCAAGACCGTTCAAGGGTGCGCCACTAAAAATCACGAACTCTTTTCCCAACTCAGGTTACACTAACACCGATGCTTCAATCAACAATGCTTTCAACTATTCAAAACTCTTTTGACATTTCTCGGACCACTCGAATTTCACATCCTTTCGTAACAATTTGGTCATAGGTGTAGCAATCATCAAAAATCCTTTAACAAGACATTGATAATAACCAGACAAACCCAAAAAGCTTCTAACTTTGGATACATTTCTCGGTGGTTTCCAATCAACGACTACCAAAATCTTACTAGAATCAACTCGTGTACCTTCCACTGAAACAATGTGTCCCAAAAATCTAACTTTTAGGAGCCAAAACTCACTTTTGTTGAATTTAGTAGACAATTTCTTATCTCTCAAAGTCTGCAATACGATTCTTAATTGTTTGTCATACTCAAACTCATCTCGGGAATAAATCAGGATGTAATCAATAAAAACAACCACAAACTTATCTAAATACGGTCGGAAAATTTGATTCATCAAATCCTTAAAAACTTCAGGAGCATTTGTTCAGCCAAAAGGCATAATAAGAAATACATAATGCCCATACCTTGTTCTGAACGCGGTCTTCGGCACATCTGACTCTTTAACTCTCAACTGATAATAGCCTGATCTCAAGTCTATCTTCGAGAACACTGTTGCCCCTTTCAACTGATCAAACAAATCATCAATTCTCGGTAAAGGACACTTGTTCTTTATCGTAACCTTATTAAGCTGACGATAATCAATACATAGTCTCATGGATCCGTCTTTCTTCTTGACGAATAACACCGGTACACCCCAGGGCGAAAAACTCGATCTCTTAAAACCCTTATCTGTCAACTCTTGCATCTGAGATTTTAATTCTTTCCATTCAGTCGAAGCCATTCTATACAGAGCTATCGATATCGGTGAAGTCCCTAGTACTTAATCGATAGTAAACTCAACCTCTCTGATCGGTGGTAATCTAGGTAATTCTTCTAGAAACACATCCAGGTATTCACAAACTACTGGCACAGATTCAATGTTCAATTCAGACTCTTTTTTATTTAGTATATATGCAAGATAAGCTTCACATCCTTTTCATACATACCTCTGAGCCGACATCAACAAAATCACGATAGGCCACTCACCCTACTCATCGGGCTCAATCTGAATAATTGCATCATTTTGACATTTCAATTCAATTATCTTTCATCTACAATTCACTACGACATCATATAGAGTCAACCAATCCATTCCAAGAATTACATCAAACTCATCAAACGGGAAAAGCATTAAGTCAGCCAAAAAATAGTAACCTCGAATCATTAAAGGACAACTCTTGCAAACTTTATCAACTAGAACATATTTGCCTAAGGGGTTCGACACTTTAATCACATACTCAGTAGACTCAAAAGGAAAATTGTTACTAGATACCAGATTCATGAAAATATAAGAATGAGTCAATCCAGGATCAATCAATGCAACTACATTAGTATCATAGAGAGAAAATGTTCCAGTGATAACATCAGAGGATAATGCATCTTCACGAGCGCGAATAGCGTAGGTTTTAGCAGGTGATCTGACCTCTAATCTCGCAGTTAAGTCTTTCGTCACACCTTTGCTACCGTTCCCACTTCTAGTATTTCTCGGTGGCCTCTCTCTAATGGCAGTGTTACTCAGCCTTGCATTCTGAAAATTATATTTCTCAGTCATTTCAGGGCAATCTCGAATGAAGTGATCTTGGGAGCCACATTTGAAGCAAGCCTAGTTATTCATTATTCATTCACCGGGATGTCGTCTACCATAGTGTTGACATTCAGATCTATTTGACCTAGCATTACCAATGCTTGCTATTGACGTAGTTTGGGCCTTGGAACCTGAATATTGCTTCCCACGATCTCTGTTGGGATACCCAGCTGAAACATTCGAACGAGTATACAAATCCCTCAATTTCTTTGACGAAAACTGAAATGACTTATTCGACAGTCCTTTTCTCAAATCTCTAGCCCTAAACTCAATTTTTCTCTTTTCTTTGCTCAGCTCTTCGGCCTTGCAAGCTCGGTTGACTAGCATGACAAATTCTTTCAACACTAAAATCCCAACTAATAGTCTGATATCCTCATTCAAACCATCTTTGAATCTTTTGCACATGATATTCTCGATGGAAACACATTCCCTAGCATACTTACTGAGCCTAACAAACTCTCGCTCAAATTTAGTCACAGACATATGGCCCTGTTTCAACTCTGAAAACTGTTTACATTACTGATCAATGAATCATTCACTGATATATTTCTTTCTGAACTCTTCTTGGAAGAAACCCTAGGTAACTCTTTCTTCCGGTACCACAAATACGAGAGTATTACACCACTGGTATGTTGAGTCCCTCAGTAGTGATATAGCGCATTTCAAGCACCCATCCGGTATACAAGAAAGCTTATTAAATACCCCGATAAAGTTCTCAAGCCAAAACTCTACCCTCTTGGTATCATCGTAAACATTGGCTTTAAATTCTTCGACCCCTTGTTTCTGAATCTTATCAACTGGAGGCTTGTTCAGTCTTAATAATTCCACACCTTAGAGAGCTACGGGAATCGGTTGTGGCTTAGGTGGGGTTGGAGGATGTTGGGCAGCCAGATTTGTTCAAACAAACTCAGTAAACCACTCATTCATCCTTTGGAAGAAGGCTTCCCTAGCCTCTCCTCCCTGACTAACCGTTACTGATGTACTTTCATATGGTGCTGTCCCTTCGGCAGGAGTCGGTACATTACTTTCAACATCATCAGCTACCTCAAGGTTGGGATCCATTTGGTCGATGAAAACACAATTTAAATTTTCAGGAGTCGTCACACTATCACAAATTAAATATGGCATGTATAGCTAGACTCTCATACATGCCACGTTAGTCCGAGAACCGACTAAATCATAGCTCTGACACAACTAAATGGAACACCTCTTATCCATATTCAATGCCGAAATAGGATACGAGGCATTACCAGACTCACATCATAAGCAAACATACAATTTCGACTCATTAAGTCCCTAATACGAGCCTACGAGGCCAAAAACATGCTTTGGAAGTGGTTCGGGCTAAGCCGACAACTCGAGAAATTTTTACAAAACTTGGAAAAAATTTTTGGCTATGAACAGGGGTCACATGACCGTGTAGTTTGGGAAACGCCCGTATGAGTAGGTCGTGTCGTCACACACACCCATGCCCCTAACCCGTGTAACTTTCTGTTTGGTCAAATTGTGGTTCTTCTCACACTTTGTTTTTGAAGCCGAATATTGCTATTGTTCTTTTCGGGTATCTTTCGGTTCTAGTGTGTTTCGATTCTTCCTTCTCCCCTTTTCACTTTGTTGTCTAGGCCGATTACCTTCCTGCTTCTGTTTTCAGTTTTGGTAAGTGCTCTTTGAGTCCTTTTTGTCTCTTTTTCCCCCCAATCAATTCTCCTTTGGCCGAATATACCATCTCCCCCTTTTTTGACTCTCGTGGTTATCAGAGTTCATTTCTATCCATCTTGCTATTATGACCGAATACCCCTTACTTCTCCTCTCTTTTCTCCCTCTAAATTATTTCTCTTTCTGTCTCTTCCTATTTGGTAGCCAGGTCGAATACTCCATCCCTTTCGTTGCGGTTTGGTTTTTGTTCTCTGACAAATCGGTAAGTACTCTCGCATTGTTTAACGCTAAATACTCCTTTCTCTTCTTGCCGATTCTTATCTTCCTTCTCATCGGTGTGGTGTATCTCTCAATTTCTAGAACTTCTCGAGGAGTGAAGGAGTTTGCAAGTAAATACTGAAGCAGTCGAAACCTTTCCCTCATCACTCGATCAAAGGTAACTCTGTTTGCGATTATTGTGTTCAACTGGAGCATGACTTGTATATAAGGGTGTTGGCCGATTGCCCTATTTTCCCCTATCTCTAGTTTTTTGTTTCCAATAAGCCAATATATTGATTCAAGTCATGTGTTGTGTGACCATAGTTAATAGATTTTGTTGTTAATGTAACTATTCGATAAGGAAGGTGAATCAACCTTCGTCAACGGTTTAAACAGGGCTAAACCACAGTCTTTCAATCATGGCAAGTATCAAATGTTATTTTGAGTTAGGTGATAGAAAAGGGTGATTAACCCTATTATGAAGTGACTAACGGAATACCTTGATTGAATGTATGTTTGGTGCCCGTGGGCTATTCGCAAGTTTTCGTAAACAGGTGTGTAACCACACTGCTATATTCATCAGTCGACAAAAGCCGAAATAGGAGACCGTCGACACTACACGAATGTGGGTTCACTTGTGTGGTAGACTGAACTCGTAAATGAGGGCGTAAGATCGTTAAGGCCGACCATCAGCGACTTCATGGTCTAAGGCCGATTTGGGCCATGATGGGTCAAAATGGGCCGTGTGGGCTCCATAGGCTCGTGGGCCCAACACGGCTAAACCACACGGATATGTGGAGATTATTGGGCCAGACTACGTAAACCACATGGCCAAGGCTATTTTTGGGCTTGTAGGCCATGCGAGCGTATGGGCCCACATGGGCCGTATTATGGGCTTTGGGCCTATTTTCACTGTTTGATTGCTAAAGTTGCACGGGTCACCCGAGATTACTGTGGACCTACTATTGGGTCGGTAAGAATACCTAGACCTCAATTTGATGAAATAATTATTATACCCCTATGAGGTTAAATGACTAATATACCCCTATGAGATGTATGGTATGTCGAACGTGACATTTTTGCATACACATATGATATTATGACATGACATATTGCATGGGGACAGTTTTATTATATTTAGAGAAAGTGTACTGTAATAGCAACTTTGTTGTAAACATTGTTTAGTGTCGCAATTGGTGCTATATTTTGGAGTGTAGGGATAGGTGGGTTGATTTTATCCCCACATGGAATGTTGGGCTAGGCGGAGTGGAGTGTAGAGGATGGATGGGTAGGATTTCTGATTGCATTTCTATTACTGTTACTGAAATGGGCTAAGGCCCACACTGATAGTGATACTGTAATGGGCTAAAGCCCTAGCTGAGACTGCACTGCTACTCAAACGGGCTTAGGCCCAGACTGTATTTGCCTATTGTATAACTGACTGTATGTTTAATAAGGGATTACACACTGAGTTTTCATAAACTCACCCTTTTGCTTTTCTGAGCAGGTAATCCTTCGGCAGATCGGTGCTGCGAGAGACTCGATGGTGGCCACACAATCGCATTTGCTCTCATTTTTAACTTTTAATTTATAAGTATTTAATTTGGGTGTTTGTTTTGTAATAAGGCCTCTTTAAGTTTTATTTTAATTTGTGTTTGATTTACTTGAATCATATCTGCTAGTAGTAGGCCGCAGGTTTTTTTTTAAAAAAAATACTTTTCAAACACCACGTTTACGCAACATATGTTAAAGAGCTTCCGCAACAAACATTGTTTTAAAAAACGTAATGACAATCTAATAAGTTTAGCATTTTGCTATAACAACTTGAGTTTTAATAATGAGCAAGATATCCTAAACTTACGTTAAGCTCACAAAGAGGTTTTATTATAAAACAAATTTTCAACGAGATTATGTTAGACGAAAAGCACTTCAATGTGACATCGCAGATTCGGCCATAACATCTAGTTCAGGTCTGGGGTGTTACAGTACAACAGGATTTGTTATTAAATATTCAGTAAACTACTCATTCATCATTTGAAAGAAGGCTTCTTTCGCCTCATCACCTCGGCCCCCAGATATGGGCCTTCTACTACTAGTAGATACAACTCTTTGAACTGAAGCTGGAGCATTGCTATCAGCTTCCGCGGATTCAACTCTAGCTCAGTTGGACGACATTACTATAAGAAAAACACATTTAAAATGGTCAGGAGATATCACACTATCACAAAGTATATATAATGCCATGTATAGCAAATCTCGTTCTTACTACATTAGTCGAGAATCAACTAAATCAGTAGCTAACTAATGTAACACCCCTAACCCATATCCATCACCGAGCAGGGTTATAGAGTATTACCAGAGTTTACAGAACTAATACAATTAATTCATGTCATTTAATATTATTTTTGAAAAAAATAGTAATTCAATCATATTATCCATTAAATCGACCATCGAGGTAAAATATATACATTAGAAAAAAGTCAGGACTAAATCAGAACTCAGAGAATTTTTCACAAAATTCCAAAACTTTTCTTAAATACAGGGGTCACACACCCATATGGGTAGGCTGTGTGGCTAACACGGTTACATGACACACCTATGTTCTAGCCAGTATGGGCATTCCATATAAGGCACACAGCCATGTTCCAGCATGTGTTCATACTCGTGTAACTCTCTAAATTTGGTCACATGGTCAGTCACACGCCCGT